>NC_089873.1:123177500-123782500 GCF_040182565.1 Anser cygnoides | reverse complement strand
ATCTAATCTTGTTATAAAATCTGGAAAACTGAATAAATGTTTGGGATAGAAAAGCACCTTTCTACTACTTGAAAAAGGTTGATAGAAATTTAGCAAAAGCTTAAATACTTTTTTTTTTCCATCTGTTATTTAAAATCCTCAGACAGGAGGAGTTATAAATTGTAAGGACTATCCCAATACATTTTCAATTAAATAACTAAATTAATGTAGAGACATTTAATTAAAGTTGCACTAGTTTTTACAAATGCAGTTAATTAAGCTGCTATCTAAAATTAAATCTCTCCCAAAACCCTTTTTCATTTCTGCTGCTCATCTGATACAGAAATAATTAAAATTCTAGGAGTTCACCTATGCATCCGAATATTGCAAATTAAAAAAAAAAAAAAAAAAAAAGGAAAGAAAGACAAAACCAGAACCTGCTGAATTAGTTTGGGAGACTGCTGCTTCAATGGGATTTACACAATCCTCTGGGTGGGCAGACAGCATGTGCAAAAACCTCAGAAACAAATCCAGGTTCCCAAATCTGCACAGATTTATTCATTCAGTATTACAGGCCAGGAACTTCTGAAGATTTTTCACAAGTGAAGGATAATGAATTGACATGATCAGGAAACATGGAGATAAATCTTGCTGACTTGCATGTGCCTTCCACTGAAGTAAACAGGACCAGCACAGGCAAGACAAGCAGTACTTGCACTTGTGGAGCAAATGTGGGCATGCTATCAGGGAAGTAAATTCATTTTCCATGACTGGAATACCTCTGATCTTCATTTTGGTGGCCCAAAAGATCTCCCTCCCTTCCTTGTTCTTTTAGGGACTTCCTTCTGTCTTTGTCAGGTCCAGGCTTTAGTGGTCAGTTAAATACAGTTTAAATACAGTCCTATGAGAGTGACTCAAAATCACCACTTTTTTTTTTACATAACAAATAAATGTTCGACTGTTTAGGTATTGGCTGATCCAGAGACAGACGTGCAGATAGCTGGGAGGTCTATCATTGCGTTGTTTAGGATCAGAGAGCAGTTTTCAAAGAATTACTTCTTGTGGGGGAAAAAAAAAAAAAGAAATCATAGAATCATAGAATCATAGAATATCCTGAGTTGGAAGGGACCCTTAAGGATCATCAAGTCCAACTCTTGATACCGCACAGGTCTACCCAAAAGTTCAGACCATGTGACTAAGTGCACAATACTAATTGACATACAGTTCAAGACTAATATTTACTGTAAAAGACACAGTTCTCTATTAAAACCTTCATGAACTGCAGCAGAACAAGTGATGACTAAGTCAATGGGGCATTCAGGACTGAAACTTGGAGTTGGTCACTTCAACAGTTCACTCTGTAAGCTGGAGCAACCATAAGCACTGTAGAACAGCACTCAGACAATATCAAGGTTATTAGTACATGGACATATCTTCTGTTATAGGTCCCTCAGGAGTTCTGAGAGTATAGAATAAATAAAATTGTCCTCTGAGGTTAAAGACAAAAATGAAATGCACAAAAATGTAGCAATATTTTCTCAACACGCATTTATTTTCTTCTCTGTCAATAAAACTATGGAGAATATAATAATCAAACAGTTTTTTCATGTACTTCATGCACAAAGTCCTCTTCTGGGAAAGGCATGGATGGGAATACCATGTCTAATGTCAAAAAACTAAGGGTTCAGAAATAAAACAAATTTGTCATAATGATCTAGACACCAGACAGAAATCTGAACAGCTTAATTTAAAAAGGAAGATAATTCAGGATCTGGATATAATATATAATGCTAAGATGGCTCAGGCATCGCATATGTCTGGACAAATAAATAAATCGTGTGCAACTCTGTTTAAAATACGAATTCATATAGGTTTACATGCATACAGACTTCCACAGTGTTTAAATCTGCCATCTGAAGTACAAAGTAGAATTGCTCTATCATTTCATGTAGCATAAAAAGAAGGAAAAGAAAAATCAACAAGCCTCCAGAGTATGATATTAACATGCTAACATTTAAAAAGCCTTTGAACTCCCTTTTGAAGACCCTTCTGTCCTTGGATGGGGAATATTAACTTATATTTTTTTATTTTGGTATACAAAAAATGAATGCATTTCTTTTCTTCCATTGTAAAACCTGGAGAATGTATGCAAACAACAAATGTAGTAAAAATCTGTAGAAGCTTGCAGATTGATGAACCCCTTAAATTTATCTTTCTGCAGGCACTTGTATCACCCTCTCCTACCCTGAGCTTGCAACATAACAGGACTCCAGCAAATTGCGATAATCGCCTCTAACCCTAATCACCATTTTAATCAAAAGAGGTGGGGCAGCCTGGAATTCATACAGCAAGGTTAGCACCAAAACTGTCATTCTATTTGCTAAATACGCAGAGTACGCTGCTAAAAGGTTGAAACGGTTCAAACTTTTATTATCTTCACAAGATTACTTTCCAGCATTAATATTTGACAAGTAAAAGAAAAGAAAATCATGAAACTGCTCTGAAGAGTCTTAGAATTCTGCTTAAAGTATGGCTGTATCTGTCACTAACTCTGATCTTAAGCAACCCCCGGGGAAACCAAAAAGTTGTGATTCATAAAACTGCCATGACTAAAAGCCTACCTCACCTGTACCTTATATTCCACTTTTCCGCTTTCCATCCCTTTCACATTATAACTTTTCTGGTTTTGTACTGTTTGTTTAATGACTTTCTTCCTAGCCTGTTGTTTAAAAAGTAGTGTTATGATTGTAGATAGTACGACAGACAAGGAGAAGTTTGCATGAGGAGAAAGAAAGCTTCAAGGAGAAAGAGCAATGAGAGAAACCAAAAAGAGCATCAAGGAGATTGGAGGAATTGGAAGATTAAAGGGAAAAGCTGCAGACAACTCTGATTTTGAGCTAGAAGGGATTCAGCAGCTGTCATTAAAAACCTGAAGCTCTGCTTGAGATGTATTAATCAGACTATTTCAATGTTTTCAGCACAACTTAGAGGTCCCTATGTTTACTTCAGATTATAGCAATGTGATAGCCTACTCAGGAAACAATATTTGCATCAGCTAACAAATATTTTGTTTTTTAAAGAGGTATGACTGCCTTGTATTTCTTCCTCTCTTCATTTCCAGAAAGGGACTCTGCATTTTGCTTGTTCTACTCACCTTCTCACTAGTAACACACAAGTATCAAAATACTCTTTGTGCCAAAGGAAGTCAGAAAAAGCTGACTTTTTTCATTTTCCTTTCCTTTCCTTTCCTTTGGACTGTTTATGCTTACAGCTCCTTAATATTGCAGACATATCCTAGCATGAATATCTCAGCAGGGCATGTAAAGATAATAGAGAAGATAGTATCTGTATTTACAAAGTACTGGACAGTTGTAACCATTCTAGCTAAAACGGTAAGCGAAGAACATCATGAGGCTACAGACAACTGCAAGAAGGCATGGTTCTAGGATTTTGTACACAGTATTCTAGTACTGGTATAAAAAAGATATTTTCTAAAAAGCAAACACTTCTTTTGGTAAATAATATTGCTTAGACACTCCTTATTTTCCACCTGAGTCACACATTTACTTTTAAAGTTATTTCACATTCTAAAATATGTTAGAAGACAAAAATGTGTGAGAGAGAATGATTCATGTCTCCTACATACCTGATATTACCTGATATTCTTGTAACACCCTTTTTGTTATCATTTCTTGTATATAAAAACTTGTTGTATCAGTCTAATCAACAGGTAATTACATTAGATTTTGGGCAGAAGGGAGAAAGGCAAAAGTGAGGAGACAAAAGCACATTCATACTACCATTTGTTTTCCAACAGAAAGCAAAACACTCCCAAAGATTTCTCATTTCACACTGAGAAAAGAAGAAAGGTCTCATATCTTGCCTTCCTCTCCAGGTACGCAAATGACATTTTTGTTCTGATGTGACTATTGTAAGAATAAAAATCCCTCAGCAATGAGCATGTTTTTTTTTTTATAATGCTCTAAGCTCAACAAACCTTCGTAGAAAATAGAATACTCTTAATTATGAATAAATTAACTAAATTAGTAACATGAGATGGATATGCAATTAAGGGACTGTTAATTGAAACTGGAAACACAGCTGTATACAGCTCAGATGAATCACACCAGTAATGACGCAGATGTTTATAAAATGTGATTATGTTTAGCAGGAGCACACTATTGAAACTCCCCAGCCTATTCTTATATTGTGTCGCTGAAATGGTTTTTAAACCCACGAACACCAGGAATCAGGATCTCAGGGATGGCAAATTAGGCTCCCTGGATATGTGAATTAGTGTTGTCTGAATGTCAGCAATTTAATTCTCCAGCTTTCAAAGAATGTAGACATGGAGCCAAAAACAAACATCTGTTAGTTATATGCTCATTCAAAAAGAAAAATATCTCTGGCAAGCTAGAGCTTGTCTGAATATGAGAAAGACAGTAAAATACAGTATCTCTAAGCAGTGACACTGCTGTGTGAATATACTGATCATGTAAATAATATAGCCTGGGAGCTCATGAAATCTACTTTGCTCACAACTGTGAATGCAACTTTTCAGAACTATTTCTCCAAAGAGATAGAAGGATCAGGAACAAATGATATTTCCTATCTAAAGGTTTAAGAATTGATTAGCCTTCTGAAAACAGCAGATCAGGTTTTTTTTATTCTATCAGCTTTTACATCTTTTTCTAGGATGCTCTTCAATAAACACAATAAATACAATAAGGGGGTTTTCTTCTGGCATCAAAAGGCACAAATTTTGCTCCTGGGGTGTACAAGTATATCTGAGATATGCAAGCTCAACAGGAATAAGAGCACAGTTGTGAAGGATGGCAGAGCAGCCAAAGCCAATGGCCGACCATAGCTTAGCTCCCACATGCTGTTCTGAAGTCTGCCTCACACCTCTTCCTTCCCATAGCAGTGCTACCACTGAATACCAAAATGCTATATTATAGCATGCAAATGGTATGCTTGAGTCTGTGATTTATTTTCTGGTTCAAGTTCACAGACTAACAGTAGTAAATTTTACAGCATCCATATTTTCCTTAAATATAACCATGCTTTCAGTAAACATGCTGAATAATGTACTATCGTAGTTTCTGTCCAAAAATCTTTCCATGTACTGTTGTACAACTCACATCAGCAAAGCACGATTAGTTTTGATTCAAGGGTTTTGGCCTGTATAATAATAATTATAAACACAAATGTATGTGAAATAGAATTTGTTTTCCTGGCTCCCTTCTTTAGGGAAGAGGACAGACCCTTACGCTATGCAAACTACCAGAACTACTGTCAAATAGAAAGACTACTATGACTTGCATCAAATCAACACTACTTTATTCCAATTTGACTAAACTTCATAAGGTTCACAGAAGGAGAAACTTTTCTGATCCATAAATGGACACTTATTTAAAATGTGTACATTCATGCACAAGGTAGTTAAGATAATTTCAAAAAATGTGTTGAGTGTCATTGGTAACGCTAAAATTATCACTAAGTCCTGACTCCATTAGACACCACAGGCTTATCCCATCAGTTGTGGGAATGACTGAACACAGTGTTGAAGAGAAAAGTGGTCATGATAAAATTGGATTTGTCTCTGTCTTTCAGAAACTGTATTTGCTAGGAGCTGACCTCCTATTCACCGATGATGAAAAAGGATTAGGTCTTGACTTTTTCAAAGAAGAAACCTGCATGGTTTCTGCAAAAGACCAGTCTGGCATGTCAGTAATCCAAATGTCATTCACAACTGAATGAAGTTATGAAGGCTTTATGAGAAAAATGTAAACCCTTTCTCTTTAAAGGTAAACCTAGCCAGCCAAATTCCGGAGTATATTGCAGACAGCTATGACAACTGATGTGCAAACCGAATTCAGTTATCTTAGCTCTTCGGCTGGCAAAAGTACAGACAAAGTCAATTCAGGATTTGAAATGTGATGTTCTGAGATAAGCAACTGGAATGCTGGGATATACAAGAAACACAAAGCTATTTTATGGAAGACACATTCTTCTATTCTGAGTACCCAAAAAATCACTGCACTGCTGAAGCAGTGCTGTAATATCAGCTATATGTCAGATAAGTAGGACAGAACTCAGTGTTTGTACAGATGAAAAAAAAATCATAAATGAGCGTAGTGGAGGGGAAAGGACACAACACACTTGAGACCAATATAAGGAATCAGATGGGAGGAAGTGACAACATCCAACTACATCCAATATACTATCTGCAAATGTAGACTTAGGTTTAATGTCCTAGCTTGATTAATACTAATTCCTCATGCTATTAATTATTTTTTTTTTAAACAAACTGAGCTATGGCAAAGAACCAACTTCAAACATGTAAGAAAATAGAAGAAAAAGGTTAATTGTGTCTCGAAGCTATGCACTTGAGAATTCCCAAACAAAATGCCATACACCAAAGAATTAATTTCCACAACATATAATTTGTATGTTGCTATGATTCTCCAGGTACAAAGTACTATGAATAAAAATGAAATTGTAAGTTTCAAGTCAAAAACCACAATTTATATTATGTTTGTTCTTCAACTAAGGGGTGCATTTCTAAGAGTCATTACAACATCAGCGGTTTATAAAGTAACAGCAAGAACAAGGATCAAATGGGTTAGATGAGCCACTGGAAGCAATGATCATCTCAAAATAACTCCTTTTACCTGTGTTTTCTCAGATGGATCCAATTTCAGAAGTATTTTACAGAAAACATTTGCACACAAAGCACATATGTGGAGTTCAACTATTTTAAGTCTAAAATGCTTTCTCCTATACTGTTAACGTACTAATACAAGACTTTCAGACTACTCAGAATTTTCCATGTAAGGTCAAGACACTCAGCTTTACTCAAGGTGTGGTGAAAACTCCAGTGGCAATTTTAGAGGGCTCGTGTGAAAATATTCTGAAAATGACATGCATACTCATCTACAAAGGCTGGTTTTAAAGACATTTCATAAACTAGTGACATTTTTTAGTATTTTAACCACCACTGTTAATAGCACTTTCTAAACTGGCAGAAATATCTTAACTTAAAGTCTTACCAAAGCAAAAAGATTTAGAAAATATTGCACGCACTGTATAGCCTAAAGTCTGTAAAGGCTCTCTGTAACCTGAAAGTAGGCAGCCTGACATAAAAATACCTGCAGTAATATAATACATAATTGATATGTCAAGACACAAAATGAATCAATGGAGGAAAAAAAATAAGGCTAACATGAACCTTTTGAACTGGAAATTTGCATATTATTTCTCTACCTTAGGCTTTTAATCATTTTAAATGAAGTTTTATCTAAAAAAAATCCAAGCATTTCACAGAAAAGGATCAGCAAAAATGGGGACAAAGAGGAATACTTTTTGCCAGGTTTACATTCTCCATCTCTAAAAACCTTTAACAGTACTTTGGCACCAGGACTTAGAATCTAAGAGGTTTTATACTGCTTCCAATCACATTTAGAGAGGGCATTTACAGGGCAGCTCTTAAACTGTGAATGCTCTATCTGCAATAACCATGTTCCTTCCTAGATCTGCTTTAACCTCACTTCAAACCAAAGCAGGGCTGAATGGACAGATATCTGTGTTAGCAGAGCACATCCCCTCTGGGCTACAGAGCCCAACTAGAGACTGCTACAACTCATCATCCCTCTGGTGTCAAGAGATAGCTGACAACGAATCCTACCCTACCTGACCCTATGCAGTCCTGTCCACCTTTATTTTATTTGAAAATCTATTCCACAAATTATGAGTTCTGACAGCTGTTAATGTTTTGGCAAGGAAAAGGAACTGTGATATGGAAGTCAGGATTGACGAACAACTTATAATTGCAAGGTTCATTTTGTTTTTGTCCTTGTTTGTTTCTACTGTTCTGACTGCTGGTAGCTTTGTGCACTTCCCAGTTTTCACCCTGATCAAGCTCACACACTCTTACCTTAAACAACAACTAATTTTCATATTGAGAAGTCTAAACATAGCTGATTGGAATCAGGTCACACACCTAAAAAGGTGTTGAAAAAAAAATCAGGCCATATTCTCTCGATGTTGACAAAATATGAAGCAATCTGTGCAATTTCTGCATCTAAGTCAAAAACTCCTAACTCCCATAATCTACACACCTTTGCAGAACTGAAACGGAGAACTTTAATTCCCCTAGTGTAGTGTCTACTTTCCTTGTCAAAGGGACTTCTACAGAAAAAAAAAAAAAATAAAATATTTTTTGAGAAGTTTGGGTATTATGGATCAAGAATATGAATATTCCCATCTTCAGTACTGTTTCAAGGGTGACTAATAAATAAGTAAAGAGCAGCATACTGCATTTACCTAAAACTACTTGACCAAAAAGCAACAAAGCTAGTGGATGCTGGTTTTCGGTGAATATATTTTTTACAGTATCATAACCTCAGTTTTCCCCACTATCCTAAATATAGTGTCGTATGACTCATATAGACGTGTGCTGCCAAACATAATCTATAACTGCTGACAGGTGGAAGTAAACTGCATAAGTCTCATTTTGTTAGGAAACAAGACTAATGGATATCAAATACTATGCCCATTCTCTTCCTATCATTTATCCAACAACCAGATAAATCAGAATATATGCAAAGGCTCTACAACAGGTTAGTAAATTTAGGTTGCGCATGTAAGATGTATTTTCTTGCATTTCCTATATTTTCAGTGTTTATCTTTGTAATTATAAACAATGATTTTTTTTTTTAAATCACATAAACATAAACATTTATAAGAAACAACACATCAAAAGAAATGTCTACATGCATATTGAAATGGAAATATAAAATAGGATAAATTACTGTTCTTCTTCATGGTTCTTAAAAACAAAAAAAAAATTTTTTTGCTCTTGAAAGAGGACAAAATTCTAAAGTAAAGGAAATAAAAAGAATAACAAAACTCTAAAATGAATGTATTTTTTATAACAAAACCAAAAACATTTACAGTTTCATCAGACTGAAATTCATCACACAGAACATTATAATTTTAACATGGTTTAACTTTTTGTGTGTGTGTTAGCATGGCCATTGATGATAACCATGTCTGCTTATACTTACTGACGCACATTCTTTCACTGACTGCCCTAAACATGCCACAAAGAACAATGACAGTGTCCTCCTATTTCATTAAGGAAGCTTTCCAATTTTTGACACACACGTCATTAAAGAAATTGATTCCCTAACCAGATTGCTGGCCTTTCTCCACTCGCCTGCACAAATAAATAAATAGGATCTCTCAAGAATGAATCAACTGTAAAATGAATCTATATGCATATTTTTGCAGACAAACATTGGGCAAAACTGAGACTCAGGCCACTAGAAATGAAGAAAAATACATGGCTATATGACTTCTGAAGCCAAGTGGCATAGTCAGTTAAATAAATAAGATACCATTCACGAACCATGACAGCTGTGAGTTTGGCGGAAGTCCCATTTCTCATGGAATATACAAAAATTTTTTACTGAAAAGTCTGATGGGAAAACTCAACTTCCAAAAAGGAACAAAATCTCCCTCTTCTCAGAAGGGGGAACCTGAAACTACTACAATAAGATTGAAAAGAACTATGAATTTAGCAACACATTAATTAGTCTAATTATAGATGAGCCAGAATTTTGGCCCCAGATCTTTAGAAAAGTTGTCTCTTGCTCTCATCAACTACTTACAGATGACATAAGTCAAAACATAGTTAAAAAGAAAAAAGTAGAAATAAATTAACTATTAAAATTAATAAAATGACAGAATGAGAAGAGGAACTGCCAAGGTAATAGAAAGATAATAATGCTGGAATATAAAAATTGGAATCCCTTTTAAAAGGCACATTCATAGGTGACTTCATCTCCTTTAGAGGAAGAAACATCTATCTTGTTACAGTTGCATTAGCTGCCACTTTATCCACTTTTAACATAGCCTCAGTTTACACTCACTGTTTAATTTGGAGATAAGTAACTTTACTTGTAATGCAAGATTTGCAGAATCTTAAGGAAGATTTCCCATTTAAGTATATGACTACATCTTTCATGTATAAGATTCACACACAGTAACTAGCAATTTGGACAACTGAACTGTAAAGAACCGGAAGAGGTTTTCATTTTTCTTTGGAAAAAAATGATAAAAGAATACCCTTCATCATATTCAAATCTTAATTAAGTTATTTAGACCTGAAAAACACTTTTTGAAACCATTACCATGATATGTATACATAAATAGAGAAAGGATCTGAGAATCTGGTAAAGTTGTCTCAACCAACTGTGAAAGTCCTGAATAAACATTTCATTTTCCTCCACACTTCTGCAATATATTAAGGTAAATATAATGACACAACTTCAAAATGTGAAGCAGTGATGCAGAAAAAATTAAAGCCAGTACTTAAAGACTGCTTTAAGTACTGGCTTTTACTTTTATTTTATTTTATTACTTTTTTTTTTAATTTAATTGTATTTACTTACATTTAATCATAACACTACTTCCCTGCTGTGGGAGCTACACCAGCATATACCAGTGCATGCATAAATACACACTCTCATACACCCTGTTCCTAAAATTCCAAGCTAAGATACAGTGCATTTTGGAGAAGGTATATATTTTTAAGTCTTTCACACAATAAAGTAAATAAATGTGAAACTTAAGTGATAGATATGTAAACAAAATTTCCAAAGAAGCTGGAAACTTTTCCATATTTAACTTATAGTTTGTTCACCTTAATTTCATAATAAATCTTAATATTTTTTCTGCTTTAGAGATCAACTTATAAAATCCCCTTCTGAACAGCTTTAATAGCAGTACCAAATCTTGCTCATCACTGAATGCATGTAATGCCTTGTAATTTTATATTTGATTGTGAGGATGTTACTTTAAAGGCTCCACTGCAGAATCATTAATCTGCCCATGCAGAAAATATTTAAAACCACTGCTCCTGCAAATTATTTAAACTATAGTAAAAGGAACGAAGGAGCTAAGGTAAACTGTGTTGTGTGAATCTTCCACATACACCACAAAAATGTCAGTAACACATGGATAAGTCAGTTAAAAGAAATGATGACGTGATATATTTGGCAGCAAGAATTTCTAAATATTAATAATAAAGAGTAAATAAACTTTTAAGTATTTTAACTGTATAAAAACTTTAACTGCATGAAAAACTGGGTTAACTGATTTCTACTTCTCAATGAAAACATTCAGAAGTATATGAAAATACAGCGTTAGCTTTACCTCCTGTTTTCTCATAGGAACAGAGTTATTGAAAGTGCTTTTCCAGTACCAACCTGTTTCCTCTTTCATTCCTTTAGTAACCCTTTAGTACCGTTCCCCATGGTGAAAACAACATAGAAGAAAAAAAAATGCTTCAGTGCAGCATAAAGAAAACAGCTATGGGAAACCTACCTGTAGCACCTTCCACCTTGTGTTCAGGTCTTCCACACAGCTGAGATTGTATGGGGAGAGCTGAATATCAGGGGGAGTGAACCGGTGAGCCAGCTCATTGACTTGATGCACCTTCTCTTTAAGCGGCACAATTTCAGCTCGATAAACCTGTGCAAATTAATTATCATAAATAAAGATAAGAAATAACTTCAAAAACTATTGGCTCTGCTACCAGCTGATTAGCAAGATAAAGGTGTTCCAGAAGGGGTGCACTGGTCATGAGACAGGTAACAGTCTTCTCATATAACAGCATGGGCTGTAGGGCTCAAGTGTAAGGCCTAGCGTTTAAGAAGGTGATAGAAATTTGGAGCCTGCACTGCAATTTTTGGCTGGTTAAACCAAATCCCTGAGCGGAACACCCATTGGACTGTTCACCGTAGTGCAAGCTTCTCTCTATCTCATTGTTTACATGTGCACAACGTGTTCCTCAGGGTAGACAGGAGTGACAAATGCTCTTTAACGCAAGAAAACAGGGGAAGACTGTGGTTCCCAAATACACTGAATTAAAGAAAGAAAGAAAGAAAAAAAAAAGCAATGCTTAAATTGCTTTCACGGTCTTACCTGGGGTATCTTGTGCATTACAAATAAAAAGTTTGGATAAAGAGAGGAAGGAAGGGAGGAAGGGAGGGAGGGAGGGAGGAAGGAAGGGACGGAGGGAAGGAAAAACAACAACAAAGCAGAACCTTCTTTCTGTGACTCCCAGACTAGCTTTCATGACTCATATTTCAGAAAAATAATGTGTCTTGTGAGATGACCATTAGAACTATGCATAAGAACAGTCTGGTTAATAATTTCAGAAATGTATGTGAAAACCAAAAGCTGCTAGTTGCTGTCTCTTGATTTTAAAATCAACAACCTGATGATGATGCTACCATGATGCATTTGAATAAATTCAGATAAATTCAGGGCACCATGACTCCAGTGAAGAGACGCTGCTCTATGCAGATTTTCCACTGTTCCATATCTATCTTTTCTAAGGAGACATTTATGAATCTTTAACATGACAAATTGTGTCAAAATGTACCAATGAGCCATTTCTAAGGGGAAAATTCTGTCATTTTCAGGACCACTTTTTCTTGCCCTATAATGTCTGCTCACAAAGGCAGGATAATTTATTTGCTGTATTAGTCTTGCTTTCCAGCTCCTTTCTCTCAGCATTTTTAATACAGAACACATATGGTCTGCATCTCATTTTGGGTAATCAGAAAACCTGAAATGATTTCCTAATAATCATTTCACCAACATGTGATGCAAACATCAAAAATCCTCACCAAGTATCTCTGTAAACCTTAAAAGTAAATAGTATTAAGACACTCACAGACATTAGGATGTCTGTGTACATGAACTGTACTAAAGGCAAACAACATTGAAAAATTGTTCCTCAAATTTCTCTCAAAAACAGATTTGTGTCCACTAATTATGCTAAATTGCCCTACAACATAAGGAGTTATACTGACTTCAATGGCATTCATGTATAGTGAATAACTGATGATAAATCCATAAAATGCACAAACAGAAGTGATGGGCATTTTGTAAAGGTTAATGCAGAGAATGACACAAATGCCATGATGTGACAGAAGAGGCATAGATCGCGTTCATGCCATACAATTAACTTCTCCATCTCACCAGTTTCATACCATTAGGACACAACTGATGTTACTGGGAAGAATACAGATTTATAGTGTCATGAGGAGAGCAAGACCAGAGGTAAAAAGAAAAGGAAAAAATCTAGCATGTTTGATTTTATCCCACAAAGTTATATATTTGCTTAATCTGATCATTTAAGCCAGTAATTGAGTTCAGAAGAACAAAAACATGCTTTAAATATAGACATTTATTCAAAGACTGAAGATATGTATACCACAGGGTGAACATTTAGCTTGCAAATAATTATTTCACTTTTTTTTTTATTTTTTTTTTTCCTGTGACTTGTCTGATTTAGTGGCCCAGGGTCTTTGGCCACAACTCTGTCGTTTATGATTGGGATGGTCACATGGGTTCTGCCAGTGTTACCTGTTTTCCAAGATGAGTGAACATCTTTTAGCTAGTGATACCAATGCCCACATTGTATATAAATTTAAAATACTGTTAGAAAAAATGGAGAGCATCTATTGCAAAGATCAGTTCCTGCACTGCAATGTACTCTAAAGCAGCTCCTGCATTAAGCCAACTTAATTTGCTATTAATTTCTATGGCCATAGGATCAAGCTTGGATTGAAAAATTCATTGCCCAGGCAAAGCCTGTAGGTTTAAGCTTATACACTGCTTGTTTTTAAGCATGCACTGAAGTATCTTGCTGATTTCAGACTAATTATTTCAATCTGTAATGTTGACTTGAAAATACTGGTCTCACTTAAGATTGACACAAATGATTCTGTAAATCACACAATCATTATACCTAAATTAAGGTGAAATAAAAGATCGGTCACGATTTGTCAACGTTTTAGTGAGCATACCTTATTTTACAGAGAGAAAGCTTAGGAACGGAAACAAGTCATGAGACAAAAAATGAAATCAAAGAAATATATGGAAGTAAATATGAAAACATATCTCCCCCCATATTTTGGGCATTATTTCCTTATTGTTTTTTTCTTTAGGAATACTGACTTTTGCAGTTATGCTAATTTTCCAACATACAAAATATAATAGCTTTTTCAATATCTCTAAATTTGATAGTCTGTTTTCTATTATTACTAAGCCTGGGTTTTTACTAGCATTTGTGTTAGTTATACTGATCAAAATGTAAGAAACACCAAAACCAAGAGAATTCTAATTAATGCGTGGCTATCTAATTAATGCCAATAATCTTAGAATTAAAACCTGAAGACAGAAAATAAAAAAATATCCTTAGAAAGACTTGTCATATGATATTGTATGATTAAAAACATCAGCCACTACAATACTATGGTAACCAACAGTTTATCACAAATAGTCTACCAGTCAACATACATGATTCTAGAGCTAGGTTTTTGTTTTTGTTTGAGTGAAATTTTGTATGATTTTTTTTTTTCACACCAAGTATTCAAACAATTTTAAGAAATAGTAATCATTTATGTTGTACAATAATTTTCATCTATAGAAGCAGAAATTTGGAATTTCTACTTAACTATGATTTTCATCAGTATGATTAAAATCTTTTACAGTAATGTTTATGTTTTTAATAATCAGTTTGTATAGTGTAAGACTGTTTCATTTTTCCATTACTTTTTCCTTCTACATAAAAAATACCAAACCTATCATAGGTTTATAGAAAAAAAAAAAGTTAACTATAGTGTTGGTAATTTAAAAACAAATGTACATGGTGAGTAATATTCCACTACCACAACTAGAGATCTGTTTGAACCAATTAAATGGCTCAGGATGTAAATGACTTCTCAGTGTGAACAGCAATAGGAGAAACAGCCTCAAATTATGACTGTCCTTACGCAAGAAAGAATTTCAATGCTATGTGATACTATAGGTGGTAGACTGGATTTTAAATGATCCATACAGTCCTGTTAGAAAATATTTTAAAATGCTTTGGAAAATTAGCAAGGACTCTAGAAGACATACCACAGAAACCATAGCCAGCCAAATAATAGGAGTCTAGAGCATAACAGCAGCCATAAGCAGTCAGATGAAAAGCTCATCTCACCCCTCCTGTCTCTGAGAGCAACCAATACATTTGCTTGGGGAAGAAGGAAAGCCTGGGAAACCTTGAGTATCCCCGCTCCTTGCTGTACTCTTCCAGCTCAGCAATTTGGGGCTCAGAGATCCTGGAGCCAGAATTTGTCTCTCTTTGTCAATTAGATCTTGAAGGATTCTTCTTACATGAAATTATCTACTTGATTTTTGAACTAACATAGGCTTTTACCATCCAAAATAGCCTATAAACTCAATGTTTAGGTTGAAGCACCACCTCTTATGTTTTTTTTTTTTTTTTTTTAAGATATCACTTGAGATCTTCTCCCATTTTTAGTTCATGAGAGACAATGATCAATCTTTCTTAGTGGACTTTCTTTGTGCTATTCCAGACTTTATAAAACCTTTATCATATTTACTCCTTCCAGGTTTAGATTCAAAGATTGACATATCCAACTAAATGTGTATATAAAGAAGATACTTAGATCTGAGCTAGTCACCATATAGTGCCTTTATATTCAATCACTGATCAAAACAGAAGCTGAATATAATGTATTTTTTTTTTTTACTATAGAATGGCATGAATCACATTCTGAATTACAGAGATTAAACTGAGAAGATTTGCATTCACTAGAGTGGGAACCTAGACGACTAGATCATACACAGACACCTACCTGGCAGATGTGAAATTACACAAAATAAATCACGTTCCTACTTCATTTATTCTGTCCTTGTGCAGGAGCTTTCCGTACTTTTGATCTGCTATATTTTTGAAATTGGTGGACCAGAACACTGCCTACAATATATAAGGTCTTATACCATGGTATAATATTTTCTGCTTTACCAAGTATTTCTAACATTTGATTTGGCATTCTGAATAGTGCTGAGTATTGAAGTGCTGGAAGTGCTGAGTGGTTTCAGAGAACCAGGGCTTACAACTCCAAGATTTCTCTCATGAGTGTTAAAGGAATGTTTAAAAGGGCTAATTGAGAGCTCATTACTGTGCATATAAAGTTGGGATTAGTTTTCTAAATGCATTGTTTAACAATTATCAACACTGACTTTCATCTGCTACCACTTTATTTCCATCCAGTACTGTGAGGTCCTTCTATAGGTGTTTGCAATTCATCCCCACCTGAAGGGCTTTAAATAGGTTTGTATCATCAACAAGATATGTCACTGCATTATTCGTTCTCCTTTTCAGTTCATTTATGTGCATACTAGACAGGGTAGACCTTCTTGAACGCAGTGTCCCTCATTAGGAAAACGGAACGTTGACCTCTGCTTTTTATTTTCTGCCTTTTACAGGAAATAAATAACTAGATAAGTGGTTATTTATCCTTATCAAGTCTTTCTCTCTTTTCCCACAGTAACCTACATTTTTAGGAACAACATTTTTGAAATCATTTTGGAATCCCCAAAAGCCAATACCCCGTTGTCAACATGCTCACTATTTTCTTGAAGGCACACTAAGAGATGTATGGCTTACCTACTTTTACAAAAGCTACATTGTCTCTTCTACAGTACACTTTTTTCTCCCAAATTTCTTGTTCTGTAGGTCCACAGTCCTGATTAGATGCACTATAGATGCACTATAGAAACTATTGCAATATTTGCCACCTCCCAGTCCTCATAATATACTAATTTTAAGCAAGAAAATACTGTTACTAGTAATAGCTGTTTTATTCTTTAATTTCATTAAAACTCTTGACTGAATAATTACCTAGTTCTGGTGACATGGTAGTCTTAATCTTATTATTTTGTTCTATGGATACTTTTTAAAAATATCTTTCTTTACACTTTTCTTTAGTCACCCCAGCTTTCTAGGTCTTCTGAAAGTCCTTCTATTTAGAGGAGATGGATTTGTTTTCAGATTCCATCGTAGTGTCTCCATGCTGTCTTCAAATTTTACTCTTTTTGGATTTTTTTAAGTAGAGTTCTTCATTTGTGTATAGTTCTCCTTCTGAAAACTGAATTTCATTGTGGTGAATAGTTTTATTATTTTTGTTTTCATTTTGTTTTTATTTTGTTTTATCCCTGCAAAAATGTTGACCTTTAGTTCATAATAATCCCTATTACGACAGCAATGTTTTGAACCTGTATTGCTTAGTACCACGCCAAATATTTCTTGTCCCATTTGTGGCCACCCTAAGAGGTTACTCCATGAAGCAGTGTTTTTTTTTTTGTTTTGTTTTGTTTTTTTTTAATCTAAAAATGTAATCTTAAAAGCATGCTCTGACAAGGCACTTACTGTAATTTCCCTTCTTGAAATGTCTCCCTTACCAATTATCTTCTTAGTGTTCCCTAACACTCCATATTTTCTATTTGGGGATGGAATTTCAAATTCCAAAGGATTTTAGGCTAGTTTGATAAAATTCATCCATCTTTGTGATTTGATTCCTAACCTTCATTAAATATAGCGTTAGGCCACCACTGTCAGAAACTTACTCTTTCTTTACTGTGCAATTTGTAACTTGGATGCTACAGTGTCTACTACTTATTTATTTCCATCAGTTTTCTGATATGTGCATATTACATTTATGTTTGAAACCAAGTATTTTCATTCCCCCATCTTATCTCTTCAGCTGTGGTATTTTTAACCCCAGATGATCACATTGAATGATATGCTTTCCATGCTCATCTATCTCTTGAAGTGTTTCACAGACCCTTTTAGAACTCAAGTGCCAGTAGATTGGTTTCTACTTATTTCAGAATATGCAGACTAACCACTCTCTCCTACTCCCTCACCCTCCACCCCCACAATAATTTGTAGGTCCTTTTCCATTAAAGTTGCTAGTGCTTTGGGTATCCTGTTGAAAAAATAAATAAATAAAAATAATTGTAAAAGCCAACACAGCCCTCAACTCTTTTTAGAATACCAACTCTATGAGCAAAGATTTGTTTAAACATGGTTACTTTTTTGTTGTTGTTACTGTCCTTCTATGCATGTCCTACTTCACATGCCATCTTGTTTTGTTTTTGTTTTTCCTTGCTTTTGTTTATTGGTCCCTAACATATAGAAAAGCACCAACTTCCTCTTTGGAAGGCTGCCCAGTGATCAGAAGGGAGCTAAAGATACAAAAGGCTAAGTCTTGATACTTAAAGACCTCACCAAATGGAGATGCCTTTTGTCATGGCCATGAAAAGGACATGTTTTTGTTTAGGATTCATAAATCAGTTTCTTTAAATCTGTAAGGAAATTCATGACTCATTTGAGTAAATAAACAGTGAATTAGCTTATTTCAATAACAATAGATATATTATATACTTTGCTAGCCTCAGGGAGTTTCCATCACAAAATTTATAAGTGAAAATTCAGGAAGGAATATTGACTATACAATGCACAATTTCTGTTTCTTGACCCCTCTTCTCCCCCAGCCACATGTGCAACAGCTGATAACAAGGCAAACATACAATTCATGAATCCAAGCAAAATTAAATCAAGAGGCTGTAACTTCTGTCCCACTCAAGTTAATGGAATAGTGTGACTAAATTCCCCTATGCCACTTGGAAAACATTACCTGAAGAGGAAGTGTATTCTCAGAACAAGACTTGTTCCTTATGCAAAGAGAAAAAAAGTAAAGTAAAATACAGGCTAGCTTTTATTTATTGTTTGCTAACGTGAATTGTCAGTGCTTCAATAAATTTGCTTCTTCTCTTACCAAGCTGATTTTTACTGACCCCACCATCTACCATATATGTTTAAACGTAGTCCAGCACAGAGAACCTCAATACCTTGTCAGAACAGACAGCAACAATGCAGCTGTACTGTGAGCAAGAACTTATTGTTGCTTGGCATTCATATCGATAAAAGGAACACAATAGCATGTACATAGTCATATTCTCATGTACATCTCAGTAGTACTGAGACTGAGTTTAGCTGTATTTGTATTAAAAATTATATTAAACAGAAACTATCTAATAATTACCATCTAATAAGTACCATCTAATAATTTCTAATCATTACACAATTGTTCAATCATGAAGTTAATAATAAGTAATTGAGATTTTCAATAATGATTTTCAAATCCAATCACTATTCTTACCATCTCCTAGTTATTTGAAACATTTTTTGCAATGAAAAATAGCTTGGGAGCAGGGTTTGTTTTTTGTGTGTGTGTGTGTGTGTGTGTGTGTGTGTGTGTGTGACTTTTGTCTTTTGTATGGCCTTAAGAAAACTTAAAATTATGTTCACAAGTTTAGGAAAATCTCTGTAAGACCATGAGTAAACAATTATGTTACAATTATAACGAAACATTGCTTTCCGACTATCTTGTCCTCATCCTATACACATTACTAAAGATCAAATGTTCTTAACATTTCCCATACACATGTATGGAGGGATCATGAATCTCATCAAATATATAATGATGCCCATCTCTTGCTGAAAAGAAAAATTGAAGGAGACAAAGTTCATTTTACCAAAGCACCTAATACTTCAAATGTTCAACTCTAGCTTCTGGAAGTGAGTCTCTGTCTTTTCTTTTTGGTTATGGATGAGACAGGAATAGATGCCTGCCTAAGATGTTAAAGGCACTTTGGTTTAATCTCCACCTTTTCTTCTCAGATTTTATGGCCTGGCAATTACAGCAATTACAGGCTTGATTTGAACACTATACAGGTTTGCTCTGAGTACTACATGGGAAATTGATCTCAAATCTAATTTCTCCCAAAGATGGTATAAACAAGACTTCAGAAGATAATAACCTCTTTCACAGAGCTTGAGGTGGGACTGAATGACCTGTCTTCTTTCCTGCCCTTCTTGAAGAAGGGACTGACATTTCACAGAATCACAGAATCGTCTAGGTTGGAAGAGACCTCCAAGATCATCTAGTCCAACCTCTGTCCTAACACTAACAAGTCCTACACTAAACCATATCACTAAGGGCTACATCTAAACGTCTTTTAAAGACCTCCAGGGATGGCGACTCAACCACCTCCCTGGGCAGTCCATTCCAATGCCTAACAACCCTTTCAGTAAAGAAGTTCTTCCTAACATCCAACCTAAACCTCCCCTGGTGCAACTTTAGCCCATTCCCCCTCGTCCTGTCACCAGGCACGTGGGAGAACAGACCAACCCCCACCTCTCTACAGCCTCCTTTAAGGTACCTATAGAGAGCGATGAGGTCTCCCCTGAGCCTCCTCTTCTCCAGGCTAAACAACCCCAGCTCCCTCAGCCGCTCCTTGTAAGACTTGTTCTCCAGACCCCTCACCAGCTTCGTTGCCCTTCTCTGGACTCTCTCGAGCACCTCCATGTCCTTCTTGTAGCGAGAGGCCCAAAACTGAACACAGTACTCGAGGTGCGGCCTCACCAGAGCCGAGTACAGGGGCACAATCACTTCCCTAGACCTGCTGGCCACACTGCTTCTTATACAGGCCAGGATGCTGTTGGCCTTCTTGGCCACCTGAGCACACTGCTGGCTCATATTCAGCCGACTATCAACCAGTATTCCCAGGTCCTTCTCTGCCAGGCAGCTTTCCAACCACTCTTCTCCCAGCCTGTAGCTCTGCTTGGGGTTGTTGCGCCCCAGGTGCAGGACCCAGCACTTGGCCTTGTTGAACTTCATACAGTTGACCTCAGCCCATCGGTCCAGCCTATCCAGATCCTCCTGCAGAGCCTTCCTACCCTCAAGCAGATCGACACACGCACCTAACTTGGTGTCATCTGCAAACTTTCTGAGGGTGCACTCGATCCCCTCATCCAGATCATCAATAAAGATATTACAGAGGACCGGCCCCAGCACTGAGCCATGGGGGACTCCACTAGTAACCAGCCTCCAACTGGATTTGGCTCCATTCACCACAACTCTTTGGGCCATCCAGCCAGTTTTTAACCCAACAAAGCGTACGCCAGTCCAAGCCACGAGCAGCCAGTTTCTTGAGGAGAATGTTGTGGGAAACGGTGTCAAAAGCCTTACTGAAGTCAAGGTAGATCACATCCACAGCCTTCCCCTCATCCACCAAGCGCGTCACTTGGTCATAGAAGGAGATCAGGTTCGTCAAGCAGGACCTACCTTTCATAAACCCATGCTGACTGGGCCTGATCGCCTGGTTGCCCTGCAAGTGCCGCGTGATGACACTCAAGATAATCTGCTCCATGAGCTTTCCTGGCACTGAGGTCAAACTAACAGGCCTATAGTTCCCCTGGTCTACCCTCCGGCCCCTCTTGTAGATGGGCTTCACGTTTGCTAGCCGCCAGTTGACTGGGACCTCCCCTGATAGCCAGGACTGCCGATAAATGATGGAAAGCGGCTTGGCCAGCTCCTCTGCCAGTTCGCTCAGTACCCTCGGGTGGATCCCATCCGGCCCCATCGACTTGCGTACATCCAAGTGCTGTAGCAGGTCACCAATCCTTTCCTCATGGATAGCGAGGGCCACATCCTGCTCCCCATCCCCTTCCACCAGCTCAGGGTACCAGGTATCCAGAGAACAACTGGTCTTGCCGCTAAAGACTGAGGCAAAGAAGGCATTGAGCACCTCAGCCTTTTCCTCATCTTTTGTAACTAAGTTTCCCCCCACATCCAGTAAAGGATGGAGATTCTCCTTAGTCCTCCTTTTTGTGTTGATGTATTTGTAAAAACGTTTTTTGTTTTCTTTAACGGCAGTAGCCAGATTGAGCTCCAGATGAGCTTTGGCCTTTCTAATTTTGTCCCTGCACAGCCTCGCAACATCCTTATAGTCCTCTTGAGTAGCCCGCCCTCTTTTCCAAAGATTATAAACCCTCCTTTTTCTCCTAAGCTCGAGCCACAACTCTCTGCTCAGCCAGGCTGGTCTAGTTCCGCGTCGGCTCGTCTTTGGGCACGTGGGGACAGACCGCTCCTGAGCCATTAAGATTTCCTTCTTGAAGAGTGCCCAGCCTTCCTGGACTCCTTTGTCCTTCAGTCATTTGCTCTCCTTCAGTCTCAGGAATCTTTCCCAGTCACTTGACCTTTTTAAGATAATTGAGAGTTGCAGTGGCATCTGCCAGCTCACCCAGCATTTGTGGGTTCATCCCATCAGGGTGCATGGACCTATGTACATCCAGAATTTTGAGCAAGAGAAGTCCACCCTCTTATATATTCCACTTACATGTTCTGACACTTATTAATATGAAGCATTTCTCAAGAAAAGGCCAATGTTACCTACAGAGTCTGTTTTCCCAGATCTGTGAGACACACACAGCCGTGGCCTCATGCCAGCCTGGCATTTTTTTTCAGTTCCTTCACATGGAAGAGTCTCCCATTAGGACAGATCTGTGCTAAACCTCAATTCTCATAAGCAGTGAGAAAGACAGAAAAGGATATCTGGAAATGTGATGAACGTGAGATGGCTTACAGAGAAAAGCCCTCCTGCGTCAAGTGAACTTGTGGTGTATTGGGTTTTTATACCAGCAGCAGCTGCAGCTAAATCAGAGCAGCATCCACTTGCACAGTGAGGTGAGGTCTTCCTATACCTCAGCCTCAGCAGGTTCCCAGCACTGACATTTCTCTACCTCAGCTCCCTCAGCGTTCAAGCAGAGGAATATTCATAGACCAGAATACACCCTTCAGATTTGTATCTAAAACTATCAAAGGTAGAACAAATTGTCATATTCTACCTAGGACAGTCGAACAGTCCCCATTTTTTTCATTAAAAAATAATAAACTTCCTTTTTGATAGGTTTAGTGTATACTGATTCAAATTTCAGTGAAACCTGAGATTGTCAGCTGCTAGTCCAATATGCTACACTTAGCTTCCTTTTAAACTCACACTGTATTTTTATTTGATTCTAGTGCTCCTGGGGACAGGCAGTGTTGAAACAAAATGGATTTTAGCTGATTTGATTTTCTATTCTGTATATTGTTATAAACTGAGAAATGACCAAGCAAAAATGCACCAGAGTAGAATATAAATCCTTTTCAGGGATAAAAATAGTTCAAATAAAAGACATAAAGGAAGAAAGAAATAAAATGCCTTTTATTCCTATCCCATTCTGAATTCTGTATCTCTGAATCTGATAAAATATTAAATTTTTCAGAAGGTATTTCATTCCTACAATTTTGAAAATGAAATGTGTATTTACTAAAAGTAAGGATATTAAAAGTGGAATATAATAAATAAATAAGGAACAAATGCCATGAATTATTTTTCTGATTTATCAAAGGAGAGAAGCCAGAGGAGGTTCAGACTGATATCAGGAAAAATTTCTTTACCATGAGGGTGGTCAAACACTGGAACAGGCTTCCTAGTGAGGTGGTGGATACCCTACCCTGTGCCTGTCAATGCTGAAAAGGTATTTGGATAATGCCCTCAATAATGTAGTTTAACTTCCGGTTAGCCCTGAAGTGGTCAGGCAGTTGGGCTTGATGATCTTTGAAGGTCCCTTTCAACTGAACTATTCTAGTCTATTCCACTCTATTTGGAGCAATTTAATAACTAGAAGGAAGGAAAGGAAGGAAAGGAAGGAAAGGAAGGAAAGGAAGGAAAGGAAGGAAAGGAAGGAAAGGAAGGAAAGGAAGGAAAGGAAGGAAAGGAAGGAAAGGAAGGAAAGGAAGGAAAGGAAGGAAAGGAAGGAAAGGAAGGAAAGAGACAGGCAGGCAGGCAGGCAGACATTAGGATGTCAACAAATAGAAGCACATTAATAGGTGGAAATATCCTGAAAAACATATCACTTTGTTATGATCAGGGCTGCTATGAACTTTTGCAGTTTTATGATCCCTGAATAAAGACAATCCATGCTATTGCGTTGTAATGTGTTCTGAAATTTTGTTCTCCTGCATGGAGGAGAAGTACATAACCACATTTAGCTTGTAATCCACTCCGTTAGAACTATAGCCATGACATGGCAAAGGCTATCCTTGCTAAATTGTCCATAAACAGTTCTGCACCATTTTTTCACATAATCAAAGTCAGTCACTCAGTTATTTTGTGACCAAGAAGCTAATATGGCAATTATGAGATGGAGTGCCTAGGAACCAACTTGAAGCTTTTCAAATTGTAATCTAAAAGTCTGATACACACTGCTTGGAAAACATAGAAAATATAAAGGGATTTTTATAAGGGAAATTTTTCATATAGTATGGTTTCATTCAGCACTATTAAAGCTAAAAGCACTTGAAAAGATATATATGTTCAGGTCCTTGAGTTTCACACAAACCTACTTTTAAACCATTAGTCTTTACTAGTTAACTAGTAAACAATGTATGTTAAACATACACAAACATAAAAGGTTGAGTAACATATGTTATAAAAAACTCTTTCAGGCAACAGAGACTCACACAAATTCTCCTTGCCCTAACAAAAAAGTAAACTAAAAAAAACCTACTATAAAGTAAATCCCTATTGTGTTTGTAAGGCAGCGTGTTATTTTAAAGGTAAATGTAGTATTTCACAGACAAAAAAGAAGGAAGCAGCTTAAAACAAGTTACAATAGCTGCATCATGATATTACAAACCACCTCAAGCTTCCAAACATCAGCAGGCAGAACTTGTATTTCAAAATCTAGGATGAAAAATATAGATTCCTAGCATGGCCATTCAACAGCTAGCTTAAATGCTACTAAGACAGATTGTATTCTGACATGCAACTAACATTAAAAGAATTCAGACCAGAAGCTTCAAAAACTCTTCCTCTCTTTTTTAATAAAAAAAACATACACAGATTAGGAATTTTTACTACTTTTAGAAAGGGAGACTTTTTTTTTTTTTCTTCACAGAACTTCATACCAGAAGGAGTTATTATATTTCATCCAATCTTTAACCTCCAGAATAGTGTAGATCAGAAAGACTGTTGAGTCCTTTCCTAAACTACTATTTTCCAGTTCTTTCATTAATATTATAACTCTCCTCTTTACCACTACTATATGATGGGTGGGGTGAAACTTCAAGACAAAATCTCCAAGACAAGGTGGAAATTCCTGGGCTTCTTCCTTCTAATGGGAACATCCTCAAAAACACCAGAAAAGGGAATACATTTCTAAAGGCAGACTTTAGTAGAACACAACCTAGAACAATTTACTTTTTATGCTAATGCAGGAAGAAAGAATGCTTAAATAAAATACTAATAATGAGACAATTAAATAAAACTTAAAAAATGTAACAGGTTTAGGGTTTTAAAGTAGCACCTTCCCAGGCATTCAGGTTGAAACCCTTTTGGGTGGGAGGCTGCCCTGCCACATCTGGAGGGAGAGCAGGCTGCAGCTCTTGGAAATGAGTAGCTGTGGCTCCAGCTGAAAATGATGAAAATTGTCATTCTTAATCTTCCAGATAATTTAACTGTACTAAAATAAAACAATTTGCAGGTAAAAGCCTAAGAGAATAGAAATAATTTGAGTGGCATTGCTGTCTGGACAAATTAGTTTCACTGATTCAATTGCCCTATTTGTAAATTGGGGATAATACTACTTCTACTGCAGTTTCAGAAAGAAGCTGAGAAGATTAACTCATACTACCTGGAACATGAGAAGCACTGTAGAAGCACTAACTACCAATTACCAGGTTTTATTATGGGTTAACCTTGAACAAAAAGACAAAATTCTATTAGGCTTTAAATAATAGGTATTAAAATGAGAAAACTATAGTACAATGTGTCACTGATAAGCATCCCAGGCAATCTAACATTCATTGTATTCCCTACTTCAAGCAGTCCCTAAATCACTACTGTTTACCAGTATACGAGCTTGATAAATTGATTTTATTTTGTGCATTGATTTGCCGATATCATAGTAAAAATATCATTACAGAATCTGCATACTTGATAGATATAACAGCAGAATACATTCCCTGAGTCCATAATTGTGACAGGAATAGGAGAGCCAATGCTTCTAAGCAAAGATTTTATTAAAAACAATGCTGCCAGACCTCTTAATGGAGAAAAAAAAAAAACAAAAACGTGGCCTCACAGAAAGCAGACAGCATTAAAATTCACTTCTAGCGTTCCTCCTTTTCCCTCCTCATGCATCTTAATGAACATACAAGTCTCAGGTTATACATACACTTCTGATATGTCCTTTTCTGTACTTGGAAATGTTTCAAGAGGAGATAATACATAGAAGATCAGTGTGACACAGGATTTCTGGTATACTTGCTCCTTGGAGATACCTTTCCTCCTTTTATCTACCCACTTGCCTGAGCCACACTCACTTAGAAAAGCTTAAATAAAATAGTACTACACTAAAAGAAAAAAAATGTTACTGGTATTGTATTTCAGGGTGGTGTGGTGGTGGTGGTAAATATTTACATTTCCAAGTTAAAAAAAAAAAAAGAAAAAAAATTGAACAGAATCACAAGAGTTCAAGAACATCTCTGATGTAATGTCAAGTCCAGGAGTATTAATACTTGGTCATCAGTTAAGTGTCTGTTTGTGCTGGATTTACATGGAAGACTAGATAAAACAAAAAGCTCTGTTAAATGCTAGAGTACCAGCATAGAGTAGGTATAACACTTTGGTTTTTAAACATCGGTGTTTAATTCTGCTTCTAAAAGCTCAAGTCCCATTCTTATTCTGATAAACAGCAATCTCTTAAAAATGTTCTGGTCTGACCTCAATTCTGAACTTCAGAGGCATAAAAAGACAGACAAGTCTTTATACATGTATTAGTCACTTCTCTCAGCAGGCTATCAGAAACTGAGATCAGAGATTACCAATACTTAAAAAGTCAAATTCTGCCTGCAGATGTTCACTTTGAGCTCCCACTGAAATCAGCAGGATAAGTTCAGAAAAGGAAAAATTTGGCTCTAAATGAAAACTGTTGATCTAATAATAGCACATTCTACCAAAGTGGGTTGGAGGTAGAAAAAAAAATCAATTTTTTTACTGGTCACCTATTTTCTTCTTTAGAATTCAGGATTTTTTCTACACCTAAGGAAAAAGTTAACTATTATTTATCCCAATGGCCCTTAATCAAAGAGAAATAGTCAATCCGTTCTACTAATAACTGCATTAATTAATACACTTATGCACATTAATCTTCAGGTACATATTTTATTCAAAACACTACTTCTTTAGGTTTTGTTATACTTCTTTCTCATACAAGAATGTTAACATTTAAAATAGAAAAATAATATTAAGATACCTATTATAATCTAATGCAAGAAAAAGTAATTTAAAAAGATGATGTTTTTCAATGGAATGCAACAGATGGAACTATCATTAAGAAAAACAATGAAGTTAATTATGCAATAAATTAGACAAGGTAAGTGTATTGATTATTAGTGTAGAGAACTCTGGACGACCATTTTCAACTATTACATACACAAACACACATGCACATATACATAGACAAAAACACTAGATGTTTGATCTGAAGAAGATAAAAAAAATCTATATGAATACTAATAAGACTCAAATTATGTGTAGGCCACTGTAGGGGAGATTACAGCTCATCTTTTATCAACCAAAAGATACAAGCACTTCTCACAAATACTCAAAAATGATGCAAACAAAAATGTGCTTAACAAATATTAAATTATTCATTTTGAATGCATTGTAATGCTGCCACTAAGCTTCTCTGTCAGGTTGCTTCTTCTCATTCTCCTTTCAGCTGAACATCAGTCTAACTTTTATCTTTCACAATTAGCAGACTTGTTTTCAAAGAATCTTTATCCAGAATAGTCTCTGACTTCAACTCTAGCTAGACTGCAT
The DNA here is from genome assembly GCF_040182565.1 of Anser cygnoides. Classification (NCBI taxonomy): domain Eukaryota; kingdom Metazoa; phylum Chordata; class Aves; order Anseriformes; family Anatidae; genus Anser; species Anser cygnoides. The sequence goes on along the minus strand of NC_089873.1, from coordinate 123,754,870 downwards.
AAGGTGCAAATGTATATATGTGAAGAATGAAATTGCTCTAGTGAAACCTGTTGCAGCTGGAGCCCAGGTACTGGTTCCTTCCCAAAATGTTCCCATCATTCCAGAGTTCCAGAGACCATGTCTTACACTTGTGATTATCAAGAAAGTTAAAGAATACTCACTTTTTGGTTCTTCCTTGTTAGCAGAACAGCATTAACGTTTCTGTATCTTAATGATTCTATTGTATTCCGGTAAATAGTATAGTCAAGGACAGTTTAAAGTTTACAAGGCTACTCTTAAGATTACAATTCTCTGCCTACCCATCACTTTATTACTGTTCTTATGTGAAAAATGGAAATTAAACATTAAAATAGATAGTGTGATATGGTCAAAAATTATATTAATTTCTATAAAACTTTCACTATAATTAAAGTGGTAACACCTAAATCAGAAGAGATCACAAATGTATAGCTTATTTATTGCAAAAGGAATCAGCAGAGGGAATAATGGTTTGCTTTATGTATTTAAAATGAACTTAGTTATGGGCTATTGCCTTAGTTATCACCATAACAAACTCTGCAGTCTTTTGTGACTGATTTCCAAGCAAAGTAAGACAGATGAGGCTTTTAGATTAAATTCGTATCAGTTGCAAATACATGACTATTACATATTAAATAACTGCTTGTGATTACATTTCTTTTCATGTGAGAAAATAAATTCATAAGCTGTTAAAACAAAAGACCACAGAACAGAACTGATTAACTTTCATCTACTACAAACTAAGAACCATAGCAGAACTAACCTAAACTGGTACAACAATGTGATGAAGCACTCCACAGTTTTTAACCCAATTTCATATGTAAAACAAACCTGGGAAAATTAAATTTGCCTCCACGAGTGCCAACCAACCAAACCTACTAAATTCTCTATTGTATAGAACTGTATTTAAAAAGATAAAAACAACATACTAGGCTGTACAACCAATTAGGTGATGTATTTAGCTGAAGAGTCGTTGGTATTTACAACCTCCTGAAAGTTAATCTATTAAAAATGCAACAAATTCCAACTACCATTTTCATCATAGCAAATTCAATAAATTTTAAATTAACAAAAATATTCCTCAATATAAAATATGGACATCTGCAGGATGACAAAGATTTCCAATGAATTTAAATAAGATTTAACTGAGATTTCAATTTATTTTAAAATAAAGTTTATTACATCCTGTTACGGTCATTGATGTTTTATTTTATATTAGTATTAAAACAGTAGCTGAAGAGTTTTTGGTATTTTATAAAATTTGTTTTTATTGACTGCATTTAAAGCTAAAACCATAAAGTCCTCTAAAATGCCATTAGGTCTCTCCTCCTTTTACAGTATCATACTTAGAAAAAATCTCGAATCTACAAATATTTCACAATTACAAAATTTGCTTGTAGAGAGGATCATAATTGTTTCAGGGACAATTTGGGAGTGGGAGGAAAGCTAGCAAATGAAATAGGGAACAGTTATTCTGTAGGAGTTAGTTTTTAAAAATCATGGAGTCCAGCACAGAATATATTAAGAGAATTAAAGGAAGTAAGACAATGTAATTCCGAATGACTTTGTTGTCAGACTTTTGTCAGACTTTGGTGTCAGGCAGCTGGAGTTCAAATTAAATTGAAAAAAAGTGTATGCATTTCAAAGTAGTCTAAGGAGACATCAGAGATAATCATTGTGTGATTCTATCACAGAATGATGTATGTATGAAATGGAAAACTTGAGAAGCATTTGTAGCAGTTGTTACTTCAGTTTAGCCTGAAGGAAACATTAATACTTCCATCTCCTACATGGAAGGCAACTATAGTTTTCTACTTAGCTGTCATCCAAAGGATTCTGTCATCTTTTAGTTGGACAAAATTTAATAATACTTAAGCAAATCTTAGTTCATACTCTAATACTCTGTGTATGGAATGCTTTGGAATTTGGGGGTCTTTAAACTTAAGAATAATAAGGAGTTGAGCTATAGAGGGGAGTAACGCTTGTATGTTGTCAAAATACACCCTTGACCATGAGTACTGAAACTGCTGAAACAATATTTTAGGGCCACTTACTTCCGTAGGCTTTTCTGCAGCAAATTTTGCTAAATGGAAATAGAAATTTGTCTGTAAGCATGGTGAAAACAGTGGTGCACATTTTTTTTAAAAAAAGTGATACACACAGTAAAAATTTGAAACAAGGATGGGGTTGTGCTCTGGATTTGTTCAAAATACCAGACAAGTTAATATATATATATATATATGGTGTCTACTATTAAAGAAGAGAAATTAAAAAGACCTCAAAATGCACTGTTATATGCAATAATGTCATTTTAGACTGGACTTCATGAGCTCTGCTGGCTCACTTAATTTTACCTGAACATAAAATTAACAGGAACACAGGCATCATATTACAGTCTGACCGCAATTTACCGTAATATGGATCTAGTATTGGTATTGATATCTAGATGTTTGAAAATTCTGGTTATGAAATGTAACTTCCAGATAATTTTTTCTTGCATAGTTTCTATGTAACCATTTAAACCTAGTCTCTTCATGTCCAGTATACATCTCTTTTGCTAGGAGGAGATAAATGCGGACTATTGCTGTTTTTAAGTGTCACTCATTATTTTTTCTGTATGTGAGCCCTAATAATTCCTTCCAAAAATATTATTTCTTCAGGAAGGATAGAAGATTATGAATTACTTTAACTACAAAGTAATGTATTATCAATTACATTGTTTCAAATACTTTTTAAAGATTTTTAATGTTTTATTTTACTATGAATGAGAATATAAACTAGAAATTCAACAATTCTCTTTCCTCTCAGAGTTTCCATTGTAGGCAGCTGCCAGCACAGTTCCTTCATAATAGCACTGTAAGAGTCCACTTTTCTGAAATATCTCTTTTTGGCAAAGCAGCAGTTGAACAGTACCAGGATGAAGTACAGAAGAATATAGAAGATTTTTATTTTTTTTTAATGAACTGCCTATGTTCATTCATTGTCCACCAGTTCAGGTTGCTGTTTTAGGATTACTTTGTAAGAATGTGGTATTTTAAGCTTGCCAAATCTATTTCTTTTCTTTCTATGGCCACATATGCACACAACTGAAATTTAGATAATTATTTTACAGGGTTAACTTCCTTTTGATCTCATTTAAAGAAGAGATGCCTAGGGACAAAAGGCTTGAGTGCATATAGAAAGGCATTTTGGAGTAGATGATGAGCAGATCAGTTCATTTCTCAACTGTGCATAAATGCAAGCACTGTTCAGTTCATAATTAGAAAGAAGTTTCAGGTTGGCACTTTCCCGTGAACATTTGTCAGCAGCATACAATTGGCAACAACTGTCAATTATGCTGAAGAAAGCCTGAGCTAAACAGCATACAGTTCAGAAAATAAGGGTTACTTATACAGTGCTCATGTGAATTCCTCATGGCCCTTTGTTTCATAATTATGTAGAAAAGAATTAGTAAAAGCTGTAATATAGGCTGCAAAAAAAGAATTAAAAATAATACTTACAGCCTCTGTGGATACACTTGTTATGTTAAATATATTAAAATTCATAATCTATATACAAAATTCCTAGTCTTTCTGGGAAAGTATTTTATTTATACATGTAAATCTCTAACAACTACAACCAGTTCTTAAGGAGCAAGATTCAGGCTTGCATGAAAACTGCTCACAAGAAAATGCAAGACCTATGGCACTAAATTCTGTTCTGCCTTTTACCATTAACAATCCTCATATTGAATCAAGGCACCCTCCTTATGCGATAATAAAGGAGAACAAATCAGTCTCTAGCAGAATGGAGTCACTTGAAGACAGGGCTACGCAATTCAGCTTTTATTTGGCAGGTGTGCTTGAGATCCACACTTCTGCCTGCAACAAGATGAACCACAAACACTACTGCCTGTTCTATGGTTTGTTTACTTCACAGTGGTTCAGAGAAATTCAGACAGGAGTTATATCCCTCACGGAGTACAAAGGCTCCGCTGTTCATTTATAGCATTGTGTATGGCAGGCAACTGAACTGTTAATAACTGGACCCGTCCTGTGCTGCCAGTGATATGGTAGAGTACCACTAGCAAGAGAAAGCACTTTGCATTGTGCTCTCAAGCATGCTGGATTAGCTGAACTACCTTCAGTAACAGATAAACTGCACAACTGCACCATTACAATCATATTGCCTTCTCAGTCACAAAATTCTGGGCACAACATCCCAAAAGAGTGGCTTTGAGCTTCCAAAGAACTTTTCAGAGCATAAAGTATCAAAATCCAAAAATTCATCAGGGCTCCCTGAATAACCAACAGCATCCATTACTATTAGTATTTCTCATCAGCTAGATGAGAAATAGACAACAAAACAGTGAGAAGGTATCAGTATGGCAAGTAATGACTGGTGCACACTATTAGCATAACCTTTTTTTTTGGGGGGGTGGGGAGGGGAACAAGGAGGGAGAGATTGCGTGTTATTAAGAAAGCTGCATTTCAGTCTGCAGATAAGATTATAAGGTCACCTATATGTGAGAGGGAAAAAAAGGGATAATAACAGGACAAAGAAGCAGAGAGCTCTGAAAGTATGTATGATCTGTAGTCTACGTTGCATTCTTTGGTTGAGGTATCTGAAACTATCTCATCCTCAGAACCAGAGCTAAATACCAGTTGGTACATAAATACAGACCAAGGATCTGTAATAATAAGGCAGTAATACTGATCAAGGATTACTTATTTTGCACAAGTTCAACATCACACCATGACTTTAAGAGCTCCAGCAACTATGACTAAAGAGAACAGTGACAAATGGCACTGGGCAAAGTTATTCCCTGGGAAGATATTCATCAGCTTAGGTTTGGGAAGGCTACTGTGATCTCCATTATGAGAAGGATTTGCAAGAAATCGTATCACAGTAGCTCATTTGACCATTATTTGACCTGATCTGCTCAGATGATATTTGGGGTGCTTAGATATATAGAAGGTAATAGGTACTTTCCCTCACACTGTAGTATCATCAATCATTGTGATACACATCACATACACAAAAAAATAATCTCCCCCCCAAAACAAACAAACAAACAAAAACAAAGCAAAGATGAGAGATGTAGAATACATCAATTTGATAATGTTTGACTGATAATATCATTTATAATGAAAAATCTTCATTGTTTAACAATAATTTTTCTAACTGAAGGCCATACAAACTCTGTCTTCTTCAGCAAACTTAGTTTTTTAATCCAAACATTTTCAAAGGAAAAGTATTTAACCTTTAGGACAATCAATTACTGGGAAGAAAACAAGAAGCAAGAAGAAAACTGTAGCAACCAGGTATATGTCAGACCAGCTTCCCATATGTAGGCCAAATAGCAGATATTAAAGGCATCTAAAATCTCCTGCATAGTTTAATCAGGTCTCAGTGAGTCTCCCAGTCCTTCAGATTGGGATAAAGTCAGTTTTAAAATTCTACGTTAGAAACTACACAACAGCTTTTAACTCATTTTCCTTTCTCAGACACGTATGCCACTTTGGGGGACTAGAGAAGTTTTGGAGCTAAGGCCGGGGTCTGTAGACTGGAAGAGTGAACTAGGATGTAGTTGGAATCGACTCAGTACTGTGCAGGTTGGAGCTTACTTTCCCCTCCCTCCACTTGTCCCTCTACCAGAAATCTCTCTTGCTTCTTCAGCCTTCACTGCATGACCTCCAATTTAGACTAGGAGAAATGGTCTTCATTTCTGTAGCACAGGCAAAGTAGACGCTGATGCTTATCTGGCTAACACTTTGAGCCACTTCTACATACCCATTAAGAAAATGTTCCATATTAGCTTTCATAATCTTATTAAGACTTTCAGGCATTAGACGAGCAATTCTTTCAGTAGCTTGATTTTCCCCTCAAAACAACAATTTTGTTTGAAAGTAATACTTTTACAAGTAATACTTGTAAACAAATGTAATACAGTTACTGAAAGTTTATTTTTTATGTAGTTGTTAAATCTTAGAGAATATAAATATCCATTGCATTTTGTAGAAAGGCCTTGATTTGTTTTAGTTTATTGTACACAAAAGTTGCCAAAATATTTTTTCTCTCTCACATCTTTAATAGCTATGGAAATGAAACATACACACACACAAAAGAGCTTTCTAATTGTTTGGGATTCATTTTAACAAAACAAAGGGAAATAATGAAAAACTGACTAAATTTGATCATTACTGAGATAGTAATCTAAGGTTATCAAGACAAGGAGTAAATAAGAAATGAGCTTACTATCTAAAAATATGTTCAATGTAAAAATGGTACATAAACAACGTTAAAAAACAAAAACAAATCTTGTTGCTACTGTCACAGATAATACACTGTCTTTACACTAAACCCTCTCCTTCAGCTTTTGAAAAAAATAAACCCAAGAATTAAGGCTATGGTTGTGAGAATATTTAAAATACTTTTACGCCTTAGGTAAATATGCTAAGAATATAAAAGATCAAGATCAAAGTTTCTATTGTACATCTAGTTTGGATGTAGCAAATGCAAGCTTGAAAACTTTTAAAGAATTTAAATGCTCTGTTTTATGGTTACATAAATGGTGGTTGTTGATTTACAACTTTTCAAAAACAACTTTCACTCTAAGAAAAATATGGATGTCATAAATATGAATAACTGAGGTAAACCCTAAACATATATTTATTCATTTATAAGGATAGCTTTCAAACTGCAGGCGCAATTGTAGCTTTCTTGCTGGTTATTCATTTCACAATCATGGTTACGTTGCCCAGTGAGTATATGCATCTGTCTTCAGTATCTATGTTGGAATTACATTTCATTAGAACAATAAATATATTCTAGGCAGCACTTTGGGGGACAATTATTATAGTACTCACAGAGTTAAAATTATTCAGCTTTTGCCCTACTGCGTTCTTTCATTACCTAAGCAGTACTAATTATGATCATTTAGAAGCTGCTGAAAGCACAGTATCACTAGAATACCCTATAATTGTCATATAGGATGTGAAAAATTATAGCTTACAAGGATATTAATATATTCTGTATGTTGTTTTTTTTTTTTTTTTCATTTACTGTTTGACTGATGATCTTAGGGATGATAGCCTATAAAATATAAATATTTTAAGTAAATATGGTCCAAATGAGTGTAGGGGGTAGGTGGTAGCATCTGATTTTAAATCTTGAAACAGAATTTTTGGTTTCTGTCTGGCCCTATGCTAAGACTTCAGAATGAACAGAGAGAGTACCTCAGGATTTTCAAAAGCTTTAAGAGTCCTATTTTATCATGGCTGTTATTAGAATTCTATTCCATCCTCCAGGACAGAACTGTAGCACGATTCAGCGCTATAATTATGGAGTCGCAGCTTTATGGTCACAGATTTAGAATTAAGCAACTTGCTTTGTTTTCTAGTAATATCGGGTATTCAATGTTTCTGTTCAGAATATCTTCTTCAAAATCACACACACAAAAAAATCCCTGGGTATAATGGAAGGCATGTTATGATAATTTATAAACAGATCTCTTCTGTTCATATAAAAGAAGAAAAAGAAATTATGCAGCCAACTGTTGATCATCTACCACGAAATTCACTTGTCTTGCACAATATTTGCACAGGACACTCATTAAAACTTCTATGTAATTAAAATTCAAGGACTTTTTTTTTTTTTTAAAGCTACATTTGATTTTTAAAGGCATTTTTTCTTGCCAGTAATCATTCTATTTCCTCTTTCTTAGATCCTAATGATCTAGTAGAGAAAATAGCAGTCAGCTCAGGTCTCTTTCAAAATGACAAATGATTCCCATTTATGAGAATGGAACAGAGGCACTTTGTTCTTATCAAAATGGCAACTACCTCTATTGTGCCCTAGCTGAAGTAATCCTGTAGTACTTATACAGTCTGGCCATGGCTTTCATGCCAAAAACGGACAAATCCTCATGAGTTTTTCCATAAGCAGTGATCTTATGAAGCAACGCCTGAAAGCAGGTAAGCATTATTACTGAAAATAATGATGCTTTTTCCATTTTTTTTGTTTGTTTTTAAACTAAATTAAATATGAAGTCTACCTACCAAATGAGACAGATGACAAATACCACCGTCATGGCAAAACAACACCAAAGCCATACACTTTAAATTATTTAAATTCTACTCTATAACTATACACACAATTATGTGCTTATCCTGCTTACCAAACTATAATAAAGGACATAATTAATTTTGCATACATTCATCATATATTCTCCTATATACCCTGTCTTGTGGTCTTTAAACTTAACTCTGCATTTCCTGAACTGAGTTAAACGGGCTGAGGATATTACACATTCCTATAGTGTTTCTGAAATGTGTTTGCAATATACATTCTCAATGTTGATTCCACTCCATTTTAATTGCATAAATAATAAAACTCTTTATATGCACTTTCTTAAAAAAAAAAAAAGAAAAAAAAAAGAAAAAAAAAGGAGTAAATCACTATATTACAAAGCTGTCTATTTCTCATTTTTTACAAGTTAATTCCTGATTTTGGAATTCACATAATGAACTAGCCAAATATTTTATACTTAAAAATACTGATATACTGACACGTACCTTGACTTTTTCTAAGTGATCCTGCAGAGAGTCAATTAGCAGATCCCCCACTGGCTGCCAGGATGCCTTGAACACTTCAGCCTGGCGTAGTTTCAGGTCCAGTTCATCCATTGCCTCTTGAAGACCCTGCAGTCTTTCAAGAGCATCATCTATCTTCTTTTGCCAATCAGCAGAATGTAGATTCAGCTTATCCCACTCAGTTTTGACCTCATCTGCTTGCCTTCGGAGAAGTTTAGTGACATTCTGGGCCCTTTCCTCAGGTGATAGTTCTAAATGTGAAAGTTGAGAGGCTTTTAAGACATATTCTGACTTAGAAGAAAAATAATTGCTATCTGGGTAAGTCTAAGGAATTCAAAGCTCCCTACAAAACTATTAATAACCAATGACATATTTTTTATATGTAGTTATTTCATATGCGCTCATTTGTGAATCTCTCAAATTTAAATCTTTCCATAACACTGATCAACAAAACATGCATTTAAGTATGTAATGGCATTTTAAAGCTTTTAGCTGCACCTTACTGTGTCCTGATTCAACAAAATAGTTCTACACATATGTAAGTATTAATCACTGTGAATCACTGCAGCTGAGTGGATTTTGGAGCTTTGCTGTACTGGTTTCTCTTGATCTGTTTGATATATGACATATACTTTCTAAACAAATGGTTTAGTTCTGTAATACTTAGACTACAAGCTGAATTCTAGGTTAAATTGCAACTTTCAAACCTCAGATGGAACTACAGTTATAGATAAGTCCAGAAAGTTTAAAGCCTGTTTTTCAACATCTACTTATAAATATGCATGTCTGTGTAGTTCCACAGTGTTCAAAAGGATCACTAAGGGTTTCTTTCATCTATATTTTTAGCTCAGTTTCTGAATACTGAGATTCAGCTTGGATTGTAAAAGGAATGCTCTCACAGTGGCTGGCAGAATTTATTTAATCATTGTTGATCATCACTGATCTTTCCAGCAGTGTGCTATTACAGCTCTTTCCTCAATTACCTCTTGGTTCTGGATAGAGCTTCTCCAGTCCCTCCACAGGTTGCTCTGCCAGGAAGATTCGCACAGTCTCGAGTGCACTCATGATAACAGGTTCTTTTGTTTTCAGCTCCCTCTTGAGAGTCTGTGAGACGAAACAATAATATCGTAAATGGATATATAACGAAAGACTGAGTGCTACCCCTTATTTTTGTCAGTTTAAAAACAAAACTTCCCAAACCGGCTTCCATGTTTACAAGAAGCTATCAAAAATGATGCAAAGACAATAATCTTTGGCTTTTGCTTAGCCTGAAATCAAATTGCATTCAAAATGTATTGGCTGCATGTTACATAGTACCCAAAGTTGCTGATCAAGTTGTTCACTGTGAGATGAACCCCTTTTGCCAGTTAACATAAAGAGTCAACACCAAAATTTAACTGTGAGGGACAAAGCCTTGTCTGGCTCTGTATCAGAGAGCACAAGCTTAGCTAATGCTTCCCAAAAGTAAGATTTCCAAGAATGTGAGGGAAAATCCAATGTACTTTACAGCTAGCACTTTGCTACAGCTGATAGCAATGTTATATCATAAGGAAAAAAAAAAAAAAGGACCTATAGATATTGCCATGCTAACATCTAATTAGTAGCAAAAAACAAGTATTGTAAACCTCTCTTCTAGTAGCACTGTAGATGCTACTCTTCCAAAATTACATGAACTGAGGAGATTTCTGAAAAGTAGAATCAAGGCCATGGTGAAATTTCAGAAATACAGTCTAGTTTAGATGCAGGCACGCACAAGTGAAAATTAAAGAAAAGAAAGTAGTCTTTATGAAGTAGTTAATTCCTAATTCCTTTAAACAGTATTTATTACCAGTTACCACATTTTTAGGTTTAAATGTGGTTAATTCAGCTCATTGTTCAGATCAGCTCTCTCTCCTTTTCATCTCTTCCTTTCTTAACATGCTTTCCAGCACCGGCCTCCTTTCTTGTCTTTTTCTTCCTCTTTTCTGCTTGCACTTTCCCTCTAACAACAGCTCCTCCTCCCCTCTCTCTTCTATTCCCTGATTTTAAAATGACCATCAGTAAGATTGTCAAGGTTGGTATTTGAAGTCTCAGCAGGCTGAAGATAAACATCTCAGTATTATTTAAAATGTGTGTTGGCAGGTGAAGACAGTTTTGTACTGTCTCACACCAATAGTGATATGGAACTATTTCAGTACACACTTTTTTTTTCCTTTTTTTCCCTGTAAGAGAAATTATGATTCTATTAGTCTGAATCCAGAATGTTTGCCGCACTAAAATGCATACGACAGCTGGACTGTGGGTTGCATGTTGTACGAGGTCTTTTGCATGCCATATAGGATGTTGTATTACCTAAATATTTTATTTCATTTTTTTTTCTCTTTATAAAACAGTATAGAATGCATACTGTTTTTGACTGGCAGAAAGGTAAAACATGCAGAAAGATATAGTGTATTGTATCACACAACGTAATACTGCAAAAAGGAGAGCTATATGCTACAAGAGGAAAAATGATATTTTACTCCAGGGACTAGAAAATTATTTTTATAACACTGGAACTATATAGGCTTCCTCCATAATAAATTCACAAAGTCAATTAAATTAAATATTAAACAAAATTTGGGTTACTGTGAACACTAATGAAAATTAAAAATTCAATATTAAAAAGTTCATTACATTCTGAATTATATTGAAATACCTAACAGAACTAATAATGCGAATCACACCTGCAGTTTATAATGTGAGCAGTCACAGGTAAAATATTCTTAATACATTTCAGGAACATAAGCATATGACTACATTATTCTACTATAAATACTAAATAAAATTTTTATGAAGTGGTCAAGAACTGATCATAAGTTTCATAACTGTGAATCATGAAAGTCATTTAGCAGTGTGCTTTCCTGAAGGAAACAATGCAGTCAGAAATGTCAATTTTGTGTCACGGACATCAGTGGAAGTGGGAACCTTTCACAGAACATCTGCTTATCATAAAGGAGCCTATTGTCTCCTGAATAGCTGTGATAAATATTTTAAACGATGATGTTGACCCATAAGAATAAACACTTTATTTTCACAAATAAAGAAGAGTACTGTATATTAACAAGAAAGATACCATTGGACATTGCTCTGCATATAAACTCATTGAGGTTGCTCCAGGGTTAAAACTGCTTAGCTTAAGATATTTTTAGATTTAGAATTTTCTGTAATACGTACTTGACTCTTACACAAAGTGCAATGGAAAGAGAAAGTATAATAAGCCCTTTCCAAGCCTCCAAACAAGGAAAGACAATTGTTTTCACTAGCCTTTGTGCTCATCTCACATTAAATGAAGCCTTCAGTCCCACTAGAGTGCGGCAGGTCTGCAGTTCAAGCAAGCCAGTAGGTAGCATAGCTTAAAATGTTCCCCTGTGCACTGTGTGCATTGCTCTCATCAGGTGATGTTGAAAGTGACGTCCATAGTCATACTGTTTTTGTTTGTTTGTTTGTTTGTTTTCAACATTACAGTTTTATGCCAGCTAAAATATACAATATGCTTTATGTATTATTTTTCAGAAATGTTTATGTCCAAAACCAATCAAACAGAAGGCACATACAGAAAGGTCTGTTTCCGCCCCACAGAGCAGGAAGGAGATGTAGATATTCTAGTAAGGGAACACAGAGCTGCAACAACTCATAGGATCTATAAAAGTCAGAAATGCCTTTAAGCTACATATTTGGGAATGAGAAGTACTGCTGTATGGAGTGCTGCTGCTGCAGTCAGGTCAGACCTAGCTATTTACATGTACAAATGACGAGAAGGACAAAGTATCTTCTTTCAGCCTGTACTGCTTTTGCATAAAGACCATATCAACCAAATACACATGGTGACATTTCCAAAAGAAGGTTATAGCCACATTCTTCCATCATCTCATGTGCAACAGAATAAGGACAACATAATCAGATATGCATACTGCATCCCATAAGGTCTGTGATCAGGAACCATCACATCTATCTTCCCAAAATGATAGAAAAATACTAATGGTAACTTTCCGACTCCACAAATTTTTGCACAAACAGAAAGAGTCTCTTTTACTAAAGGAAAAGAGTGAGCCAATGTGTTAAATGTTTTCCATTTTTTCCAATCTGGATGTTGGATCTAGGGAATGGGATTATAGTCCATAAATCCAGTTTTAGAACAGCACGGTGTGATGCTAAGATCTACTTATTATTCTCATTGCCTTCCCTAGCTTTGATCTGAAAACTTCTACCAAGTGTGTTAAAATGTATTTCAGTATAAGAAATTAAAAAAGGATAGAATGAAAAAATATGAGACTGAAGCAATAGCACAGAACAGAATTAAAAATGATGAATTTTCACTTCATACTATCCCATTCCACAAAACATTCTTACTGTATGAAGCCAGCTTTTCTGATTAAATTTTTGTTTTAAAATACATACACACTACCACTAAAAATCATAATTAGCAATAAATTACATTTTTTCTTCTTTTGGAAAAAAAACTAATCTATCTAAATCTCTGACAAATACATCTCTATAATAAACAGACCATCATTGATAACAGAATTAGCCTAAATGAATGTCTAATTTACAGCTAATTATATCAGGCTAATTTCATTGAATTCCTGACCCTCTTCCACACTTTGTGGTGACTATAGAGGAAATCGAACATACATAATGTATGACCTGCCAAAAAAACAAGTAAACTACTTTATTTAAACATCTCTATTTGTCATCAGCACTACAGCAGTAATGGCATTCTGTCTACCACTTTAATAATGCATATATTGATCAGCTTATCTCAGACCTCCACTACCTTCTCATGGATGTCCAGAAATCTCTTCGGCTGGAGAAACACAGATTGTTTAAATTGAAAGATGAAAATAGAATGGGAAAACAGAGTTATATTAATAAAACTGGCATTAATCTCTATGATTAGAAAAGCAGATGCTTTTGCTTTTAATGAATTTTAAGGAGAAAGAGTACAGTTAAATGAATTCAAGATGCTTCCCAATCAGAATGCCTTTTAAAAATGTGTTCGGTCTTCAAATTTAAAATGCAGATATCAACTGTGCCACGAGAACAGGTTCATGTATTGAAGCACAAATTATATTCCTCAGGCACATTTGCTATAGATTCCATGTGAAAGGGTTTCCAGGGACTTGTTAATAATTAACTACTGTATTCATAAATGCTATTTATGCTGGTAATACAATCTCCACACAGAAGATGTGGCAACTCTTAAAAGAATGACAGAAAAAACAGACTACCTGTGCAATGTCTAAATTACAGTCCAGGAAACTGAGATTAATAGTGACATGTACACAGTTATTGACATGATTTCATTAAAACACTATCATGACTCATAATAAAGCAAAGAAAACTTCAGGATAAAGAAATGATAGTTTGATGAACAGGAGTATTTCAGATCACTGATTTTAAAAATGAAAACAAAAAAACACAACCAAACTTGCACATTCTAGGACTTTGGCATAGACACATTTTTCTTCAGATGCCAAAAATCAACAAAATGATCCACATATATATTAGTTCAAACAAATTGCACTTATGTGGGCGTATTGAGGATAAATTCCAAAGTGCCTTCTCTAAAAAGCATCTCACATTTATTATGGAACAATGAATCTGACTGCGTGTATATCTTTTTTTCCTCAGTAGAGTTCAAGCTCTCATCTGGCATAGATTCAAGCACTTGAAATTTTCATCTGAATCCTACTCTTAAAATTTTTAAAACCAATCTTGGCAACTGGGAGCATTCAAATGATAAGAACAAACTTCTTTTTATTTCTGCTATGAATATCTGAGGTATTCCAGATAGTCTTCTAAAAGATAGAGAGATTAAATATAAGTTATTTATTTATTTTTATTTTTTATTTTAAGTTACATTCCTTAAGGAACAACAACAACAAAAAAAAACAACAAAAAAAAACCACACCAGCTTCTAATACATGTTTCCCTGCTGAGGCTTTTTTCTTCTTTCCAATGAAGAAATTACCTGGGTTGTCTTCTGGTTTTAACTGGCAAAAACAATTCTTCACAGAAAGAAAGACTTTGTATTGACATAGAAAGACCAAAGCTGGAAGTTTGGATTGAAACAGGTAGAGACTTAGTTTGTTTACATTGAGAACAACATGAGCAATCAACAGATTCATGTAATCAAGTTCAAAATTTAACTACTCTCTTCTTTCACACTGAGAGCTAAGGTGGTTTTTTTTGTTTGTTTGTTTTGTTTTGGGGGGTGGTTTTTTTTTTGTTGTTGTTCTTGTTTGTTTTAATCAGGGACCCAAAACTGTTGAAAACACAGCTTTTCACCAGAACTGTGCTCCAGTTTTATGCTGGAGACTTTTACATTTGAGGCGTAAACCTTCTTAAAAGCATTTTTTTGATGTTCAGAAATGGACTAAGCTGTTCACTCAGAAAGACTCTTTGTATGTCTGCTTCTCTAAAGAAAAACTTTTAGAGTAACAGAAAGTCCATAAAGTTTAGGAAAAGAAAAAAAAAAAAGAGTAGAAAAACCCCAAGCTGCAAACACAGATTTTGTCAAAGACGATCTGAAGTCAGAAGAGTTCTCCAGTGATTGTTTTTCCCTCCTTCTCTGTAAGAGATCTTTGAAGAGTAGACAGGGTGACCTAATTTCAAGGATTATATTTTGTTCTTTTTTCCCACAGGGTATCAGAGCACCTACAGCTAGAAAGGCCTCACATTAAACTACAGAAGTGCTACAGCATGGGAAAAGGAAAGAAATGTTATTTCTAAAAGGAACTAAAATGTTCTAGCTTTGATACGAAGAAATGACTGAGACATGATGACCAAAGATTTGTGTCTGTATGTATCTGCATGTGGGAGAGAAGATAATCAAAAAGGAGAATTGAGAAGACCTATTTTGTAAAGTCACTTTGCACCTATTTATAGTACCTTACTTTTATGTAACACTTCTTGTCCCTGAAAGTTTTAAGCACTTCGGTTGATTTGCGAGTGACAGTCACTTAGTCCATCACTGAAGTCTTGCCACCTTTATGATGAATTCTGGGAACCTTTTGAATAGCTTACAGAATAACATACAACATTAAAATTTTATGAGAAGTAACTTCTCTAGCTGAAAAATTTATTTCTTTGCTCTAGGAGGAAAGGTAATGTTTTCAAATACTCAAATATGAATCAGATGACAAAAGTTCTGTCGTGACCTAGAAAATGGACCATGTTGCCACTACTCCCCATCAGTCTGCTACTGTGGGCAAAAGCCTATTTGCCTATGACAAAGGCCAAGCCTAGTTTTATACAAGATTTTGGGACTTTTCACAAACTCTGCTCTCCCGATAACTTAAAGCATAAAGATATGTCATGTTCTCTTTCTAAACTTGATCTTCTCAGTGTTTGCTCTCAACTGTACTCTTTGGGATGAGGTAGAACAATCATTTAGAGATATATCTATAGTACAGCTATCTGATGAATGAGGAAAACACAGGTATTCCAGATCCAATTTCATTTTATAGAACCATTTTTAGATTTCTCCATGCAGTAATAAAAACAGAGATCTAGGAACTTCAGTAACAGTTCTTTTTGACAAGTTTCACAAATGGTATTGTGAAACAGTATTACATATATGCAGCACAACATTTTGTGATGATGATCACTAGGTCTGTAATATGCTTTTCTCATAGTATCAAGCTGTCTGGGAATGGCATAGCAAACTACATTTTTTTTACTTGAAAACAGACATCAGGTTAGCCTGAGACAGGTGTAAGCTTGATTCAGCTTAGGAGTACATAATTAAAGCATACCTTTCCTAAAATAAATAAACAAAAATATCAATTCAAACTTTGTATGAACAGTTATTCAAAAAAAATCCCATACAAGAGTTGCATTTACGTTTCTTTCTACCACAAAGCTTAGTATGGACCAGTCTCCATGTGATGCTCTGCTACTGCCTTTCCATAAGAATTCCCTGATGAAATTAGTACGAAGCAGGGACAGAAGCAATCAGTAACCAGAATAGTTTCCTGATGCACACAGTTGTGCATTACAACAGATATTAGCTACTGTTTTCATAAATATTCCCACAAAAACAACAGAAAAATGGGGTTTTGAAAAGAACTCATAAGATTTAAATGCCTGATCCTAAAAAAAAAAAAAAAATCAGAACTACTTATTTAATCTTCAAATAAGATTAAATTAATATTTGCTCTAGTCATTAAAATTATCTGTCTGTGATAGCTCTATGAAAATGCTGTGTAGCTTTTCGAAAAAGCTAAGCAACTGGTATGCTTAACTTTTTTGAAAAACAACAGCATTTTCATAGAGCTATCACGGACAGATAGTAAATACTCCCTTCTCCAACAGACTAATTTTTTAAGCTGTGTTTGAAAATTGCAGCTAGTATTTTCATGTAAAAGTTCAGTTTTCATTGTCTCTAGCATATATCTTAAAAGGTATCTTTTTCCAACACACACTGTTTCACCAAACTCTAAGCTGCAAAACAAAAAGCAACAAAACAATCATTTGAAAAAAATCATACCCTGTGAACATCATTCTGTTTCTGCACAGTGGGAAGATCTCCACCAATGGGTGCTTGCTGTTTTAATTCATCCTCCTTCAATTGCAGCCATGCTAGAAGTTCCTGAAGGGAGAGATGTAAACGCTTCCACTGGTCTGTACTGGCTTCCAAATGGGATCTGAAAGCATGCGTTAAGTATCAGATACATTCAGGCTAAGTGAAAATAAAAAAAACCAAATTGTGCAAACATTTACTGATAAAGATCCTAGTGTTTCATTAATTTGATGACTTTTAAAACAAAACTTTTAAAAAAAGTTTCAGTAGCTTTGAATCAGAGTCTGGCAACATTGATTTAAATTTGGTTCCATAGTCCTGGCCTGAAATGTCAACACATTGATAGTTGTGTTGGATTGTCAGTCTCACTAAATGTTCACAAATATTATGCAGGACTAGTATGAGAATAATTTACTCATCACTTAGGATTGCTAGTAGACTAGAGATATAGGGCTCTCTACCAATTGATTGGTACTCTCTACCAAAATGTAGAGAGTACTTTTCAATTCAGAGAAGAGTAAGTATTTCTCCAAACCATTACACAAACCATTCAACCTCACACAAGATTCATGTGGCTGCTCACCTTTAAGATAAGAGAACAAATACTTCCCAGAAAAGTAACAAGGAAATTGTTAAAGGAACATCTTATGCTGCACAAATATCTGTGCCACATGAAAAGAGGTGTAAATGAAACTAATCAAATTACTGGCAAATTTTAGATACTACTACTTTATGCAAGCAAGCTCTCCACCAGAAGGTGACCTTCTAAATATTTCCTCTGCACATGTGTAAATGTTGCATTTTTAACAGTAATTTTCAGCAACTACTTTCTGTGGAGAGAAAATACATGATAAATCTTTGATTGATCAAATCTTCAGTTTTGTTTATATCATAGATAATCACTATAAAAGCCTGTCTTTCTAGACTTACGAATATGCTGCTATTGTTCAGTTGCTGATCAGGAAGAAATTCCCAATTCATTCCCAGACAATTTAAGAATTCCTCTTAGAATTTCAAATGAATAGCACTATTATATAGCAGTAAAACAATAAAATACACTATCAAATAAAAATAGATTTTCTTTGTCTCATCTCATTTGTTTAACTTCCAACTTTGTTCATATAACATTTCTCTTAATTTTCAGTGTTTGCAAATAAAACCACGTTTTCTGACTGAAAATTCTACTCCTCACATCATATAGAATGGGCTATAATAAAATGTGACAAAACTGGACTGAATGCTTTGCAGTCTTTATTACTTAGTTTGGATATGGAAATGAGGAATTCCTGAAGGTAAGGGTTAGAACTGCCTCACAGAAGGTACGCTGGGGGAGGCCAGACCTGCGGGTGTCCAGGGCCAGGGAAGTCCCAAGATGCCTCTGAAAGCAGCAAGGTGGGAGAGAAGCAGGGCCATTTTATGGAGAGTTGCAGGGGAGTTGCAGGAGAGTTGCAAGAGCAAGCATCACAGGGCTTTTGGAGGGGACACAGTCAAGGGACAAAGTTTCTGAGTCAAGTCATCTGTCTCCCAAGTTGATCTCAGCAAATGTAAGCTTCCACCTCCTCCAGACAAGGGCAGCAACTGGAGGTGAACATGAGGGTCTTCTCTTTTTCCCTGCTTCCTCAGGTCTGGCTTTGCAGGGAGAAAACACAAGAGTGGTCCGAAGAGGTTCAATCACTGCTGCTGTGCTCTGACCTTTCCTAGTACAGTGAATGGCCCTCCCAAATCCATCGTGTTCTGACCTTCCTTCAGTTTTGTGAATATATATTTGTACATGTGCATGCTAGTACACGTTATACACACACACTCATATATTTATAAATGTATTCATGCACGTGCAGACAAAACAGATAACAGGAAATAAGTTTAAAATCGAGTTCTTCAAAGCAAGGAAAGCATTAGGATAGACTGTGCTGACTTGCCGTAATGAAAGCAAGGTAATAATGGAAATGAACTTGGCTTCTCTTGACATCTACCATACATTTTACCTAGCTGAAATGCACCAGACTGAGAAAAGAACGCCCACTCAAGCTAAGGGACAGGATGTTTTTTCTGTTTCAGCAGTCTAAAACTTTCACTAAATAAGGAGAGTCATGTGACTGATGTCTGGGGAACATTTCATATTTCTGCTCTTACACCTCTTTTGAGTAAATATTACTAGTCATGATGAAATCTGTTCCATACTGTGTGATGAAAAGAAATAGCACCAAGCACAAAATTGAGAATAGCCTGTTCATTCAATCTGGTGGCCAGCAACATTTAACTTGAATGTCTTAGGGGTTGCAAATTGATTCTTATCCTAGTCAGTATGTTGGGCCTTTTATTGAAAGCAAGTGTTTTAGAAAAGAGTTCTGTTTCTTTGAATGTTTAATGCAAGAAGTCACTGCGATATAACTAGGGTTACTACGTCTGATGATCAATGGCAGCAATATATTGAACCACAAATACTGAAGGACAGGTTTAATATTTAATTACCGATATTTGGCCAACTTTGTTTTTTTTTTTTTCCTCAAATATCACTGTATTTTGTCAAATTCATGGGTAACATTTATCTTAAGAAATAAATCTCAGAGAGACCTTGAAGTATTATATCCTTCCTTTGCTCCTCAGAAACAAAAGGAGGAATGTGTCTCCTTCTTTAGCTACTAATATATTTTCAACCTGACACCCTTCATTTATTTTTAATGATTGATGTTATGAAGATGGCTTTTGTCATTACACAGACTGACCTCCCTCAGGGCCTGAGCTGAAAAGAGCTAATATTTCATACATTACTTTGAAAAACACTTCTGCCTTTTTCTGCCTCTTTTGCCTCTGAACTACCACCAACACACAGCAAGTGAGCAAATGAAAAAAATGCCCGAGACTGAATGCAATGGAGCCAGGCTGTCTATTGTGAAAGACGTTATTTCTGAAGAGAAGTTTTCTTGATAGTTTCTTTTGAAATTTTCATCCCACTGAAGCCTATATGTCTACTTCATGATTTGTAATATTACCATTTATTATATTTTTTTTCTTGCAGGGAGAAGTTTTTCCTTTTACAACACTACATATGGATTTCCTTTTACCCCTGGATTTTACTTGATAATTCCGTCCATTTCCCAGATAGAAGCCAAAATCGTAAATAACGTCTTCTCATTTGCAAGGCTATTCTTAGTTCTGCACTGGAAATGGCAGCCTCAGAAATAAAGCTTATCATAAATATAGGTTGTCTAATCATTTTCTTTCATGACTCAATGATAAGTCATATCCAACTCTAAGAACTCTACATTTAGAGGGGGTACACTTACTTTTTAAACATGCTAATCTTTCCTTTTGTAATTACAAAACCTCATCATATGTCTCAAATCCTAATCCCCTACTATCATTTTCACACCAAAAAAACCCTCTGATAATTCTTACAAAGTTAAGCCAGCATTCAAAATAGCATTATTCATTTCAAAATGGATAGAAATAGTGCTATCAGTAACAAGTTCAAACTCTTTTACTGGTAGAAGGCAGATGGAATGTCTTACACACCAGCTGTAGACTTTCGCTTACATTCATGTCCTACCTAATGTTTAGAGATTTCTTCCTAAGCTCGCTCCATCTGAAGTTCATGTTATCCAGACGTCTCTGCAACAGGACGGCATCCTCAGAGCCTTCCAGGGATCTTAGTATTTTCTGCCCATTTTCATCCAGGTTGTGGAAGATGTCAGTATGAGTATCGATTTCTGCCTGTAAATCCTATGGAAGTAATAGAAAACAAAATGTGTGATTTCTTACATAATTATAGAAGCTTTCACTTCTCGAAAGAGTGGAAAAATCCAGAGTCCAACACAGAGTTAGCACAGATTTCAGTTACTCCCTTCATGGCAATATTGTGTACTATACACACAATCACCTTTCGTTTTTGCATGAATCCATTGAATAAGGACTGTATTTCCATATGGAGCCTACTGAACAAATTTAGAAAGTTGAAGTCTAGCTTTTGAGCAGCAACAAATTAAGGACAAGATATATTTACTGTGCTGATGAGGAAAACAAACAAACAAATAAACAACCCCCCTGGGATTTCAGGTAAATCTGACCTTCACGTGATAGGTCTTCCTGTGCAACATTTTCAGCTTGAGCTGGGGACTGCAGCACCGCTCCTGCTGCATGGCAATTCCAAGAAATCTGCGCGTCTGCAGCAGCAGAGCTTTAAAATGCCAAGTTCCCTTACATTCTGTTGACAGAACGCATTTCAGATCACAGGCCTCAACAGTCAATAGCAATAAACAGCTACTTTGTGCTGTACCAAAACACTGGTCAGGGCCATGGCTGTAGGAGGGCCTGAGAATAGCAAAGACCCAGAATATGCCACCAACAGCTTATGTTGAACAGCCAGCTCTTCTTATCACTTTGTAACTGCAGGCCAGCTCTCCATTTTAAATTCATTTTTCCCCCTCATTTTTAGCAAGGCTGCTTCTGCCAAGAGAACATTCCTTCGAGAGCTGCCTGGTACCAGCATTCCTGCCTGCCCACGCGCTGAATGGAGCCTTTGTGCACGGGCTGCCCTGCTCCAAGACGCTGCACGCTGCAGCCCCGCGAGGTCACAGATTCACCCGCAGAGAGCAGCAGCTGAAACAAGCTCTTTAAGCTGAGAGAAAATAATAATAAATTTAAACACACATACACAAGCGCACACGTAGTTTATACATAGCCACATTTGCACAAAATCGTTTCTGCTTTCAAACTAAGTGCACCGACTGAGTGAATAAAGCTCTTCATTTTCTCATGGGATGCTTGGGCACTAAGAGTTCTGGTTGTGGTTTCTTGCTGCCTGAAATGGGAATGCTGGGGATGAAACGCGAAAGGGGAAATGGCTGATGGCATTTGCGGGCAAGACCCAGAGCTAACTGAACATCACAGATGGTCCCCAATGGAAACTTGTTCTAGCTTGCTTTATAAAAATGACTTTGAAGGAAGGAAGCACACAACTTGCCTACTTGGTGTGTTCCTAATTGAAATGGTTTGGTTGGATTTTTTAAGTGCGGTGTTAGCGACACTGAATCATAAGTAGGTTGTCCTTGTTCAGCTACTGCTATTCCAAGTGCCATTTGTTGTACTTTGCTGGATACCCATTTCATGCACAGCAACGATTAGCACTGTATTTGGAGCAATTTCAAGGAGGGCTATGAATGCCTGTGGTACAGTATAGGAGTTCTTATCCAAATACTTATCTATGTTCACCCTAGCAGTATAATAGGAATGACTTCGGAATACACCAGAAGTAATTCAGCAGAACGCAATTGCATTATAAATACTGTATTTATTGATTGATGTTAAATACTCACAGGAATGAAGCCATTTTCTTAGCGCAGGCACTAAATGTGGCAATTGCAGTTCTAATCTAAGAATGGGAATTTCATCACCTGACCTGACACACAGGCTAGGAATTTTGAGAGAGTAAGAATTAAAAATCTTTTAGGACCTGATGTAAAGTTGCACCTACCTATTTTAAAATAGAAGAATTCATTCTATCTTTCAGAGGAAGAGAGAAAGAATGCTTTTAACATAGCTATAAACTGGGGGAAAGCAAGACTTGGCCCTCAACAGAAAAGACAAAGAATCCGTATGGTTCTTCAAAATAGGCAGAAAAACATATTTTTGTCAGTCAGGAGGTATTTAAAGATGTTAGGGACTTTATAGAAAGACAGTGGAGAGTTGCATAAAATAAATGTATAAATTTATATAAACGCATACACATTCCTATCCTCAACAAATATATAAAAGTTCTATGCCAGAGTCGTAGATTATAAAAACAAACAGAATTTTCCAGAATTATTCCTTTTTGAATTTAAACATATATTTCAGAGAAGCAACCTATTCTGATTTTTAAAAATGCTATTATTAAGGTACATAAACGTGTATGATATTCCAGGTATGAATACCATCACTTGAAAATTTGTACTTTATTTCAAGTCTGAATGTTGATAGCTTCAGTTTCCAGCAGCTATATTTTATTTATGTTTGCTTGACTGAAGAATACTTTATTACTAAGTTCATTCTCTTCGTGTATGTATTTAGAGATTTTAAGTCAGTCCTGAGGTTATGTACCATAAAACTGAAGTAAATAGCCAAAATAATATAAGAAAGGAGAAAGTTCATATTAAAAAAAATAATAAAATAAAATCACTTTTAATGTCTATATACTTCTGAGGTCCTTCCACATTTCAAAATAGATAAATCTATTGCTGTATGAAAGAATTATCATATTTTTACCTGTTGCAAAAAATTCTTAGTTTGTAGGGTGGTGATGAAAATAGCTTCCTCTTCCTCAGCGAGAACATGAAATATGTACATCAAATAACTATTCACAGTAGGAACTTGTCAAATCAGGGCCCTCTTGGTATTTTATCACACTCAAAGTACTTTATAACAGAAAAGTAAAAATAAATGCACTTACACACTTTTCTTGCCTTTAGAAAAACTCTCTTATAGTCTTGACATTCTGTGCTTTTCTCCCCACACATAGATATTTCTGATAATAAAATTAAGCCTATCTTTTTTATTTCAGAATGCTACAGAGTACCACAGTCAAACCGGACAGTTAGTTAAATGGGTAACAAACATGAAAACTGAAGTACTCTTATCAGAAGCTAGTATTCAGGACCTTAGTCCAAATTATCTGTGTAAACTACACATCTTCTAATAATCCTAAAAACAGTTCACTCCATCTATGCAGGTAACATAAAGAAACAAGACAACAACAGAGGTATTCACTCCATTTTGGTTGGTGTATTTCAGATCCTTTCTTTGTGACTCCTTGTCCCAAGAGAAGCAGAGTGCATGTATGAAAAAGATCTATAAATCTTTTATTTGTTTTCTGAAATAAATAATTTCCATGTTTCAAAAATAGAAGTGAAAGATCAATATGAACTAGACTCTTTTTCTTGACAAGAATAAAACAGGAGGATGTACTTCAACTTATAAATTGCTATTTGCAAAAGTCATTACACATCATACCAAGAAGCATCGAATATAGACTAAATATAGACTATTTATTGCCTTTCATCTTTTCCATTGTGTTCAAGCACACATAGGAATTGCAAAGGATGAAAATCAATCCTGGTATAATTTTGCTAAGTTACTGTTGGACTTAAGCTGTCTCTGTACACTGCTTTTTTGTTGTAGTGGTTATTACTGGTGTTGTGTGGAAATACATTCTCTTGAAGAAGGTAGAAAAATAAAATACAAATAACAACAACAACAAATACAAAAACAAAACATTGGCTATGGTAACTCATTGATGAGTAATGATTATTAGCCTAAGTTAATTTTCAACTTTCCCACTTTTTTTTTTTAAAGGTGACTAAGAGTGAACTACTTATAAAGAATTGCCTCCCTATCATGACAGATTTGCCTAAGAATTCCATAGTGAAATCCTCCTTTATTAAGGCAAATGATAGTTAGATGATAAAGTGTATTGTAAGACTTGCTCACAGAAACCTGGTTGAATAGCTGTTATAGGTTTCTACACATTTAAAAATGTGCATTCTCTTTATTATACTATATAGAATAAGTCTGTATAGTATTTATGCTTCTCAGTAATTCTGTTCAGCCTATACAGAATCCAATTTTATATCAAAGGTTAGAAGACTTCATAAATAGCACAATGACCACCTTAATTTCTATATGCTTCCTCATTATTGAACAACACTTGAAACCGTAAAACCATCAGATACTCAGCAACTCAGGACTAAGAATGATAATCCCTATGATAATATCACATAGCAGATATAATCCTTTAAGAATTCAAAAAGATGGGTTATTTTATCAGAAATAATTAACAAACTAGTGTAAAAATCCTTCATATCCCATATGCAATACATGGGAATGACATATGGAGGACATGACACATTGCAAATCTGCCATTATTTTGGCAATAAATCAGAGAGGAATTGGTAGGCTGAAAGTAAAATTAAGTCCCAGAAAAAAAATAATTAGTTACGTTAGTTGGACTACACATGAGTCAGACTAAGACATGGAAATTAATGTAGCGCAGCTGACAAAACATTTATCTTTTACAAAAGGTAGAAACAAAATTAATTACGTAATAATTTAAAGAAATTAAAGCACTTAAATCCTCCTGTACAAACTCAGCTCTGTCCTTGGAATTGTGCTTTTCATTTCTAATGAAGCATTTTACATTTTCTAGTTACCATAAAGTTACTAATAAAATAAATGGGGTTAATTGAGTAAGAAGGCTCAGAAAATTAAAGACAGTACCATCTGATTAAAGGAAATCAGCATAGAGGAAGAAAATTCGTCTTTACTATCAATAATTAAAAAACCAAAGTCAGTCTGTATAGTTACCTACATGTACTCAAAGCATCAGCAATTCAGACCTGAGTGGCTATACATTACTCAAAAATACTATACTGCATGGTACTAAGGTTCTACAATACTAATACCGAAATGGTTAGAAAAGCTACCAAAAAATTACTGAAAAAAAATCCTAGACCTATATAATTCTACTCCAGCTGTGTAGTTAGCCAAATTAATCATCTTCTTCATACTGTCAGAATAATTTATATTTTCTCAGAAAAATTTCTGGGAAAAAAATAATTTTAAAATAGCATAAAATAGTGGCATATTTACATAAGCTTACATAAATACACATGAAGCATAGGAACTGGAGGGAACGTCTATTTTGCAAGCCTGTGCAGCACAGCTTAGGTACCTTAGTGATGAGATGCCAGCTTATGCATCCTACTTGCTTTTATTTAGCTACATGTCTAAGCTGCTGGAAATCTTCATTTTTGCCTAAAACACTAAACTTGGTGCAAGGGTTCAGAGAGTTTGACATCTTTTTTTTCCTTTTTTTTCCCTTACAGACTCTAGGAACTTTTGGAGGTGCAAAGATCCATGCATATGGCACCTTTGTCAGGATCAGGGATTATTCTTTTGTCTGCTAGAGAAAGGAATAGTTTCGAGGGTTATGTAGTTCTGGTGATGTTGAATTAATGGCTACAGCACAGGAAGTCCAATGCATTTTTAAACGCAAGAGCTAGAACTCAGTGCAAGATGCACTTGATCTATTTCCTTTGTTCCTAGCAAGAGTAAGTCAGTTTGCACCATTCTTTATGATTGTCTTTCCTTGTGAGCTAGTCGTTACCTTCAAAGTATTTGAACAGGGAGAAAAAAAAAAAAAGTCACTTCTTGTAGGTTGGAAACACTGTCTTTTAGATTAATGCTGGAACATAATTCTGAAATATTTCTTCTGCTTTGCAAGACACTACTGGTCCAACTGGAGTAACTGCTTTTAAATGTAATCGTTCTTCTCAGACCCAGTTATCCTTTTTTTTTTTTTTTTCTTCTTTCTTTCTTTCTTTCTTTTGGAGCTGTAGATCAAAATACAACTAATTCAGGTAAGAATTTGGGAACTATATAGTTCCTGAACAATCTAACAGTGAGAATCTAACAGCGATAAACATAATTTTTTGCTACTACATAAACCACCTGAACTAACACAGCCAAGACCTTTTACAATGAATGAATTGGGAAAAAAGCTCTTAATCTCTCCATTGAGCTTTTAAACCATTCACTTTCTCAGACCATAAGCAGAACTTTTATTGGGTCTTAGAATGGGAGCGTTTACTGAGCAATTTACATAATGATAAAAACTTCTCAAATTAGATTTAAAATGTAATTAAAGGGCAGACTTATTGAGTTAAAAGCATTGTTGTGAAATGGCTATACATCATCATGCCATGAAGCCTCCTATTGAGCTAGCCTATGGCATGACCCCAATTCCAGTCTGGTATGATTACATCTCTGAGTTTCATGCTAATGACTTGATTAAAAAGAAAGATAAAAAGGTCTTTCTCTATTGGGAAGATAAGCTTATGAATATCATTAAGGCAATTCTAGGTTCCCAACACAATTTTCAAGATAACAAAGGGTAAGAGTTAGTCCTCAAACAGAGAGGCAAATGTTGATAAGTGGAAGCTAAAAGGATAACTTCACCCCACAGAAAATAATCTGTGTAAGTTGCAGCTATCACTGTTATGGTTTTAAATTCTGTGTATCAAAAATGTAAGAAAGGAACAAAATTCACATTTGAAAACTTTCACCTAAAATAAGATTAAAAAGCTTTCTTTAGCAAATTTGGCCTTGTCTTCATAAATAAATAAATAAATAATCCTTATGTTCAGGCACAAACAACTTTCAATTTAGGTTATATTCAGGTGATTGAAACAGATTAAATGGAACATTCTAGGATATAGCTACTGTCTTAAAGACAGCGTGAGCTTGGTGTGGGCTTCTTAATTTCATTAACAGTGAGCTACCTCAGCTATGGAGTAGTAGCTTTAAGAGCAACAACACAATCATGTGAACATGCGTATGTTTTAATTGTGCAGATCCTCTTCCACAGGACTGGCTTTTCAAATATAGCACAAGACCTTACATTTCTCCCTTTTCATAATGAAATAATCTAACTTTTTTTTTTTTTTAATGAAACCTATAGCAATTAATTTGTATTCAAAAATAATTAAATACATTTCATTACATAGTAGTATTTCCATGTAGTTGGGGGGAGTTTATGGATTTCTTAGTGCATTTCTGAAAGACTGAAAGAAAACTGAATGACTACTTTCATTTACATTTAATGAAATACAAATAAATGGATAAAATAATTAATCTTTAAACACACAAAGCTATCTATATTTACAGAGTTAGTTTCACCCAGGATTTGATGCAGCCTTTGCCATTAGATTAGACAAGTATGAACTATTCCGGTAATCGTAACTTTAATGGAAGATGTTATTTTTTACTGTTTGTTTGTCCTTACATCTACAAGGGAAATCCTAATCAGAAAGAAATTTCATTTTAGCTTGAGATTACACCAAGGGAGAAAAATTCCTAGTCACCACAAAAAGGAAACACTTTTACTGTATGATGTAACTATATTTTACTACCAGATTGTATACTTAATGACCTACAGGTAAACGAATGCAGCAAGGCAAACAAAGCACATATTTTAAAGTGGGAGTTGCAAGAGTTCTGCATGCCAGAAAATCAGCCACCTCTACTGAGATGTCTAAGTATGGGATTAGATATCTGACTTTGCAAATCATATTCGAGGTTTGGGTGAATAGGAGGGAAATGGCATAAATATGCATGTACTTGCATGTACTCATACACACAATTTTCTGAAAAGTAAAAACCATTAGGCCCATTACAAACTAACACAGTTTTGCAGATTTCATAAGGTAGTCTACTCCCAACAAATATGCTGGTCCTGACCCTAGCACTTCAGTGAATGTCTGATTCCATTACACCTGCACATTCTGTCAGCACACTCACCCTGTCAATCTTTCGGCAATTTTTTTTTGCAGCAAAATAATTATGTTGCTACTTTCAGCATGTCTAATTTTGCCCTCTCTCCATTTGCCAGAGATGAAACAGTAGCAGCACAAAGGCAGCAGCATCCTCTGCAGGAACATTTACTTCCACTCAGTTATTCAGGCAAGGTCTGAAAGTCCTGCTGGATAATTTGGAGAGCATCTACCTCTATTAGTTCCACTGACATCTCAGTGCTTCCAATTAATACTGATTTTCTCTTACAACAAGCAGCCAGAAAGGCTGAACTGCACAACTGTCTCAAAGCCTGGAGAAAAACATCTTAGGAAAGAAAAAAGAAAAAGGTTTACTTCTCTGTCACAAACCTGTAGTGAAATATACCTGAGATTTGCTAATTACATATAACCATTCCTAGAAGAAGAATTACTTGTATGTACAAACTGTCTATGCTTCACAGAAAAGTGTCGAAGATTTCAATGCACCAATGCGTACATTGACATTTCATGTTACCACCTACAGAATTCCAGATATACTTTCACCCCTCCTCTAATACACAGACATAAAAAATCCTCTTCCAAACCCTTTTAAAATGATAGTTTTGTTCTACACATCATCCTAATTCCTTTTGTCACAAATACTTTTTGCAATCTTTCTTCTTTTTAAAATAAATTCTGACATTTCACTTTTTTGTTGGTAACATTTTGATGCCTGAAGAAAAATTATGATTTCTATAGCATGATGTTCTATTAATTGAAACAACATAAATTGTTATTAAAACTGTAAAGAGAACAACACAGAACACAAAGCAAAAACTAGAGGCCTCATACATTATGCATTGTGAAAACTGGTTCAGAACAACAAAATTTAACAGTTTTAGGGTTCCTTTAAAAGTTAGCATTGTTCCAAAGATAATGAGATTTCAATTAGGAATGTACACTATTTCAGGTGTTACTCTCTTCTGAAGTGCAAGACCTGCTGCAGTTAACTGTTCTTAATCAAGGCCAGGTTAAGGAGGATGGGGGGGGGGGGATGCTGAGAAAGCTCCAGTACTCTGCATTTACTTGTGTCAAATCCTCCCAATATGAGGTGTCCTGAGGCAAGCTCAGGGAAGACAAAAACCTGGGGAGCAGAAGGGCAAAAGTACACTTAATCTCAATTTTCAGTGGGAATACAGACCATGCTAGCATGGCCTCAGGTCTTCTGACCGTCTAGGTTTTAAGCAAGAGATGTCAAAAGTTACCACAGAGAAAATGCCTTGAGGCAGTCAAGTTATTGCAAAGTTATTTCAGTCCTTGGATGTCAGATTTTCCTGTCACCACAGAACAGAAGTCACTGAGTGCTGGGCAGTTCACCCACTAACAATGAACATGAGCTGGGTTTAGACTGCCGTGAGACACGTTAGGTTTATCCTCCTGATGACACGCCTGATACAACAGCAACCCTGCAAAGTAGGAGGGGTACTGAAGGTTCAGACATTTGGTGAGGAGCCAATGGGCCAAAGCTACTATCTGTAAGATTATGGCACCTCTCTGTGAGAATGGACCCCCCTGCTAAATGCAATGATTGGAAGAGCTACAGAAGCTCAGGTAGCCCTAAGGAGACATTGTCAAAAGGGTTGATGTGGTGCCAAAAGCCACTGGCGCCTGGACCGGGGGGGTGCAAAAAGGAGCTGCAGTCACCTGCAGCCCACTGTAGGTCTTGGGTGGACATGGTGCTCCAGCCTTCCCCAGTGGGCTTTTCCTTCTTACCCTCCAACCCCAAATCCTCAGCTCCCTGCTCATGGCAACACACTGATCACAGCACCAGGACTTTCACTTTTAAACCAGCACTATGATTTTAAAATTAAAATGCACAGTATTACCTCTGGTCTAATCATTTGTTGTTAGTACCTACGAACCAAGATGTTTAAGCATTCATCATGCTATTGTATTGGAGTACTGCATTTGTGAGGAATTTGACATAAGAGGAAAAGTTTCAGACTTATCAGTCTTCAGCTCAAAGAATTCCTAGTGCTTTCAGTTCTCTCAGAACATCCAGAACCACAGGCAGATATATCCAGAAGTACGCTCTACTATAAAATGCTTCATATGATATAATGTATATTGACTGCCTCAAAATAAGTAAATAACTAGCAGAAGTTCAGAAGCTGAAAAAAGATTTTTTTTTTTAAACAAAACAACAACTTCAACTATCATATTGATTGGTGTCTCTATGGCAAAGTCAAATCACATTTTGTCGCATCCAAAAATCAAAAGCAAAGTTGAACAGGATGCATGTATCAAGGGATCTCCTGAATAAGATTTACAATTTTGAAAGCAATTACTTGGTGTTTTCTAGGATTTCCTAGCAAGATGCATTCACTGCTACAATACACACAGTCCTGGTTAAAATGACAAATATTATTAAAATATAAGTAGTTCACCAGTAAATTTTGACATGCAGATAGACTTCTTTTTTTAATCTTATTTACTTATTTATTTATTTTCAGAGAAATGCTATTTTGGAGAGAAAATCAGCTTCTGTTCATGATTTTCAGTTTGACAGTAAAAAAAAAATTAATTTGACTCACTGACTCTCATAGTCACCAACTGAAAAACAATACACTCGTTCCCTCTACCTTCTCTGCAATTCTGGTTAAATAAATTAAAAAAAAAAAAGCGCATTTAAAATTTCATTATCATACTAAAAATGAAACAGTTTTCATTTAGAGGCTGTATTGGTGAAATCATGTAACTGTTTTTGTTTTGATCTACATAGGAATAATCAGCTCCAAGATCTGCACATAGAGACAACCACCTAAAACCATTATTAATGCTTTTCAAGGCTTGTTTGTATTTTGATGGAGGAAAAGTGAAAGCCTATCTGAATTTTGCCCAAAATGAAGACTTCTAACAGTAACAACCGAAAGATCACAGCCAGAGAGACAAATATAGATACTATTACAGAAATAAGGTGAAAATAGCTGCTACATTATTTAGTTTTCTACATCACAAACAGAAAAAAAAAAGAAAAAAAAAAAGAAAAGTGAAATACATACTTTTACAATTCATGTATAGCATTAGTACTGAAGGAAGAACTGAGGTGGGTTTGATCAGCATACTGTAATAGAATCCAAGTAACAAATTTATAGGGAATTCAAATAACAAACTTCCACCTTAGTATCCCTCTTTCTTCAAACTTAAAAAAGAACTCGGGGTTTAGGCATGTTCTCAGATGTTAGAGTACTCTCTTGCCAGAAAGTCAATATACTAGGCAGATCTTAAATACTGTAGGATTGTCATATGCTCTTAATTTCCTGTAGAGATCAAATAGGCCATCTTCTCCTGCTGTCACTCCAAAGTATGCCATCCATGGCCAAGTTTATACCCCAGAATTGCTTTTATAGCTCTTTGGTCAAGATCACTTTTCAAATACTTTATTAATCACAGAATTAGAACACCACAGCTACCAATCACCTCACAAAGATACTCTTTTGGCACAAACCTATATCCAGAAGTTTTTTTTTTTTTCTTTTCTTTTAACATGTTGCCCTCATTAGTCTTGGCAAGGTGCTAAATATGACACAAACATGTGGCTGATGGTTTATGAACTGGTGATCTCATTTCAATTTCCGAGAAAGTATCTACCCAAAGTACTACAGACTCGTAAAATTTATGAAAACATGCAGAAAAGGGACTCAAGTATATTAGAAAACTGAAGACTTTGCTCAAACATATGGTCTGGTCACATTCGTAATACCTCCACAGGTTGAAAAAGTCATGTGCTGAGGAACACTTCACGGTGCTACAGGCAAACTTGGAAGAGTTGATGTCAAAACCAATGTATTACATTGTAACAAAAAGGATCTGGTTATCAGTTCATTATTCAAAGTAAATGCTAACAACTAATTAAGAGGGGAAGTAGTAATAATTTAAATGGAAAAAAATTAAAGGTAAAAAGCAATTATTATTGATACCTGGTTTATCATACTTGTTTTACTCCCACTTTCTTATATAACAGACACTTCTGAAGAGTGTTCATGTAACATACCCAAAGATACTGCTTTTGTATGGACATTGCTGAGAATGGGTAAGAGAAGCAGTATATGCTGAGTTAAAACCCAGGAACTCCCAGCCAAGGAAAGGGGCAGGACTGCAGCCATCTGCAATGGATGTTCCCAGATTCTCAGGATTCAATCAGAATGTAGCCATCATAATAAATAATAACACAAAAATTCAATTTCATTCTAAAAAAAATACTCTTTGTTCATACATACCTATTAGTTATCACATCTATCTGTATCAAGCTGAAAGAAGGTGCATCATTATTGCCAAAAGATAACTTTGGACATAACAGAAATGCTCTTCTTTTTATACACCTAGTTTTCTTTGCATTCTCTGCAGAGAAGATGAATAGCATCTCTCATATTTACTTTTTTTTTTTTCAAATATAGAATAAATACAGAAGAAAAAATACAGATTGTATTTAAAGACATCAAAAACAGGCACGTGTTTTTTAACAAGGACAGATCCAGATGTGCTAAACATCACCTGCCATTAGAATGTGCTCAGAAAGTCTCTGTAACCTGTGTTTTTATTTATTGTCTAAACCTTCAGTCTTAATGATTAATTCAATTTCCTGGCATGGATAAAATTTCACACTCTTCTTGGATGATCTGACTAAGCTTCTTTCTAAGTTAGGTACTCTCTAATATTCTTCATTTCAAAAGAATTTATTTACCTTCAAAATGAAAAAAATGCTATGAAGTTATAAACAAAAGGGATTTCTAGCACACAGTAAAATGGAATTCTAAAATATATAAGCTGGTTGCCATGATTGAATATAAAATGCTGAATATGTTTAACAGTTTGTGAAAGTACTGTATGAGAGGTATCTGTTTAAGAGTAAAAATATTCATGAAGTGATTGTGGAAAACTGATTAACTAAATCAAATGTTGCTGCTATATTGTGATTATTAGAGAGCTAAAAGTACAGTGATATGCTGACCAAACTCGTAACAAAAATTCTTATCCATTAATAATTATCCATGCTGGAGTTATAACGAAAGTACACCTTTTTAATCTGTTGCAACAAAAGGTAATTTAATACACACCATATACACGTTGGGTGCAATAAATATTAGAAGAATGTGAGAGAGCACAGATTCTTCATTCAACGTCTGAATTCAAAAACCTGCCAAGTAAAAACCTAGTATACCACACAAGTCCAGAAATACCTCTGGACAGTCACTCCTGCTGTGAAACGTAGTATTAGCTAAAATTTAGAATCACAGGATCACACGGGAAGTCAGAGACCTCCACATCTGATCCAATCTTCTGCTCAAAGCATGTCCAGTGAGAGCAGGATGCTCAGGGTCTTGCCCAGATGAGCACTGAGCATCTCCAAGAATGGAGATTCCACAACAGACCCCTGCTCTAGTGTTTGATCCTCCCTTTCTCCCCCATCAGCAAAACCTCCCAAACTAAAGAAATCCTTATATCAAGTCAGAACTTCCCATGTTTTCTCGTGCTCCTGTTGCAATCCTGCCACTTTCCACCTCTGCAAAGAGTCTGCTCTGTCATCTTTCCAGTCGGGAAGCTGTAGACTCTCCTTCTCAGGCTGAGCAAGTGCAGCTTTCTCAGCTTAACCTCATGTATCAAGTGCTCCAGGCCCCAACAACCTTCATGGCCCTGCACCAGACTCCCTCTAGTATATCCATCTCTTGTACTGGGGAGCCTAAAACTGGACACTGCACTCCAGCTGCAGACTCTCAGACGTAGAACAGAGAGGTAGAATATTTTTTCAATGAAGTACAATATATCATGTTCTGATTTGTAGAAGGCTATGTAAACTTTAACTTTCACTAATTTCAAAAGCTTTTATATATAAAAAAGCAAATGAGGGTTTATCCATAAGCAATAAAGAGTATTAGGAGATAAGGTTAACACCATGAACCTGGGTTATTGTGTAATACGCGACTGCTCATGGAGGGAGAGCTTCTACCTCTGTGCCAGGGACTACAGGTTTCTCACAGGAACAAAATCAGAAGAAGGAGGAAATAAGCTTTTTTTTTTCTTTTTTCTTTTTCCCCCTCTTCCCCTTTGAAGTACCACTACTATTTTCATCAGAGAATTAAAAAGATTGATGAATTCTTTTTAATCCCAGAAGACTGTTTCCCTTCTGAACACGAAAGAAAAGCAAGAGAGACACCTGAAATGTTTTGTATCTTTGATAAAAAGCCACTATCTTATACGAAGTGACACAAAAAATGATTCCATAATGATTATATGCTAACATCTGCATGATCATAGGAATTCGAGGCTTCAGGTTGGGGAAGATGCAAAAAGAGAAATAAGGCTTAAAAATGTCTCATATCCCAGAAGTAGTTCTGGAAGTTTTTGTACTTTGTCTTAACTCAGTGAAATGTGCATAAAAACTCTGAGATTTAAAAGATGGAATTAGGCAAACTATGACTGAAGCAGGCACTCATAACAACAGTCACTGTTATGCTACTCAGTGGTGTTACGCTATTAAACTTGATCACTGGCCAACTCAGTAAAAGAGAATGAGGTAGTTAATAGAAACAAAAGCTCTAAAACTTTCTGTAAAAGGCAGCTTTGTTATTTAATCTCACATCCTTTCCCAGTGTACTATTTTTTTTTTAAATAACAGAAGAAATAGTGATCTGAAATTTAAAACTGAGAATTTGCCTGTGTTCTTCAAGCAGCTTCTACACATTTGACTTACTAATAGGAAAAATTCAAAACTCTCTTTCCACACTAGGGAGTTTCTGTAATAAACAGCCTTGCACGTACAGAGCTTCATAATCTAACTGCACTGCTAAATGGAATAGTGATGCTCATTTCCCCCAGTGGAGCTCCGCGTTCCCTCTGCAGACTTGTTGAAAGCCTAAAAACCAAACAATGACATTCAAAGTTGTGTTGCCTGTTACTCAGCAATTGCGTCTGTTTGCCGAGGGCACACGCGAGTGAGGACAGACATGAGTTGCTGCTTAAACAATGTCTCAAGAGGACACAGCCTTACACGAAAGGAAATGAAATAAAATAGTCTGTAGGAGAAAATTTTTGTGGCTGATGAAAAAGGAAATAAGGGCAAGCTGTTTACATCTTCTTTTTACATTTATATTTTACATTTACTTGCCAAAGAACATGCTTGGCATGCAAAATTTATATTAGATTAAAGGCAATGTAAATAAAAAAAACAATAAATTACTTGACAATTCATATATTTGCATATTGGACTGAAGAAAAAGGAACAAAGGAGCAGCTGAGGGAGGGCAAGTCTCTTCCCTGAGCAAGGTATGATGAACAGGAAATATAATGTCACCACCATCCTTCAAATATAACTGTCCATGGGCCACAGCAGCCATCTGCCAAAATGATCTTGCTGTCACAGGTAATTCCAAGAGCCAGACACAGACAGCCTAAACAGTGCAGCACCAAGCCATATGCAGATGGACCCCTATTAGCTCTGAATCCCAGCCTGCCCTGATTACCACCAACAACAGCCAACCCCTAAATTCCACAGGCAGCACAACCCCAAATTTAGGGATGGAAAAGTAACCACTGCCCTGGATTAACTTTCTATCAAACAGCTGTGCTTTAATCCCTGTTGTTAAAACTACCTAATCAGAAGGATTAAGGGCCTACTCAAAAGGAGATAAGAGCAGGAAGGAAAATGTTTGATGGGCACTAAGCATTAAGTAGTCAAGCCAAGCTTCTGCAGGAAAAAAATAAACAAAAAAAAGTTTCTTGAAGGAATTGTGAAACTTTAATGATTTGAACTGGAATCACCAACTTCTCCCTGCTTTTCATACTACTCCTGAAGGTTAAGTGTGTTTCACAAACTGTCACCTACACAAAAGGCTTGCTTTTGAAGAGATACGTTGCTCTGCCTGCCTCTTGCAACAAGTCTTATTCTGCCTTTATAGGGAGTGCAAAACTTGAGCTCTCCCTGAACAACGTAACTGTAGGCTGCCTGCTATAGTAGGAAAACACAGTCACGATATGCGTAAGTCACCTGTTGGGCTTCTGCAAAGAAGCAGCAAACAGGAGATCTCCTTCATCCCTGGATAACCTGGGTAAGTCTTCACTCTTAATTCCTTTAAAGTGGAAAGTAAACTTTTATAAAACCCACAGTAGGTCCTCTCAAACAGGGACATTAAAAACTGTAGCCTACTGTACACATTTCGATTGCTCTATGCAAGCAGTTTTTGCAGTTCATCTTTATTGGAAAAATATAGCAATTTTTCAGAGAACAAGTATGCAGTCTAAATCCCATTTTTTCAGGGACTTAATTTTTAACATCAACATTTTACTGTGATGGTATTTTCTATATGCCACGTGGAAATACATGTAGTAGTCAGAATACTCTAGAGATACTACTACAACAATTTCTGGCAATGAGTGATCAGAAAACAGAAATTTTGTTTCACGAAAAAGCTAGACTTTTGGAATTTGCTTTGAATTGGAATAACCCCAATGTGTTTTGTTTTTTTACTTATCTCCCTAAAAAGCAGAGAAAGACCCATGATAGCCAGCAAGCCAACGATTCAATCATATGCTGCATAGAAAAATCAAGTTCACACAACTTTTTCCAAATAAGAATTAAAATTACTACTTTTTTTTTTTACAAGCTGATGCTTAATTCATCTGTGTCTGAAAATGACTCATTATCAGCAAGTTGTCACTGAAGTTACATCTCCACATACAAAGATCTGAGGTTGCAATTTTTTAAGATGATCGAAACCAGCAATAGCTAGTTGAGTTGGGCTCAGAACATTAATTACTTATTACTATTTTTTTCTAGAATTTATGAAAACGGAAAATGAACATCACTGAAGATGTTACAGCAGACATCTAACCTTTCCATTTCACCAGTTTGCCTTTAAGCAACCGTTCATGAAGAGAAATTTGGCCATCTCTAACTCATTAAAAAAAGCAAATTCCTTTCAGGAAGATGAAAGTACTGATAGGAGTGATCCTTTTCTGATAAATTGCTGTGAAAATGCCCTTAAAATTATTGGCTCTGTGATTTTCCAATGAAACAAAGTTAAGACAGAAAAGAATTTCTGCCTTAAACAGTTCTCAAGCCTGGCAGAGTTTATTTGTTCTTGGTACCACTGCCCTGTGCTCTTTTCAACCAAGCTTAAGTAACTTTACAGAATTCTAAATTCAGAATGCATAAAGTTCTTAGTGTTTTATAACTATTTCTGTTGATTTCCTAATCACTTTTTTCCACACGTTTTTCCTTTTTCAGCACTTTGTGTTGCACCTTCATCTGCTTTTACACCCACTTGTTTTTTTTTTTACTCTTTTTAAAAATCAACCAAAAAAAAAAAAGCATTGGTACTTCAGCAGGCTGCTTGTAATGCATAGTGCCATATCGCGTGGAAACATTATTAGGAGCATTTTTCAAGCTCACATAAAATCTGAGAGTTTATTTGTGGTAAGGTATAAACTAGCAATCAGGAAGAAATTGCTCCCATTCAACTGTATTGTGAAAAAAGGCAATGGCAAGTACTAGTGCAAAGAAACTTACTGAAATGACTTTGCCCAGCATCATGGTCAGAACACTTTGAAGATGCCACCTTCATGTAAACACCTCCAACTTCATCGTTAAACTAGGAAAACTATAAAGTTTTGGAGGGAATATTAGAGTGGACACAGAAGAAAAAAAAAGCATTGGTAACACAGAGAAATGGGATTTGAGGACAAGCAACAGAGAAGATTTAAGAAACAGTAATAGCGTTAAATTGCTGACCTTTACAAGATGACATGCTACCATCAATTCCCTCTCTAGTGATTTTGACTCAGTCCCTGCTATATACACTGCATTGGACAATTTTGCTATTTAATATTAATTTTTTTGTGGGTTTTTGTTTTAAAGCAAAGCAGAAGAACAGTTTGCTATGTCAAAATCCTACTATTTTCATTTTTTTTTGACTTTCATTTTTTAATATATATAATTTTCTGCCTAGGCTATATACTTTTGAGATCCCATGGGTAGTCTGAAACACCCTAAAATGAGAGTTTGCCATTACATTGTTTTGTCCAAAACAATTTTTTCGATTTAATCCGATTTAACAGATGCTCAGACATTGAAAGTGGAATATATTTCACCAAATTTTAGATGTGTAGAGCCAAGTTAGCCATCAGTGCTCCAGGCTGGAGAGAAAGAGGCCCTTCTAGGGCACCACTTATCCAACCTACTTGAGATGTGCCTGAGAACTGGCTGCTTCTCTTATGTATATTAAGGCAATCTACACAACTTTGTTCCAGTGATGACAATTAGATTTTAAGCATCTGAAATTTGGTAACCTTTCCAATAGACTTCACCAAAAATACTCAGAAAAAATATGCGGCCAAAATGGAAATTCATCTGACAAGCTGATCTTCACTTGACCCTTATTTCTTTCTCTCTAAAAAAAAATATATGCGAAATACACAATTAAAATGTTTTTATTTTATTTATTTATTTATTAAAAAGGAAACAACTGTAATGGGTTACTCAGGATAGACGACAGGTGGGTACTAGTTTGCTTCTCAGTTCGAGCTGCATCTATTCTTAAAAATATAGTTGAGAAACATGCGGATATCCTACTAAAGAATGAGATGGAATTATCTACTCTAATCATTATAGTTCCTGTCGAACTGTTGGCTTCTGTTTTTCTGTTCTTTAACCACCATACAGACAAAAAAAAATCCTCTTTGGCTGGGCAGGATGTCTGCCTTTTTGTAAAAAAAAAAAAAAAGTAAACAACTAAAAGGTGGTAATAATTGTTCAACATAAATATTTAAACAAAACAAACAATAAAACTTTTGCTGCACGCTTTATGAATTTTTATTTCTCCAAATCCATTAGACATGAACTAGACTGACATGAGAAAATTAAAGAAACATCAATAATGTGCAGCAGTGAAAAGATGTGTTTTAAGCTACAGTGTCTAGGAGTTTATCAATGACACCTCTACTGATGTAACCGATCTAAAACACAAAGACTTCACCCTTCAAACTTCAGTGGACAGCTATTTCTTCTTGGAGGTTACTATATGAAGTGGCGAAGACTGAATGATGTATAGTGTGCAAGCAGGTTTTAATCAAATAGCAACACACGTTCCTTTCTTCAGAAATCCGATGCCGTGTTATTTTTAATTGCCAATTCTGTAACTACCAAACAACAGTTATTGCAAGATTTGATCTTTTCAAAAACTAACACTATTAATCCAATTTTTCCAAACACACATTTACTCAAAATAGTTTGTTTGCATTTATTCAGCTCCATTCTAAGTCACCAGCAAGTACATACACACACAAACACATCAAAAATCATTTTTCTGTCTTTTAGCATCTCTTTCATTATTAGGGATGGGATCAAAGAAAGAATTAGGAAAACAGGAAATTATTTCTATATATTTTGATCCAGGATCTTAGTTCAAGAGAGAAGGAAGGAAGGAGAAATTGTTAGTAATTTTTGAGGTTTGTTATTTAAGGATGAGAGGAACTGCAATCAAGATTTATAAAAAAAAAAAAGACCAAGCGCATCTAAAGGGACAGGAACAGTAACAGATGTGTGAATTCAAAGATCATTACATACAATACAATCCTAATAAATTATCATCACGAAGTAGTAGAGGTTGCAGTTAATACCTGGAGGTCAGTGCATGAATCACTTAGCTTACTTCATTGTTTAAGGCCAGTTTAACTTTTTATGATTAAGGCTATGAAGAAATTCTTGCTTAATAGACAGGAGTAGTTCTTTGTAGACCTTTGGCTTTTTGTGTTTTTGCAATAGCCTCAAAAGCCTTTGCTCTTGCTTGTGCTATAGCCACCTTTCTGTGTGAAGCATTCTTCCACTAAATAGGTCTATGATCTTTTCTGTGCCTACAAAATTCAATTGAAAATTTCAAGCCTCAAGCTTCCAGAAACTTTGTAAACACTGTTCACAGACAACTGCTATGTTGGTTTAATCCAGCTCATACTCATTTTTCTTCAAAGTGAAGAAAAATTTCCACTGTGAAATTTGTCCTTGTAAATGTGAAAAAGCTACTTTCTTTTTGTCCAGCTTTGCAGGAATAAATCACCCTAGTCTTGATTAAATGTGTGATGTAACCATATATACGGTTGGCAGTGCCGTATGCTCATCTAAGTACTTTCTCCAAGGGCTGCAAAGACAGAAGACCTGAATAACCTCTGCTCACATGAAGTATGTGCAAATCATATGCAGCTAGGAAACATGGGATTCTACATAAGCTACTGAATTTACTTTGCTTGTCTGAAAGGCCTAGAATGTCTGAAAATGCATGTGATCTGCAAACTAGAAATTCTCAGCTATATATAATGGTCTTATTTCTAGAACACCATTTCCTTAAAGCTACTTGGTTCTGAGAAATCCTGATAGCTCACCACACATGGCTTAAAGATTCGTTCAAAATGCGAGTTTAAATACAATGTGTTAGCAAAATCACATGCAAGTCACAAAGTAAGATAGACGTATACTTCGGATTGTTAAATCCAATTGAAACAGACCATTTTTAACAGCACATGTTAAAAATACGCTATCAGATATATAAATAAAGTGATTCTGTTTGGGTAGTAACTGTGTCTAAGATCACATGAATAGGTAACAGAGTAAATATATGTCTTCATCAGCATATTTTCTCACCATTAAGAACTCAAAAACTGGAAATTTATCCATTTGTGTCATGGTATGGTATTATCTTCCTACACTGATTTTATAAAATCCATTCTAAACACTTTTTATAGATCCTGTTTAATGCTGTTTTTCAAAACTATGCTAAAACATTAATGTAAATATTTATTTCCTCTTCCTTAGACTGACCTTTTAGGTCATGAATAAAATGCAGATACACAAAAAGAAGCCAATGGGGAGGGAGTGCAATTCTATAAATTCTAAATTCTATAGCATTTCTATGGAACA
Source organism: Anser cygnoides (assembly GCF_040182565.1). Taxonomy (NCBI): domain Eukaryota; kingdom Metazoa; phylum Chordata; class Aves; order Anseriformes; family Anatidae; genus Anser; species Anser cygnoides. The sequence goes on along the minus strand of NC_089873.1, from coordinate 123,713,467 downwards.
AATATACTTTATAATGATACTATCATGCAAGGTGGGTGTCATCCTACAAAGCAATATTCCCTCCTTATGATGCATTCATCTAAATTAAGTAGCACAAATCCAAAAATAATGTCCAAGTAATTCACTAGTTTGAAAATGAACCAGTGGAATCTTATTTTACAACAGCAAAACGCACTAATAGTTCACAGCAGAATTTCTATAAATTATCCATTCTTTGAATGAGACTGTTTTCCAACCCCCACTTCTGTGCACGTTTCTCAAATATTATTAATTATTATTATTTACTATCGCACTTCCACATAGAATTGTTTATACACTAAAACCTAAGCATATACAGACTTGGACTGTTTTTCAAACTAGTGCTTCAGATATACATACAAAGAGTAAATTGTCACGTGGCTATTACCACATCTTTAAACCCTATAGTCATGCATTTTTATTTTTTTTTTTTTACATGCAAAAATACTACATTTAAACATGACACTTGTCATATAAGTAAATAAGAAGGAACTTAGCCAAAGTAATTTGAAGTCAGAAAAATAAACTGTTTGGTTAGATCTATTCACAGTTGTTCAACCTTTGAAGTTTTCTGTGAAGTGCTAAAATAGAATCAAAAAGGCTACAGCTTGAGATACTTCAAGTAAGCTGTGCAATATAATTGCACAGTTAATAGAAGCATAATAATCTTTGCAGGAATTAAATAAGGCAAATACAACTGCTGAGTTGTTTTTCAATATTATTAATTTCAAAGCATATCTTGCACATGCTGGCATATTTAGGGGAAGCAAGGTAACTTCAGATGACAAGAGTGTATGTTTTAACAGCTTCCTTCTGATGATACAGCATGTAATGAAAAACCTTTGAAACAAGCTTAACAAAAATATTTAATGTACAACTAAAAATAAATCTAAATCCCATATATTTCATGTATTCAGGCCACATTTCAACTGGCTGCATTTGAAAGTGTTTGTTACAAGTTTAACTAATGAACGAATAGGTAAAAAGTATTAAATCATCAGCTATGCAAATCTGCATTTTTTTCCTTTCCTTTATTTCATTATTTCATGTCTACAAAATAAGAGTAAATTTGTTAAGCTTTTTTCCACAAATGAAAATAGGGAAATAGTAAAACAAAACCAAAACAAAACAAACAAAAAAACACCAACATTTCTATCCTACTTTAAAATGAAGTTTTTGCTACTAAAATAAAATTGAAAGATGTGAATAACAAACTTATGAATAATTAACACCTATTGCCTTAATCTGTGTAAAAGCATATGGTGTTGCAGATGATGCATAAGAAATAACAGAAAGCACAGGGGCAACAAAGAGCAGAAACTCAGCTTATATACCACTCTTAATGAAGACTGAGGGGAAAAAAAAAACAGCACCATCAACAGGAACACTGTACTGATTCAATGGTTTTACATTATGAAATCTCTAAACAGGATAAAAAGTGCCATGTAACTACAGCTTCTTAAAGTGAACATTAGTAATGGTATTAGCACTTCAGTCCTGAGCATCCATCAGTTGTGAATGAATGGTGGTAGGGATATTACTTTAAATGTTGCTAGAATTTCTTTGAAATCCCAAAGATTTGGGCGTGCAGCCCATATAACTTTGAATTCATGACGGTGGCACTAATGTAACACTCAAATCTATTTTACTTGGCACCAGTCTTCAACTATTCCATCATTTTAACTGAATCAAGATGCCAATATATATACTTATCTGATTAAGAAATGCTACTTGATTAATGGAGTCTGTTTCACTTGTCACATTCAAATGAAAGAGAAGAAAAATAGCCTGCTTGGCAAAGCAAAGTGTATGCTTTCAGATCACAAACTCTTCTATAGTCTGACTTTCTCATTGGCATTCACCAGCTCCTGTTGCCAGAAATACCTTTCTAGACATGTTTCAGGCTCAATGAACTTCTGCCAATTTCAAGATAAGGTTTCAAGGAAGCCCTGCCTAGATTGCCAGCAAACTGCACATAGACAATCTGCATCCTTCTAGGAACTGCAGCTTTGCTCAGACATCCCCCCTCCAACACCTTCAGTTTTCAGGTCACCATAACGGAAGGGGGACAAACAACACAACAGCAGAACTGAAGGTCAGTGGGTTTCTTCTAGAGGCCAAAGTTCTAGATATTCTGGTTGGTAGCAGTGGGGATATTCCCAGTAGTAAAGGCTTTTCAAAGTGGTAAGAAGCTCTAGAGAATGCCTAATTTCAAGGAAATTTAGAGTATTTTTCACTCTGGTCTGATGGGGACTAATACCAAATTGAGTATTTATGAAACTTTTCTTTGTGAAGCAGAAATTCTGCTTTTTGGTCAAATATTGAGGCTAAACCATATGAAATGCATATCACAGAGTCATAGAATCATTAAGGTTGGAAAAGACCTTCAAGATCATCAGGTCCAACCATCCCCCTACCACCAATGTCAGCCCCTAAACCATGTCCCTACGCACCATGTCCAACCTTTCCTTGAACACCCCCAGGGACGGTGACACCACCATTTCCCTGGGCAACACGTTCCAATAAATATCCTTTCAGGGCTTGGGGTTGAGGGGAGTTGGCTGGGTTTTATTCTGTGTCCCCACCCTCCAACCCTCTTGCTAGAGTATTCTGAGATATAAGAAACATAGCCAACAATTTTCTTCATAGGCTAAGATTCTATACTGTCTGTTCATTCTTCAGAAACTCAGAAAATGACATTTATGCTGGAGTCATATATCTGTAAGGCTCTACCAAAATTAATATTGTTATCCTTAATAAAATTCTGCTTCCAACCAATCAACCAATGCCAAGACAACACCTTCTGTTGGCTCCTTAGATTTCTTTCTTGATTAAAAGTGAAAAAGATACCTTAACAGAAAGGATTTTAGATGTTTTGAAGCCATGTTCAGAGTTCTTTCTAATACCTACTTTGGCTCTAGAAAAGATACTCATTGAAACTAAAGGCTGATTGGTAGTCTACCTGTTACTGTTTGCTTCTCTTCTGAGCACCAAGACTGGTGCAATTACAAAAATTTCAAATGATATTTAGAGAACTCAAAAGCTTAGCTTAGCTCCACCTATGCATGTAGGCTTGAAAAACAGGAGTTTTAGAAGTGTCTTTATTTTACACTCTATAAATTTCTGTAAAATAAATACCCGGCACAGAAGCAACAGATAGGAAAGCAATATGGTTTATCACTTACAAAAACAAAACAAAACTAAACAAAAAACTACAAGTTACAAACAAAACTGTTAAAGCCCCTCAAAAAGTAGGAGTGACTCAAATAGATTTAAGTAATTGAATAAATGTACAAATCAGCAGCAGTCTTGCATGACACGGAAGAGAAGCAACTGGCAAGACATATAAGGCGAATTGGTTCACATCCAAAAATTGAAACTGGCTGGTCCTTTCCAAATACCATCAGAGTCACAGAAGCATGTCAATGCCCTGACACTTGGTGCCAGCTATAAAAATTGGACAGAGCACAAACAGTGGTGGAATCCCATAAACGACTGCACAGTAAAAGACTCCTATTAGGCTGGCATTACATTTTATTATTAATTAGAAATATCTGCAACTCCACACCAGCTGCAGTGGTGAACAGTGTGACACAGAGTGAGAGGAGGATACTGAAACCAAGAGTACAGCAATTAATTAACGAAAGTCTTGCCTATACTGTCTCATGTGACACAGCAGAAATGGAAAAAATGTAAAAATAAACCATCAAAAAGCACATTGATTATTTCAGTTCTTCATCTTTTTTTTTTTTTCATATGCTTTTATTATATTCCTAGTGTGAGCACATGCATAAGTATGTGCATTCATGCATGTATATGTAAGTTTGGAAAAATGTTTTCAAAACAACCAGGCAATTTTCTTTTACAAGAAAAAAGGATTAATTGCCATATTCAGGATTTGATTTGATTCAATTCTATTCTGCCGTAATACTCAAGCAGTTTCTGGTTTGAGAAAGCAGTTGTCCTTCATCTGTTCCCCTTTTACTCAGAACTCCATGCTTTAGAAATATAACTGCACTATCAAGTAAACAAATGCTAACCTTCCATGCTCCTAAGTTTACCTGAAATAATTCTATGAGTTGTGGGAAACGGGCAGTTCATGTAGGCTAGAAATGTCTTATTTGAATCCCAAAACCAGAGACTTGGCTTTTGATCTCAAAACTAACTCAAGCTAACTCTTGTTTAGCATGACCAAGTGAATCCCTATTTTCAGTAAAGCAGTAAATTTCAGTAAATGACATGTCTCTGTGGAATATATTCTCAGTGGACAAAAGAGCAGATTCTGGTTGCTGTTTAGGATAAATATAAAATTGTTTTCCACTGTGGAATTTCCCTTTGCAGGTACTTAGCAAAAAATGAAAAAAAGTCAGCTAAAGAAAATGTCAGTGCTAACTTTTCAAGTTATTCTATCTTTGCTACTTTAATATTAGTATAGTCACCAAAGGAACATTGAAGTTATGTTGTAGTTCTGCAACTCCGTAATTCTTTTGACTTCAATTAAACGTCCTCTCCATCGATCAGACTGTATTTAGGTCTGTTGCTTTACTGTAAAACCAAATAAACTCCCAGCTGAGCAGATTCATAGGAGTGGGAAACAGACAAGACTATAATATGCTTTTTCCATAACGAGGGCCACAGCGGAGGTGGAGCAGAACCACCAACCTGGAACCAACTTCCTGGAAGACCAACCAAGACAAACAAATATTTTCTTAATAGAAGTTATGTTAAAATGAGATGAAAAACTGTAAATAGAAGGTGATAAGACATATCTTTCTGTTTTATAAGTGTCATTTTGTAAGCCACTTGAACCAGCCTATGTGCCATCAAAAGAGATGGTTTTTGCCTGCCCTTTTACACTGGCTGCCTCTCCACGCCAGGTTGCCAGTATTAGCAAATCAGCTGCCCTAGTTAAACTTTATGCATTCTTTCCTATGTTTCCAGCTAAATTAGCTTCCTGACAGCATGGACAGCAGCATTGACAGCTCAAAGGGAAAGAAAAGAAACATATAACTGAGGGCAAAATTGGAGAGAATGTATTTGGAAAATATTTCTTGAGAACAAAGGTAAAATGCCCATCTTCCTAATGCTGAAAGTAAACTCATTTATACAGGCTATATAGGACACACAAACCAAACAGCATGTCTCTAGGTAAAGAATATCTTCAAAATATGCCCATAGTCAGTGATTCTTTGTTTTAAGTGCTAAATAAATTAGAATTTTCAATGAGAAGCCCTTCTCTCTCTCTCTTTTTTTTCTCCTCTCTGTTTAAACTCAAAATGATCACTAATTGCCAAAAGTGATTTCTTTGTCTTTTGTCTCCAACAAATCACAAAAGGTACACCCTTGCTGGTTAACTATAATAAATAATTGAAAATCAAACAATTAGAGTACTTAAACTAAAATCTTACTGTGTTCCTTCACTGCCGCATTAACATTAACAGTGTTTTTGTTCAGACACATGCTGTCTGTGATGAAAAGCTTAGAGTTGCTATTTTATGGCTTGCACATCAATTCCTTTTACCTAAATGTTTTTCTTCTGAGACCCTACAGCCATCACATACATATGACACACCCTCAACATTACAACACCCAGAAAATGCACGATTTTAAGAAAAATGTATTGAAGATTTAAAAAAAAATGTATTGAAATGGAAATATAATAGTGAAAATATACAGTGTTACTTCCTTTCTGAAACAGTACTGTTGCTATGGCAATTTTCAAATCTAGTATTTTCATGAGAAAGCTCTCTTTCAATAAAGAGCCTCAATTTTTATCCACCTTCGTATTTGTATGCTCAATTGTATTTCAGAAACAGTGTATGAAAGGTTTAGCTCTGCTTCTGTAACTTTTACTCCCCTCTCTAAGTAGATGTTTCTTAGTATTTAGTTGCATATTCTCAGCGTGTTAGTATCAAATCAAGTTCCATTTTTTTTTCTTCTCGTAGAAATCAGTTGATATTGTCTTAAAAACTTTAGAAGTTTCTATTAACTCTTCTACATGGAAATAAATATAAATGAAGCAAATATATGTGCATTATCAAATGAAAAAAAACAACAGGATGGAATCATTAACACGTTGAAACTATTTTGTCAGAATACAGCTGTCACGTATGTTAACTCACAACTGCAAATAACGTATACATTAAAACTCTCCTGTTGTGATGTTATTGCAGCTTAATAGACCAAAGCAAGCATCTCCTCATAAAGATATTCTTAAAGGTGGCTAATCATTATTTTGTTGATAATTCACTGCAATACCATTCCAAAATATCCAAAAATATCACTTTCAAAAGCTTCACTTCACTCTAATGTGAATGATAAATAATTCAATAGAAATTCCACTGTGGTACAGAAATAATTAACATCTACTTATTGTAAAGAGTTACTAGGTTTCCAATAGCCTGTGCAATAGTTATACTTCAGAGGAAGTGCCAAATCTGTATTAATTTCAATAGCATTCCTTACAATAACGATACAAAATAACTTTTTCTTTTATTGTGGATATACTCTGTAATTCCAATGCAAACCAGCATTGATTAATTGTACCAAAAAATGTTAGTCCTGAAGTGTGGAGATTCAGAATGGCTTTGGTGAACATCACACAAAAAACAGCACTTGACAAAATGATACAAAGTGAAGACGTGTTGTCCCTTTGGGAACAGAAATTCAATTGCCTCCATCTTTTCCTTCCTTCAAAAGTGTAGCAAGCTACCACATAATTCAAAGAAGAGTTCATCAAACATCAGAAGCACCAATATCAAATCTGGTAGTGTAAACAATGGCAGTCATGAAGAGTCTGACTGCAATTATGAAACTGAGTGATAAAAATCCACGTTAGAATAACTCAGCAGGATCAAGTTCTTTAGGTAATTCCTTTACATTAAGTTCAAGAAGAAAAATACTACTTCTCACAGCCAAATTACATTTTTTTTTTCTATTAGGTCTGACAGAGTTACTCTTAACGGCCACACTTCCCAAGGGTTTGTAAAGCAGAAATGTCAGAAATGTATAGCATACACATGACTAGTACGCACACCAAGGACTACTAAAATAAACTTGTAAGAGTTCTGCTTTTCATTATCTCCAGTTTTAAATTCAGAAATGAGCATACAGGGAAATTGCTCACAGCTATCAACTTGAAGGAATATACTGGAAATCAAGAAAAATAAGAGAGAACAAAAGGAGGCAGGGTTTATTTATACTTTCAAATGTACTGTTTTGAATCATCTATTTCATATACACTACAGTGCAATTAAAAACTAGCATTTTTGCTAGTTGGAGGATTTGGATGGAGGATTAGTTTTGGTAATGCTTTTGTGATGCTTAATTAGTCGTGTTTCTATTAAACACAACTCACATTGGCAATCCTAGATAGAGCTTACTGATACAACCAAACATAGGTGTTCAAGTTAGTTCTACCTATATGCAGTATTTTGGTATGTCAAAGTGATTTTAATTGAAATGTGACTAAAAACGGCAGCTGTTGTAACATTATTGCTATGTTAAAGACAGGTTTATAACTTTATACAAAAACTCATGCATATTTCTTCTTACAAATCTATTCTAAGTTTAGAAAAGCATAGCTGAGGTTTTTTCAAGTCAATTTCTGTCAAACAGATACTTCTGAATATTCTGCATAAAAACATTGCCTTTCCTGTTACTAAGCAAAGATTAAATGCTACAGACAGATGGGGAAATTATTTATTTACTTATTTAATTTTGCATCTCTAACCATTCCCTTCCTTTTCCTTCTTTTATCTGGCCTGAGAGTTAACTTTTATTTTTTCCATTTTCATTCACCTTTTTCACTCCTCCTTAGTTTTCTATAGCTTTTGGAAGAGCACATAAATAATAAGGTATTAAGAACTACTCTTGCTCCGCAGCAACTTCTTCCTTTAATTTAAAGCACACTCTGGGACTTGAAAGAAATCTCCTACTCTCTGAATAAGATTTCAGAGTGTCTGAATACTAAATTACTGAAACCTTGGAAGTACAGTATCATACTGATTGAGGGAGACAGTTATGACTCAGAACTATGCCATCTTTTATTTTGATAACATCACAAAATCATAAAACAGAATATTAATATACCATATACGTCATAATAAAATCGTATTTTACTATAACATGCAGATCAAAAAGTAATTATTTTATTTCCTAAAAACAAATAGCTGCAATGAAACATGAAAGACAAAATGATTCAGCATGTTCCTATTAAAATTACATTAAAATTCATTCATTGCTCTGAAAATTTTAATTTTGACAAGATTTATTCCTATCAAAGTTAACTAGCTCTAAAACTTGCCCAAACTCATACATTTTGAGATAGCATGTAACTTTCTTAACAGTGAGGAGCTGTAAAAACCAAAATCTTTATATTCATCTAGCTGTAATATTAAAGTCAATGAGCTTTACATGCTTTCAGAATCAATCTTTTAAGGTAATGGCAATTCTCCATTGTTGGATTTTGACATATGTTGTAGCAGTTAATCTTCTGACATTTTATCTTATTAGCTTAAACCACAAAGCACTAGCATGTTCATGGTATTTTTCTAAAAAAAAAAAAAAAATAATCCTTTGTTAGCCATGAGAAACCATCTAAAAAAAACTTCAGAATCATGCTGAATAGCTCACATAGACTATATGCAGCCATCTCATGCAAATGTGATCTTCATTAGAAAATATTTCCTTACTGCTGGAAAAGAAGTTATGATATTGCTACTATGCTGGCTCTTCATCCTCTCATCATAACAATTTTCCTGCCATATTAATGGCAAATATATTATAATTATCTCTTTTCACCTTCAGCTGGAGCAGCACAGAACAGCCCTTAGTCTAATTGCATTTCTAAATTCATAGGAAAACATTCAATCATGATAAAGACTTGTTTTACTGCAAAACCAGTAATGATTCAAACACTTAAGGGTATTGCTACCTCTGTACTTCACACATGCAGGACTGTAACATCAATGTGTTATGAAATACTAAAACATCTTCTGGACAGCAAGAAGAGTTTGTATCTTCTGATTTCCTTGACTCTGTCGATTATGCCCGTCCATTACCATTAAAATAACTACTGACATCTGGTACAACCCAGACACCAGTTCTGTGAAAAGCTCTACATCACCTCGGTAATGTTGGAAGTCTGGTTAGAGGTTACAGAACATCAATTTGTTCTGTTTCCCCTCCTCACCTGGCAGCCCAAGTCTATTCTTTAAAATGGTAATACAATTAATCAGTACAAGAGCTTGGGAATTTAATGTAAAATGAATTTAAAAAATCCAATTTCAGAACTGCCAAATTCATTTAGCACGAGCAACAGCTGAGCTTAAGCCCAGAGAACCCTAGTCCCCAAAGGGTGTTTCTCAAAACCCCCTAAAGCACATATAGAGGGAAACAAAATATTGTTTCTTTGCAGAACATGAACATATCAGCATTTTGAAACAAGGCAATATTCAAATGTACAGGTTAGTGTAGGACAGAACACAAGGTAGTGTAGGGCAGAACGTTAGTGGTGTCAGAACACTCCTTTTGCAAACCAACCTCACTAGCTAACAATCATATCTGTGATTGTACACACAGCAGCTAAAGAGAATCTGGTCCAGACGCATTCTGGACTCAAAAGCTAGAGCTTGAAGTAGTCTAACCTTCAAAAATATAATATTTTTTCCATTGAAAAGGACATTTTTTATTTTTATGACCTTGGAGCCTCCCACATACCTAGACATTTTAATTTCTTTATGGAAAACTGTTGTTTCTATTACCTATGCTAATACAAGAATACCACAGACATTCTCCTTCCTCGCCTCAGATGCTAATACAATACAATACGAACAGCAAAGCAACTATATAGGAAATAAAAAGTAACATCTGCTACTCATATCACAAATATGTAACAAGCATACATATCCCTATGTATGCATTGGTTTGCTTTTTACAAGACTAAGAAACAATAATATCTACACATTCAAAAAGTACTAAACAAGATTTGGAAATCTTTTTCTTGAAATTTTGCGTAGTGCAACTGCTAGGGTAAAACTTAAGAAACAGATTCAGAAGAAAAATATTGCATTTACTGTTTTAATTCAAAATTGGTGTCATTAATATAGAGGAAGATAATATAGGACAGTTTTCCTCTGTACCTAAAAAGGGTGATAAAAAAGTAGTTGCTTAAATTTAGCCTCTTTTCATTAATATTCCATGTGACAAGTAGTCTCACAATAATTTTAGCAAATAATTTTTCTCTGTAGAATGTGCTCAAGCAATTTATTAACAGTATTTATTATCCATAACATAAGCAGCATTACTACTTCTGTTTAATACAGAGGCCATGTATCATTGATTTCTTTCTCTTCTCCCCTCCCAACTCTTGCCCTCCCTGACTCAAACAGCTTTTAAAACAAGATTTCCTAAGTGTTACACACTTTCAACCATTTATTTTCAGAAAATATGACATTGAAAACAGCCAGGCATAAACACATTATTTGTTTGGTTGTCCAGGTGTAAGTCAGATTGAATAGCAATTCTTTGGGAAAACACCTATTTCCCTTTTCTTCTTCCCTCATTTGCCAAAACACCCGAACCTAAAAAGACTGGGAATAATCTAAACCATAAACTGCTACACTGACACCTTTTATAAGACAGCAGGAATAAGTGGCAAGGGAGCACTATGTTTGCAAATTCTGGAAAGTGTTCGAAGTCTCCCAATAGCACCTGTGGCACAGCGTGTTTTCTTACAATTTTCCTCTGTAGACTGGTAATTGCTACAGTCCTGTGGGAAGGCAGAGCTGAACCCAACTTTTTGAAAAACTTGTAAACACTATCTTCAAGACTGTAAATATCATCAACAACATTCTAGAAGAAATGATGTTTTTATCTTCTGTGCTCTATTCTTGAAGTCTACTTACGGTGGCAGCACTGCATTATAAATGGTGCCCGTGAAGATCATGGAACAGATCCTCCTTAAGGCCATGTTAAGACATATGGAAGACAGGGAGGTGACTGGAGACAGCCAACACGGCTTCACCAAGGCCGAATAGAGCCTGACCCATCTGGTGGGTTTCTATGACAGAGCGACTACATCAGTGGATAAGGGAAAAGCAATTAATGTCATCTACTGGACTTCTGTAAAACCTTTAACACCATCCCACACAACACCCTTGTCTCTAAATTGGAGAGACCTGGATTTGAAGAGTGGACTATTGGTGGATAAGGAATTGACAGGATAGCTACATCCAGAGAGTTGCAGTCAATGGCTCAATGTGGGGTGGAGATTATTGACGACTGGTGTCCTTCAGAGATCTGTACTGGGACCAGTACTACTTAATACCTTTATTAACTACATAGATACTGGGATCAAGAGCACCCTCAACAGGTTTGCAGATGACACCAAGCTGTGTAGTAGTTGATAGGAAAGAAGGAGGGGATGTCATCCAGACAGACCAGGATAGGCTTGAGAAGTGAGTCCCCTTGAACCTCATAAAGTTCAGCAAGGCCAAGGGAAAGGTTGCTGCACCTGGGATAGGGCAATCCCAAACATCCGTACGGACTTGGGAATGAATGGACTGAGAGTAGTCTTACAGAGAAGGACTTACTGGTACTAGTGGATTCAACATGAGCTGGTAACTTGCAGCCCAGAAAGCCAACCATATCCTGGGCTACATCAAAAAAGGCATGGCCTGCAAGTTGAGGGAGGTGGTCCTCCCTCTCTACTCTGCTTTTGTGAGACCCCACACATAGTATTGCATTCAGCTCTGGGGCCCCCAACACAAGAAGGATCTGTTAGAGAGGGTCCAGAGGAGGACCATAAGGATGGTCAAAGGGCTGGAGCACCTCTCCTAGAAGGACAGGCTGGGAGAGCTGTGGCTGTTCAGCCTGGAGAAGAGAAGGCTAGAGGGAGACCTTGTTGCAGTCTTTCAGCGCATAAAAGGGGCTTGTAAGAAAACAGGGACTCTTTAAAGAGCGACTCTTTATCAGGGAGTGTAGTGACAGGAAAAGAGGTAATAGTTTTAAACTGAAAGAGCGTAGACTAGTTGTAAGGAAAAATTCTTCACTACGAGGGTGGTGAGACAACAGGTTGCCCAGAGAAGCTGTGGATGCCCCCTCCCTGTGGATGCCCTCTCCCTTTAACAAGGCCAGGTTGAACAGGACTTTGAGCAACCTGGTCTAGTGGGAGGTGTCCCTGCTCATGACAGCAGAGGGGCTGGATCTTTAAAGCTCCTTTCCAACTCAAAGCATTCCATGGTTCTCTAAATACTATCCTAGAATTGTATCCCAGAATGCCTTCTGGAGATGGAGAGCCATATAGATATTTTGTTCTAAAATTAAATGTACAAGAAATCACAGACATGCAAATATACAATTAGCTTATGTATACTTAACAATAATATGTATAATAAAATTCCTGTGTGTTTGTGTATCTTTGGACACACCAAATGAATAAAGAACCTGAAAAGAGTTTGACTTCTTTGGTTCACGTGACAGAGAATCTTGTATATGTCCATTTTCTAGATGATGGTCATAAACACTTAGTATGTGGTACCTGTCTAATATATCTAACAACAGAAAAAAAATAACACTTCTACCTGTCTTGCTGGAAACAATTAAGAAACCAGAAGACAACTGAATCATCCAGAAATGCCCTGAAATTACCAGGAAAATAACAATTTCTTGGCTCATACTTCTAACTTGCAAATGGCTGTTCCCAAGACACAATACCTATTTCAAAATAACGATCAGGAAACTCTGAGAGCAACTCCAAGAACAAAAAGGAAAAAAAGCATAACAGTATCACAAAAACCATTTTGTATTGTATTTTATCACATTTCAATTGCTTGTGTATTTTATTAGTACTTTTTTTTTTTATTATTTTGATGATCTCTTACATAAAATTAACTATCCAAGGAGTCATTGGAATTACAGTTGTTAAGCATAAGGTATTTTTCTTATTTCCAATATAATAAATGTTGGTTTTAAATATTTTCTGTTCTACCATTTTATCTGTGTTGGGTAAAAAATACAACACATCAGTAATTTCAGGACCAAATCCTGCCTGTAATACCCACTGTGTATGGTATAACATCTCTTTAAATTAAATTAAGGTCTAATCAGAGAGAATAAGGTTGGAACAATCCAGGCTTAAACCTAAATCAGATGACTGCAAAGGGATAGAACCAAGATATCACCTGAAGCTGAAGGACTCTTGTTAGAATCCCAAGCAATGAAGAAGCATATAGAAAATAACCCATACATTCTATATGAAGAACAAAATACAAAGCCAAGGCTAAAATACAACAAAAAGTTGTCAAGTAATGCAAAATGACAGATATTTATCAAGACTGACAATAATACCAACATCCCTCTGATAACTTGGAGAATTTTTTATACCTTCCTGTGCAATTTATACATTCAAGGTATAAATACTTCACCATGCTTAAATTCATCTGACTTAATACGTGTAGAATATCCTGACTTCAAATTACCAGCACCTCCAGCTGATGCATACTCTGTCAAATAAAATTTATTTAATTACCATAAAGATAGACATGTGAGTGACTTTAATTCTAGCCACCTGTCTTGCACAGTCCTCTCAGAAATAAACAGATTTAACTTTCAAAGGGTCCAGCTTTTTTTTTTTGGTCCTCTTTTTTGAAGTTTTGAGCTCATCTGTTTTATGTAACGTAACTGCAATAATATTGCCTCCGAGTCAGCTCTGCAATAATTCACTTTTCGTACAGTAATAATTGAGCAAACAGAAAGTTCTACCAGAGGCATTCTTTTCTATTATTTATTGTAATTTTTTCATAATTTAGTGAGAAACAATCCAAAACCAACATTTTTATCCTTTTATATTAAATTAATTTACAATGCTAGAAGCGAGAATGAAAACAGAAAAAACACCAGCAGAAACAGCACGTTAATAAAGACAGATTTCCTCAAAGTTTTTTTTATTATTGTTATTATTATTATTTTTGTTTTACTTAAACTTAATTCATACAAGAATTTTTTCTAGTTCTGTCAGGTCTAGGTTGTCTCTATTTGTTTCCCATAGCTTAGACAAAGTGAAAAAGTTATGAATCACTGCTCAAAAAACTTATTTTCCAGTCTGTTCACTAGCTTTGTTGCTCTACTCTGGACTGGACTGAAGCCTATTCACTGCATCTCTTTGAGCCCAGCCATTCCGCCAGTTCTTCACGCGGTGAGCTGTGCACCTGTCCGAGTGATGAGCAGCCAGTTTCTCCACAATAGGAAATACTGTGGGAGATGGTGTCAAATGCTTTGCTAAAATCCAGGTAAACATCCACAGTCTTTTGTTCATCTACTAAACTGGTCATCTTGTCATAGAAGGAGCTCAGGTTAGTCAGGCAGGACCTGCCATTTATAAACCCATTCTGGCTGCTTCTGATCACTCAATTTTGTGATGGCACCCCAGATGTTCTGCTCCATAACCTTCCCTGGGACTGAGGTCAGACTGACAGACCTGTAATTCCTTGGATCCTCCTTCTTGCCCGTTACAGAATATAACATCTTTTTAAACTCCAGCAAATCTGATGAGTATATTTTATTCTAAATATCAGTATCTCTTTGGTATGGAAAATGCCAACCTCCAGATGTTGTAAAGATCTTAGAGAAATATTAAAATAGTAACAAAATAAAAAATTAATTAACACCCTCCCCCCCCCCCCCAAAAAAAAAAGAAAGAATTAAAACAAACAAAATATATTGCTTCCTCTCCCTTTACTCCATCTCACACCCACACCTGGTTCAGAGTCTCTGTAGTGAGCCACATCCAACAGCTGTTGATGATCTGCAAAATTCCTTTTGAGATCAACAGGACTTGTCTCTCGAGATTAGGCTTAGTGTGAGGAATTCACAGTTGTGGAAGTGTAAGTACAGCTGGAAGTTTGCTCTAATTTCTAAGAGCAACATGTGGCCTTTCTTCTTTCATGCCTTAACCACAGAGCTGCATTAAAATGGGTAATGGTCCTGTTTTTACCAGAGGTGGCACACAGCACTTCACCACCTGAGTGTAAAACTTATAGCTTAGATGCCTAACATGAAACACAAAATAATGAAGTAACAGACTGTCATGCAATAGCTCACATTGCAGAAATAACATTTTTTGCAATAATTTTCAGGCAGTGCTAACCTTCCATATTTTTCCATATAACACAATTAGAGGACAAATTAGCTAATATTGTTTTTTAAAGCCAATCAATTAGCTGGAATTTAAACATCATTGCATCTCTTACTCTTGAGATATGGAATTACAATACTATTGCAGTTAAAAAGAAAGATGATCTGTTGAGGTTAACATACTGTTGTGTCCGTAACTGTGGTAATGTAAGTTGGAACAGGTTTATTTTGTAGCTTTGATCTAGCAGCTTCCAACCGGTTTTCAGTTTATGGGAAGAAAAGATTTGCCACTTAATTGAAACACACTTTAATATAAACAGGACCATAAATAGGAGGACAACTGTAAGCTTTCCCAAGCGAAAGACCTTTGAAATTCAACAATGAAATTTAGTGACTCAATCTTTTGCTTTCAGCATTTAGTCCTCTAAGAAGTGTGCCTTGCTATTCTATTTTTTTTCTGCGCAGTGAAGTGGTTTCAGTATACCAGATAAACAGTCATTAAAATTTAAAATTTTGTCTAGCCCAGCAGCAAGAGGTACAAATTAAAATTGTGTTTAATATTGTAGACTATGTATGATATTTCTGGACAGGAGATAATTTACACCTTTATTCTGCTTAGTTACTGGTTAGCTCATATATTTGCTCCCTTGGCAATGCTCACCTGAAAGTAATATCTGATTCAGATACAAGATATTAAATTTCTGACATTAAAAAGAAAATAGTCTACTGAGGGTTCAATCAATTATTTCACAACACATTATCAGTGTAACCTGGCAGAAGATCTTTTTGACTGATACAAATTTGTCAATCAGGCTTCTGTAAGCTATATGGATTTCTAACCTGCAAAAAATATGCAAATCAAGAAAGGTACCAGAAAATAAAAAATGATCATCTTCTGAACTTATTATAACACTAGTTTTTTGGTGGTCATGGCCTATTTATTTATTGCATTATCTTTTCAACCATATAGGCAGTAGAAAAGCCATTTATTTTAAATCAAGAGTCCATATGCTTTCACTCACATACTAACAGTCACTGGAGGTGTTGGTATATCATACTAAAAACAATTGAAATAACCAGCTGGTAAGAAATATGTGCCTTTCTCTGCTAGAGCAGTTCATACAGACTGCCGTTCTGTTTTAGATGTCCTAATCTAGTCAACTGAACACATCTGCAAATTTTCTGAGGTAAGAATGGAGTATCAACATTCAGACCTCTCCTGCTTATGGCCTCTCCCATCACTATTCTGATTCAGCAGAGTTATTCCACACAAAAGAACTCGTGCAAAAACCTTACTGTATTATTGCAGCCACTTCAATTCAACTTCAAATTGCAAAGGGCCCTGAGCTAGGGTATGTAAACCACAGATCATCCAGAAGGGTAGGTAACCTATTAAATCAGACTCTGAGAATAGTTTGGTGTAAATAACCTCCATAACATATCATAACCCTAAAAAGAATCCTCCCTGCCTCAATGACCAAAATATCTAATCAAAAAAGTGCCAAGAGACAGTAAATGCATGGAGAGAGAAAAGAAGATTTAGACATGTCTAAAAGTGAGTATCATGTCCTTTTTGCACACCCCAAATCAAGGAGATCTGCCCTTTGCATGTATGGGATAACAGGTAAACTTACTGCCCACTATGTTTCCCTTCTTTACCATTTCCTGAGGTCTATCTAGCCTCACCATTCGAGCACTCAGAAAAATTATTTCCCTGGGCTTAGTTACTTGCTGTTATCAAAACCACTTGGCTAAAGTGCTGTAGCAACAGCAAATAGATTTCAGCACTCAGGTTGAGGTTCTTGTCTCCTTCTTACCCTGCTCCCTCACCTGTCCTCAGAAGCAGCAGCAGTCAACAATACAGCAGAGTCTCTCAAAAGACTGACACACAGAAATCTGACTGATTATTGGAGCCACAGAGTAGTTTTATAGCTGTGCCCATTCACCTGTCCTGACAGCTACACCAGCTGAAGCAGTGAAAACCTCTTCCTGGAACAGTGAGAAACCCAGTGCTTGGAGCAGTGTATTTCATGAAGGAAATTTCTTCCATAAAGGAGCTGAAACACTTTCCCGAAGTGAAGAAATACTCAGTTTCAAGGAAATTTTCTAAGGAAAAGTAACACATGAGGAGAATTAAGAATAGGTCTCATTTTTCTCCTTTTGTTACTTCACCACATCACATTATGCAAATAAATTTCTTAGGGCCATCCTTCTGGTGCACTCAACCTTTTAAAGAGAAAAACATAAGTCAACTGAGTGAGCATATATTATGCTTTTTAACATATTTGACTAATGTGATTTTTCTTCTAACTTGACAATGACAATACATGTAAATGAGAAATTAAAGGACAAAAATTCTTTATTCTTTTTTATAAACACCCACTTTATATGTAAGATTTCTGACAATTGAGAGTTAATTATTTTCCCTGGCAATAAGTTTTAAGAATATTTACATCTCACTCTAGTAACTAAGTACTAAATCACTTAACAAAGGAAGCATCATCTTATGTTCTAAAAGAAAAATAACATTGATTATGATTTTTTTCTAATTTTAGGGAAGTTCGGAGAAGAACTGAAGAGTGCCAGAAACAGAATACATACATTGCTATATCCACTCCTAGATAGATTCAGCATCAATCCATTTACTGGTTTTATAATTAAGATTATCCAAACTAAAACAGATAAAATGTCTGAAAAAAGTAGCAACATTGACATTGCTTTCTTGCTGATTTCCTGACCGCTTTGATATCCAGTTCAGATGAACAGCTGGGACACTGCCTTCCCCATTGAGAATCATCAGCTAAAACTCTCTGTGAATATATTCAGCACCATCAAGTAACTTTACTCTACACAGCTGCTCCATTTTATAGCTTTTCTCTTTCTGTGTAATGCCCCCCTTCCCCCACACTGAAACCGCCTGTTCCCCTTCCTCACATCCTTTTCTATATCAAAGCACATCATGATATAGAAACAACACTGAAATTGCCATTGCTGTTTGAATCAAGCAAAATCAGTCTCAAAAGATAGCAAGAATACCACTATATCAAAATTATAAGATACTTCTTGACCACATGCTGTGGTGTTAAGCAGTCTTTTTAATAAAACTTACTTCTCAGAGAAGGAGAAAGAAATCATAAAGCAGCAAACCCAATTCAGATGATAAACTGTAGCAATATAAAACTAATATAACTAAACATTTTCAGAACTGATATGAAGAATTATTTTCAGAAAGCATTTGAAAGGGTTACCTATTTGTGCATCTTTCAGGACTTAAAGCTTCAAACAAATACACATTTATATCTGTGCACAAGGGATCTCACTGATTTCACCAATTTTATCTATTTTTATGTGATTATATATTACATATTCTTTGAACCAACAACGTCCTTATCTACAAGGCCTTCTACAGCAGCACATTAATCATAACGTAGTTGAGAGGTAAGGCATTAAGCTATACTGGCTATTTATGTCACTGGAGTATTGCATCTATCATATCTATCTATGGTTCATAAAATAAAAATAGAAAACACACCAGAAAACCTGACTGAACATAGATACAATCTTTGTCTTGTTCTTCAGAGGCACATTTGTACACACTACACATTGATACATTGTCAGATTTACCAGAAGCTCCCTTATCATATTGTGAACTGCTCCTTTCCCATCCATCCAATTAATTCAACTAGAAATAGAGGTATCAACACAAAACCTTTTTTTTTTTTTTAAACCAAAATATGTGAATATATGGTCTTACTAGCAAACTAGGAGCTTAATGTGAATGGACCTAATTAGAAGTATTGTAGACTGCAGGCAGTCTCAACGCAGAACTATGCTAGCATTTCCTACTCTGCTTTCCTGAAAGCATCAATCAGATAACACACTACACAAAGGTAAATTCATTTCAAAAAAGTATTAGTTCAAGCAAAAAATCATCTTTCATATCTCAGTGATGACTCCTGAGGAAATCATTATTTTAGGTGTAAGAGTAATGGATTAAGAGAAAAAGCCTTGAAGGCCAAAGGCTGTGAGGTTAGATTCTGTGTATAAGGAAAAAATACTGAATTTTAATTTATGCTACTCTGAAAAATACTTGTACTACTGTCAACATTTATGCCTAACTTTCACCTTTCAATCTCCCCATCAGTTTCTAGCAATCAGTCACTTAAAAACGTGTAATTATTTTTATTCTCTGTGGTCCCTTCTCCGTCACTTCATCTTTTTCTTTTTGCTGTCTGGTTTTCCTCACTTAGACACGTGACTCAGGAGCTCCTGGAAGGATCTTTATGAAGTTTTCTCAAGAAATAGCAGGGATTTCAGTTTCTTACTATTAAAGCATATTAATGTTTTACCATTTGTATATTTAAATAATAATAATTAAAAATTAGTCTACAGAACGATTGACTGTATGTCCGGAGACTATATGATCAGATTACAAATCACAAAAATGGTCAAGGCAGGAAGGGATCTCTAGGGATCATCTGACCCAATCCCACTGGGGCAGGTTGCTCCATGCATGTCCAGCTGGGTTTTGTAGACCTCCAAGAATGGAGATTCCACAATCCCTTTGGATATCATGTTTCACTATATGACTACACTCAGCATGTTTTGTTTTTCTTTATGGAATCTCCCATGTTTCAGTTTGCACCCATTACCCTTTGTCCTGTCTCCGGAAACCCCTGAGAAGAGCCTAGCTCTTTCTTCCTCCCCCCACCATAAGTGCCATACCCACTAAGCATTAACTGACCATGAGGTAAGTACTAGAAAATTAATTATTATTGAATAATTATTAGTGACGTCCATTGAACTGAGCAAGAATATTACAGATACTCTTCTCTATTTTCAGATTCATCATCTAATCCATACACCATCTCATAAAATTAAGTGTGCTGGGCAATTATATGTAAATTATGTTTGAGATCAAGTTAGAAAATTTTATTCTCTCAAAGAACCTGTGCTGCTCAGTAAATGAGAAGAGTCAGGAACATGTATCTATCTCAGCTTCCTACTGTTGAGAAAACAACTGTCTGGAAACCTTAAAAATAGCTGAACAATTTTAAAGTATTGATAGGAATAGAAGAAACAAGAACACCTTGAGTGCCGTTCATGTACCTTGGTTTAGGTAGTGTGAGAAGATATGGGTACTGCCCATATTAAACATTCCTAGACATAACTTAAGGTACTGCATATTTTTCTTATTATTAACACCAGAACTCCTGAATCTAAATGAAAACTACCTAGATCATACGTTAAGCGTGCATAAAGTTAGTAAAAGAAATGCTACACATTCCAAGCCCAAGTTATTAATGTAGCTTCATTTATATTATGCTGTCATATTTTAGTCTTTATCAGTCAACACTGTAGATTATTTCAGATACATTTGGAAATCTGTGAAAACAGAACAGAAGCACTCTTTAGCTACTGTTTGAATAGGTGTCATATGCAGTATTCTTTGTCAAACTTCAGTGATAAAATAATTGAGTAAATACATCTACAGACTTAATATAAAATCACTGCATTCTTAAAATAATGGGATAAATCCACACTAATTTCAAATTTATACCCAATATTATATAAGCTGTATAAAATGTCACATATGATTATTGCTGGAAAGGCAAACCAGAGGAGTACTTAACACAGTTGAGAGTTCATATCCCTAGAAGTAAGAAAACAGAAAGTAAAATTCATTTCCCATATGCTTCTGCATCAAATCAGGCCTCACGGGGACACATGATGTATTTAAATTAGACAATAAAAATCAGCACATAATTATGCAAGTCTTAGAAGTAACTGGCTTGGACCCTTGCAAATTCTCCAGAAAGTGTTCTAAAAGTGTGAATCACCTCAAATATTACATTGTTGTCAGTTCAGACAAATGATGTATACAAATACATGCTTATATAAACAAGCTCCGTATTTATAGTGCAACCATTTAATATAATTACATCATCAGGTAATTAGAACGTGCAATTATGTAAGTCTCACCTTCTCCCTCTGCTAATGAATGAATTTCTAAGTATCAGGGAAAGATTTATCTTTATTAGTGACATTCGATCCAATTGTTTCTGAACATGCAAAGAAAAAGAAACACCTAAAAATGTGAGAACTGAACTGAGGAGTTTATTTTTTTCATTGTCTGGTGACAGAATTCTTCATCAAAACATTGCTTTATAACTATTGCCTAGAAATAGTAGGTTAAAACGGAGCAGTAACATTTCAGCACTCATAACGGCTTTTTTTCACATTATACGAGTCCATGCAACTTCATAAAGAACAAGATAGAAACTGCAGATGTAACTCCATATATCATATTTATGCGTAACTTCTGTGAACTCCATAAACCTAAGTATTCAAAATTTATTCCAAAAGACCTGGGAGACAGTGATCTTTAATCAGAAATTACCTTTCTGTTTTACTTCCTAGGATCTAGATCCAGCCTTACATGAGAAAAAAAAAATCTGACTTCATGTGGAAAACAAACTGTTAATTGGAAAAATGTACTGTAGCTGAAAGCAGTTAAAGTCTTTCCTGTGCTGGGGCAGGGCTTGAGGAAGACACCTGCTGGGAAGCTGTTTAGATACAGATATAGGTATCTCTTTATAGACATACTTCCAAAGCCATTAGTTAGGATGCAAAAAATTCTTCCTTACATAATTCTTCTGCAATGGTCATCATGCTATTATCTCTGCTACTTTGGGCAAAGTTCTTTTTTCTCTAATTACTTATTTCTTCTCTAATATAAATGATGTTTCAGGTTTCCTGGTTCTCCTTTTGACTGAACAAGTTACCAAGTCTTTACAATGCAACTAATGATATGGACCACTGTGTTATGATTATTGCCAATATTGTCCTTCCTAACGAATCAAATTAATTTACTCATTATCACAGCTGAGCATTCTCAGATTATTCTCAGATTTTTTTTTATGTCATTCAATTTTTTATTTTTATTTTTTTAATTAAAAGTTTTACATAAGAAACAAAGCATATTTGACTTGGCAACTGTAGAACAGTTCATGAACATGGATGTAGCTTTTTAGTGACAGTCAGCCTTAGTGCCAGAGACAGATCAGGGACACATTTAACTTGCTAGCATATTTGTAGCCATAGTACCTACTAATTTATTCTCCCATACTTTGTTTACAACTTTTATTGCTATTGTCCATTCATTTTGTATGACACTCATCATCAGAAAAAAAAATATAAATCAGTTGCTAATGAAGAAGCTAAAGTTTATGGAAGTTCGTGTTTTCTTCTGCACATATGTCCCCCTCCACTAATGTTGAGTTTCTACAAAAGCATCATTTATCATTTGAGAACAATGCCAAGTCTCCAGAAAAAGCTGCAGTCACCATATAATGTTCATACATTGTATTACTGGGTAACCAAAAAAACTACACATTTCACATAACTTACGCTTTCTGGCACTTAAAGCATTTGCTGTTATTGAAGTCCCTATTCTAGTAAAAAAAATAAAAAAATAAAATATGATGCTCTGATCACTAAGAACACACACTAGTGAAAAGATGCATCCTTTTAAATTAGCTGTAGTTAATCACTATGTTTCAAATAAGTGATAATTTAATGAAAGGGAAGAAGATGCAGACCTTCAATGGCCACTTTACTGTAGCTCTTGAAAAATTACAAGAAAAAATTGTCTTTCCCAATAATGATTTCTAAACAAAGCAGTATTCAGCAGTATTCTGTTTACTTAAACAGAACTCTCCTTATTCCAGTAGGAAAAAAAAAAAGAAGCTTTCCTGCTACGGGGGGGGGGGGGGGGGGGGGAGAGGACACCTCTTCCAGCTTTTAGAAAGATAGCAATCAGACTCCATTCAGGAGAAGGGCACTGAAAATCCACTTCTGCTTGTGAATTATAAGATTTCTTCTGGAGGCTTAAAAATGGCATAAAGAGGCTGACAGAAACAGTGATAGGCAGATAGCCCATGAAGACAAGCAAGTCTGTTCACACAGAGGCGTATCATCATGCAGATGCACATAAGAAACAAATAAAAATTAAAAAAAAAATCCACTGTCAAAATATTTGGTTCTATAATCACCAAAAGTCCATAATTTTTGTGCTACTGCTGGACAGGTATGTGTAAATCTTTTGGAAGCAAAAGACAGCAGAACTGCTGCTTTTTTGCCTCAGCATACCAATGTTTCTTTTAAAATATAACAACATTTTTTCTTGTACAGCTAAGATTAGTGAATAGAATGAGGTTTGCTCTTTGGAAATTAAATTGCAAGTATGGGTTAGTTTCTACCCTTCCTACCTAAAATGATATTTAGGTACCAAAAACCTGGAAAGAAGAATTTAAAATTTAATCTCACATCTCAATTTAAGTGCATAAAAAAATCTTTAGAAAAAAAAAAGGTTTACAGTTCAAAGCAATTGTTTACATGGTGGATTTTTAAGTACTTTGTTATTTATTCATGGGGAAAAGGACTTGTCCCCATTTATTTTTCTGTTTGTCTACAGTTGTGAGTGATTCTTATGTGGAAATTGAAAACAAAACAAAACAAAGATACTAGTTGGAAAGATAAGTAGGTCTGCAAAGCTCCATTAAATTTAAGAAAGATGCTTTTGACCTAATTTTTTTTTAAGAATCTCTATTTTGACAGATAACCCATTTTTCAATGATCACGTAAAAAAAAAAATCACAGACAAACCTTCTGCAAATACCTGGTAATTCAATTGTTTAAATGCTAGTACCAACAAACAACCTAATCTACAGAATATTAAAAAAAAATGGCCAGTATTGAAGATTAACTGTTCAGCAGAGAACTATCTTCTGCACAAATCTGCTCTCCAGGTTCACACCTACCAGAAGTCAGAAATACACGGAGACTTAAGGTGTATTAGCGTAAAATGCAATTAGTATAAAGAAATCTCACTATTAAAAATGTGGTTCAGATTTTGCTTCTATTCAATGCCACAACTATAGATTTTAGACTCCACCATAATGGAATTTAGCAGCAGTTCAGTAATATAATCAGAACTATGGATTAATACAGTAGTGCCAAAAAAAATAGTAGTATTACATATATATATTACATACTCTACATAATCACTTACAAGTACGATTTTTCAAATGATGTTTTTCATAAATAAAGAATAGAGCCTTCAGCGACAGGAATTTCCAGTTTTGAATTCAATGTCAACATAAAAATCATCTACTGTCAAGGAGTTCTGTATGAAAGGGTCCTGCCTTCCAACTAGCCAGCCAACCTTATATTTAAGGCATCTAAGAACTCACGCAGACATACACACATTCCTCTCAATAGCAATGAGGATGGCACAAAGAAAGTATAACAACATATTTTAATAGCACCATCTTAACTGGTTATTCTTTCTTCTCCGGATTCTCCAGAACACCAAATGCAAACAACATTCTCTCTCTCTCTCTTTCTTTTTAAAGATTTTTGGTTTTCAGAGGAACCAACTGTCTGAAAACTGTCCAGCCATTTGCTATGATTTTTTTAATCATTATTTCTTCTTATTATTGTCAACAAGCTCTGTTGCAATAATCAGCCAAATACCAGATTAACATTTTTCACATATTTGAAAGTAATGAAGGAAAACTAATTCAGTTAAGCTACAGAGAGTAAACCAGACACAATTTATATAACCTCTCTAAATATCAGAACTGAATAATAAACACTCATCCCTGTCAAGTGCTCAATTCTAGATTGTAACATGGCAGAGTAATTCACTTTTATGTGATAAAAAACAACAACAAAAACTAAAAGCCCATTTCAGCAGTTTCCTTTCTGTTCATTTTTGAAGCAAGACCCCATTTCAAGTGTAATATATGCTGAAAAATGTCAGATGGAATCACAGTGTAACTCACCTTAGATATCTACAACAATTGCCACAAAAACACTTAAGGGTTAGTAGTAGAATCAGTTCTTTTCCAAAACAATTTCAGTTTTGTTGAATAGATACATACTGGGGGGGGAAAATACCACTTTGGATAACTGACATGCCTCTGAACAGAAGCACTTGACTTACCTGCCACTGTTTCATGAGCTCCCGAACTGTTTTGGCATCCTCTAGTATCTTTTCTTTGTGTGTTGCATCCTGCAGGACATTAGCAGTTGTTTCAGCTTCTGTAAGCCATGCAAGGAACTTTTCGAGATCCAGGTAGAATACCTGCAACATCAGTAGGGCTGATTCCAATGCAGCTTCACGCTCACTAACCCTGTGCAAGTACAAAGAGTCAAATGCAGCACTCACAGGAATAAAACAAATCTCAATTGTTAAATCACAATATAACAAAGACACTCCATGTATTTTTCACATACCAATCAAGGTAAGAATTTGCAGATAGGTTAGCTACAATGATACAACTTGCATTGTATGTTTGGCAGGTGGGGTTCTTTTTTAAATTAAAAAAAAAAGTCTTTTCTCCTGAGAAGATAAACTAAAAATCAAGGAAACAAATCAATAGCTGCTTAATTGTTTGAAAGAACTATACCTGAAAAATACACAATAAAAAAAAAAATCAGAAATAATTCCCTACTGTTTTTATCAAAGATTGTTTACTTATTTGTCATGAAGAGTACTGTGGGAAAATCTGTTTATTTTTAGAAAGCACAAAATAGGTCCTGGACCCTAATTAGCATTATAAATTTAATTGTTAGTTTTGATGACTTGAAGACTGTTGAAATTGCACTGAAAATGACTACTGTTTTTTCATTTAAAAAAATGAATCATAGAATGGTTTAGGTTGGAAGAGACCCTAAAGATCATCTAGTTCCAACCCCCCAAATATGAATGAGATATAAATTACAAGATCTCTATCAGTTACGTGATAAAAGACAGTTTTTAAGTACAAAGACTATATTACTGTATTATCCTTGGGGAAGAGCTAAATCATAAATTGGGAAAGAACCTTAAAGGCCCAAGCAATCCTGGTGCTGAAAAAAAAAACTTGAAGTGTATTTGTGTTGTATCAGCCTTCATGTGCAGTGTAGGTGTTCTATATGTACTCACCAAATTTTTTACATTAAACTTGAGCTAAATATAGATTTAGAGAAGCGAACAGGTAAGTATGACATAGCGTTCACTACCACAAACTTATCAAGGCTACTTAGCTGTTGTATTACATGCAGTAATTGTTCAGTACGATGAATGATTAAATTTTGAAGCTCAGAAAATACCTAGTAAAAATACCTAGTAAAAATACCTAGTAAAATACCTAGTAAAGTTATCTAATAATTTACATTAGTTCAAGTGGAATGAATGCGATCTGATACACACCAAACTTTTTACTCTACAAACATATGGTGATCTGGCTATCTGCACATATAATCATAGAATCATACAATGGTTTGACTTGGAAGGGACCTTAAAGATCATCTAATCATCATCTAATTAGATTATCTAAAGATCATCTAATTCCAACTCCCCTGCCATGGGCAGGGACATCTTCCACCAAAACAGGTTGCTCAAAGCCCATCCAACCTAGCCTGAAAGACTCCCAGGAATGGGGCAACCACAACTTCTCCCTCATCCTGCTGGCCACACTTCTTTGATGCAGCCCAGGATACGGTTGGCTTTCTGCGCTGCAAGCGCACAGTGTCAATTCATGTTGAGCTTCTCATCAGCCAACACTCCAGGTCCTTCTCCTGCTCTCAATCTATTTTCTGCCCAGCCTGTATTTGTGCTTGGGATTGCCCCATGCCAGATGCAGGACCTCGTACTTGGTCTTGTTGAACCTCATGAGGTTCACATGGGCCCACCTCTCAAGCCTGTCCAAGTTCCAAGTCCCTCTGGATGGCATCCCTTCCCTCCAGTGTGTCAGTCTTACCACACAGCTCGGTGTCATCCACAGACTTGCTGAGGGTTCACTCAATCTCACTGTAGATGCCACCAACAAAGATGCTAAACAATGCCAGTCCCAATACTGACTCCTGATGAACACCACTCATTACTGATCTCCACTTGGACATTGAACCGTTGACTTCAACTCTTTGAGTGCAACAATCCAGCCAATTCTTTACCTGTTGAGCGGTCCATTCATCAAATCCATGTCTCTCCATTTTCGAGACAAGGATATCATGTGGGACAGCAGTGTCAAATGCTTTGCACAAGTCCAGGTAGATGATGTCAGTTGCTCTTCCCCTAACTACAAATGCCATAACCCTGTTGTAGAAAGCCACCAGATTTGTGCCCTAAATGAAGCCATGTCGGCTGTCACCAATCATTTCCTTATTTTCCACATGCCTTAGCATAGTTTCCAGGATGAAACCTCCATGATTTTGCCTGGCACAGAGGTGAGACTGACTGGCCTGTATTCTTCCCTGGGTCTCCCTTTTTCCCCTTTTTAAAAATGGGGGTTATGTTTCTCCTCTTCCAGGCAGGGGGAAATTCACCGGATTGACATCACTTCTCAAACATTATGGTTAGTGGCTTAGCAACTACATCTGCCAGTTCCCTCAGGACCCATGGATTTGTGCACCTTTAGGTTCCTTAGCTGGTCTCAAACCTGATCTCCTACAGTGGGTGGTTCATCATCCTCCCAGTCCCTGCTTTTGCCTTCTGGGGCTTGGGCTATGTGGCTAGATAGATTTACTGTGTAGTTTTATAGTTAGACAGAGACTAAGATACTAGAGTTTATCAGATATAAAATTTCTAATTTATCATAATTAAATAATGGTAATTGATCATAACTTTATCAGATGAGGCCAAGAAATTTCTAAGTACTAATCTCTTTCAAATCCTGTTTGCTGTCCTAATAGGTTGTACCCCCTGAGAAGTAATGAAATAATCCTAAAGCCTAATGTATTAGCTGATGTAAGAAAATAAACAAAAGACACAAAATTTACCACGTTACTAAGAGCATGTTTTTCTGACAAGCATATATGTAAGTTGCAACAGAAAATGGTAGGAACAGAAAAATTCAGGCAGAGTACAGGAGAGTACAATCGCTTCATTTCATTAAAACAAACAACCCTCCCTAAGGTTTCTCACAACAGCTACCATATTTCTGTCATATTTTTCATCCTTCAGCATCTCACTTTTCCCAAACATCTTGTGAGAAAAGTAATTTATGCTTGGATTTTTTTATTTTTTGATTCAAAAACTGAGAAAGCTATTGAATGTCTCACTTCAAGGTATAAAGTCATCCACTGATTCTTCAAAACTTGAAACATTGACTGGACTTTGATCTCAGATTCACCTGTCCCCACTACAAGAATTGTCTACATGAGAAGTGTCTTCCAGCCTGCTACAGAGTCACCTGTATTAGAACGTGTCCCCAGGGGCTGAATGAGAAACACTCAGCTTTAGAATAGTGAAAGGTATCTCTTTCCCAACTTTATTGTCTATGGACTTAGAGCAGGCTTGTGGTTAGGACACTGTTTACATGTAAAACAACTGCAATAAAAAAAGTCTACTGTTCTTTTATTTAGCTAAAAAAATAATTTCATAGATGTCGTAGCTATCTATACTAGCAATATACATTAAATCAGCATAAACACAGAAAGAAAAGAAAAAACAGAAAAAGAAAATCTACCTGGAAAATGCTGTTTTGAGTTATCTATTTATCATTTTTAGTTCAAAAATTGCATCTCATTTATTTTATAGAATTTGGAAATGGAGTAAACATACATAAAGCAAAAATATTTTATCCAGTTCTTCAGAGCACAATTCTATTTTAAGAATAGAATTATAGTGTTATGCTAATTAAATTTGCAGTGTGCAACACGATAGATAATATCTGTGCCCAAAAGCCTTTGCAGAATTGGGCAAAACACTTTCTTAACACTCAGTTCTTCAAAATATTAAAGGCACATTTTTCAACTACTATCGACCTGAAATCCTGTAAATACATGGCAATTACACAATGTGAAATAAAAAAAAAGCTTAGGTTTATTTGTGTGTATTGTTAATTTTAAACATGTATCCTGAGAAGTAGGATCCAGAGCTACTTTCATCCACTTGTATATACAAGAATACAAACACAGATATGAAAATTATGTTGAA
Source organism: Anser cygnoides (assembly GCF_040182565.1). Taxonomy (NCBI): domain Eukaryota; kingdom Metazoa; phylum Chordata; class Aves; order Anseriformes; family Anatidae; genus Anser; species Anser cygnoides. Next base: position 123,684,327 of record NC_089873.1, on the reverse strand, counting down.
AGTGAGAGCCATTAGAAGGATTGCTCAAAATCAGAGTTTATCTTTTATAGAAAAATCCAGACTAGATGAAAAATATTACATGATATTTTATTGATATGGGTAAAGAAAAAGGTTTTCATTAGCAAGAATCTTCTGACACTTCTATTCTATGATGCACAGAAATCTTATAGCAAATAATTCTTTCAGCCTACAAAAACATGTTCCTTATTTATAAACGTACTAATACACCTAACAGAAAATATCTAGTACTTTGCATTTTGAATTTTGCAACATCTAGCATGCAACAAACATTTAACTACATTGACAACCCTACAGCATATCAATAAGCTTCACTCGTCTTTCTAATTTCTTCAAAATTATGAGGTTAGAATATAGAAAAGGAGGTCTGAAAGTAACGAGTAAAGCTGAGTATCAAATCCATAATGTGATGATTTGCACAAAATTATAGTGGAGACAAAAATCATAGAATCATAAAGGTTGGAAAAGCCCTCCAAAATCATCTGGTCCAACCAACCCCCTACTACCAATATCACCCACTAAACCATGCCCCTAAGTACCACGTCCAACCTTTCCTTAAACACCCCCAGGGATGGTGACTCCACCATCTCACTGTGCAACCTGTTCCAATACATATATTGAACAAGAAATTATTGCACAAAAACATAACACAAATGTTTTCTTTTTAGTCTGTATCATCAAAGCATGTTTAATTTCATAGTGAGCACAAGCTGTATGAAAAGAACATGGAATCACAGAATCTTCTAAAGTAAGCATGAAAACTTTTTCACTGTAAATGAAACCCTGCATAGTATGAACACTACAAAATGCTGCTGAAATACTGTAAAATAATCATAACAATAATGATTTTTAACCAAATGAACCTTCCTTTCTCTATTCTATATAAAAATATCAAATTCCTGGAAGAAATACTGAAGGTGGGATTCACCTTATTTGCATCTAGACACTCAAAAGATAAGCAACTACACTCCGTCTGCAAAACAGAGGGAAGTATTTCTGGATTTTAATTCAGCCCCCTCCTTGTCTGTCTGTACAGATCTGTTGAACTATATTCAAGGTCAATTTTTGTTCTCTTGACTACAGTGGTAGGTTACAAGACTAACTTACTTTAGACGTCTAAATTTTACACAATTAAAGGTATGTGAGATGATCCCCAACCTAGTCTGGGGACCAATTTTCAGGCACTAGTGACATCAGTGGCAGAGAACTGAGCAACTCTGGTTGTCATATGAGTTTTTTACAGGACAGAAATTATGGTGCTCTTGTAAGAATGTATTAGCTGAAGGCTTCAAGTTGAGCGGAAGATGAGGACATGGCAGAGGAAGTGAGTTACACAAAGTGCGTAAGCATGAACATTTATATTCACAGGAAGAGGTTAACAAGGGTTTAGAAAAAAATACCAGCCTCTACTGCAAGAAACTGCTGTGATTCTGAGAACTTTTAAAGCTCATACTTTGAAACACAGCTGTTTACAAATGTCTGGGAAGATAAACAGGTAAAAATGAAGTTGTCTGAAGTCTGTGTGATCTTTAAGTTTGTAAGCAAGCTACAGTACTTTCAACTACAGTCAGCATCTGTACTGTGATATACTTACAAACAAATATATACAGCAAAATAAAAAAAATAAAAACTGAACCTCTTGTTATGGAATCTAAAAAGAGGAAAAAGTGCTGAGGTATGGGAATTATGGTGTCATTTAAATATACTGGAAGAGTTCTTCATTCAACAGTTCTAAATGCCATCCAACACAGGTAATACAGCGTTTGGAAGAAGCTCCATGACTGTGGATAATCAAGATTTTTCTTCAGCTGTAGTATTTGCTACATAACTTGGAATTAATCACTCACACTTTTAGGATATCTGTTTGTCTATTTGAAGTTGTAACACTTATCCACATTTCAAGACACATCGCAAGTGTCAGCACTTAATGTTTTGTAATGCTTAGATGAAAGAAATCATAGAAAGTACAGAGCATTACGCCAATGTACACTACACTATGTGCTAATACAGAATACATACAGAAATATTTTGAAGAAGAGTGAGCACAGAAAATATTTACAATGGACTAACAGAAATGTAATGTTCCACAAGGTGATAAAATGGAGAAATACAGCATAACTCAGCCTTCAATAGATTGCTAAATCACACTTCCACCTGTAGGCTGTGGTGATTTACACTTGTCACATAGAGATGTAAAATAAAATAACCTGAACTATTGGCTGGAAAAGCATCAATAAAAGGTTTACTTCTACACTTCATGTGCCTCTCTGTAGAACTGTATTTTCTCCTTTTTGACATTACTATTCTACACAATTAAAGAAAAAATGTGTTACCGGAATTTTCCTTTTCCAGGGCCAACTATCACTAGACAGTTTGAACTACACGCATCTTCCTACTAATGCTGGAAGCAGATTACACTTTTTCATGAGATCATATCACTTCTGCTGGTGTGACAAAGGAAAAAATGCAAAGCTTTATGGGAACATTTAATTTTTATTACTAAATAGATTTAAGCTCTTACTTGTAACGCTTCTTTAACTGCTTTAATTTGGACTGATAAAGAAGCTATCATAAAGAGGCAGGATAATTTAGTCTCTGGTAGAATGGAAACAGGAAGAGGTGTCACTCATGAAGAGAACATGACTAATAATTTTCCATTCAAAAATTTAACATGGAATTCTAAAATAGACCTTCCTATTAAAATAAAATAAACAAAAAAAACTCCTGAAAATTTTTGAAATGAAAATTCAAAACAAACCATACAAATTTATTTTAGGATTGCTGCTTAGAGGAATTTTCTTCTGGAATCTAGGGATTTATATTCTATAGTGCCAGCTAATGCTATTACATGTTAATAGGTGATTAATTTCCAAATTAACTTTGGAGTGGCTGATAAACATCGAGCACAGAAAGCTATGCTGAGACAGCATTCTAAGTACTGCTTCAATGCAGTTTTCTGGATCTCAACCAGCTTGCCACCTCATTCAGGGACTCAGAGCATCTTTCCAATAATGCTTTTGCACAAATGTTCCTTTTAGTTCAACCATCCTGAACAGATGTTACTGTTTTTCCTTAGGAAAGTTTTTTCTTTCCTATAACATGTATGTGGATCTGATAAACTCCCAGCCAGCCCTGAACTTGTGTAGGATTTGCTGCTCACCTGGGTGAATATAAATCTATGGGGCCTGAAGGAATTCATCCCAGGGTACTCAGACAGCTGCTGATGTCCTCAGGAGACCTCTCAATTATTTTACAATGGTCTTTGGAATCTGGAGAGGTCCCAGTCAACTGAAAGCTGCATGGCAAACTTTGTTCCAATTTTCAAGAAGGGTATGAAAACAAACCCTTAGTTACAGACTGTCAGTCTCAAAGCAGTATCTGGTAAAGTTGTGGAGAAGATTATTCTGGGAGTTATTGTAAAACACCTAAAGGACAATGTTGTCATTGGTCATGGCCAGCATGGGTTCATAAGGGAAAGGTCCTGCTTAACAAACTTAATTTCATTTTACAACAAGGCTACCCATCTAGTTGACCACAGGAAGCCAGTTAATGTAATCTTTTTGGATTCCAGTAAAGTTTTCGATACTGTTTCTCACAGTATCTTTCTGGACAAAATGTCCAGTATACAGCTAGATAAATACATAATACAATGGGTGAACAATTGGCTGACAGGTCAGGCTCTAAGAATTACAGTAATAGCATAGTTATAGTTTGGGGCTGGAGGCCAGTCACTAGCAGGGTTCCCCAGGGCTCTATTTTTGGGCCAGATCTCTTTAATGTTTTCATAAATGACTTGGATGCAGGACTTGAAGGTATACTGAGTATGTTCACAGATTACACTAAATTGGGAGGAACTGTTGACTCTCTCGAGGGTAGAGAGGCCTTGCAGAGAGATCTTGACAAATTAGAGGCCTGGGCAATCACTAACAATATGAAGTTTAACAAGAGCAAGTGCCAGATTCTGTACCTGGGAAGTGGCAACCCTGAATAAAGGTACAGACAGGGGGATGAGAGGCTAAAGAGCAATTCCTGAATGGAAAAGAATCTGGGGATTTTGGTCAATGGCAAGTTCAATATGAATCAACAGTGTGCCGTGGCAGCCAGGAGGGCCAACCATATCCTGGGATGCATCAAGCACAGCCTTGCTAGCCCATCAAAGGAAGTGACTGTCCCACTCAGCTCTATGCTGGTACAGCCTCACCTTGAATATCATGTGTGGTCTTGGGTGCTACAAGATAAGAAGGACATAAAACCATTAGAGAAGACTCCAAAGGAGGGCTATGAAGACAGTGAAGGGTCTAGAGCTCAAGATGTATCATGAGTGGCTGAGGTCACTTCACTTGTTCAGCCTGGAGAAGAGGAGACTGAGGGTAGGCCTCGTGGCATCCTGCAGCTCCCTCACAATGGGAACAGAGGGACTGATCTCTTCTCTTGGTGACAGTGACAGAACCTGAGGGAATGGCACGGAGCTGTGACAGGGGATCTTCAGGCTGGATGTTAGGAAAAGGTTCGTCACCAAGAGAATGGAAGGGCGCTGGAACAGGCTCCCCAGGGAAGTGGTCACTGCACCAAGCCTGACAGAATTCAAGAATTGCTTGGACAACGCTCTCAGAGGTCTCCCCAGAGCCTTCTCTTCTTCAGACTGAACAACCCCAACTCCCTCAGCCTGTTTCCATACAAAAATGCTCCAGCCCTTTGATCATTTTTGTGACCCTCCTCTGGACTTGTTCTAATACTACCATGTTGCTCGTGCTGGGGGCCCCAGAACATTAGTGAGAAAATCTTTGAACGAACAAGAAAAAAATGCTTTTGTTGTGGCCAAGAAGAAAGCTCAGGCACCATTTTGCTGACTCAGCCATTTGAAAATGATTCCTACCAGTGACAGGGTACTCTTCCTATACATGCTTATTCTCTCTTTTTTTTTTTTTTTTTTGATAAAGTAAAAGTGATCTACCGATCTACTGGCTGAATGCTGACTCTGAGTCTTTAGGGCAAACTCTGCTGTGGCTGCACTACCCATATGGACTAGGTAATAATAACCAGTAAAATTATTTTAAATTCCAGGTATAATTTTGCATACAGAGAGATTAATGGCAACAGCTGCTGCAAAATAGACAGACAGTTCTCTGTTGATTCTCTTTATTTCTACGGGTTAAAGAAAAAAAAAAACAATGCAACTTTCCACCCACTTCCAATTTCAGCTCAGACATCTTGAAATGGACTCAATGGTGCTCTTAGCATGACAATCACACTAGGTTCCCTAGATGACAACAATCTCTTAAAACATTAAGATCAGAATAGCCTAAAGCAGCTCCTGATGATAGTAATAAGCCCACATAATTTGTCCTCTCTAAAAATGCTGTTGGCAGAAAGTGGGGTGGGAAGGGAAGACTGAAATAGTAGTTATTTGCTCTTCTTAGCAAGACGATTTTTTTTTCCTTGCAAGCTTTTCTATCGTAAAATTTCAAAAGTTAAATATACATTGTATTTTAATGGTTTTTGGTGTTTAGGTACTTAGGACAATGGATGTAGAAAAAGAAAATATTTTAGCAAAAGAGGTGAACTACTTCTTTTAATATTGTCCATTGGCTTGTTTCTATTATACTTATAGCCTTTCTCAAAATAGCCAAGCCCCCTTGTGAAAGTAACAAAAATCATTAAAAAACAGCATTTTCCTTTGAAATGCTCTGTGTTACTGAAGACACTAAAGCAATTGAAATACATTTTTGAATTTAGACTTTCTTTACTTTTCTTTATCAAAGTACTGTTGATATTTGATGAGAAAAAAAGGAGAGTTATGTGTGATGATCTGAACATCCATGATGTTTCAAATCAACCTCAGATATTAATCCAACAGCTCTTCTGCACCATTATTTGTCAGACTGAGAAAGGTTGCGAAAAGCAAAGGAAATATACTTTGGAGCACAAAATCACACACACAGATTTCTGTACGGGTCCTTTAAATAACCTCTTTTCAAATAAGTATCTGCCAATACCAGCACAGAGGATCTACATTATCACAGAGGCAAACTCCTCGTTGACCTTTTAAAAATAATTTCTGTTGCTCCTTACACTCTATTCACTCATGAGGTCCCAGACTCCCCAAATGCATCTTTATGGGATGGCAAGCATAAAGGGCACTAGAGGGAACTTTTTCTGACAAGCCTTTCTTGCCCTGATTGCTTTTGTCTCGTCTTCCCTTGATGCAGTTCTATAACTAAATATATAAAAACATAATATTACTGAATATTTTTCCTATGTTCATTATAACCATAGAATATCATACTTAGCGTGAACTACAGAAAAATCATTAATGAAACTAAGTGGACCATTTGAATTCCTTTAAAAACTCAGTAAAGTTATATCTTATGTTATTTAAAACATTTTATATTTACTTGTGATTCCCTACCCATTAATACATTTTAAATAAAACTAATCATTTTCCAGAGAGAAAATGTTAAGAATGGCTAGATTAAAGAAAAGGGAATATAAACATCACACAATTAGAGTTGACATACAAAATACCATTAAAGATAACTTGGAGATACAAAATATAGTTCTGATGGATTCTCTCAAGAGACTTTTTAAATAGCCCTTAGTCTAAATTTAAAGTATTTCTTTTTACTCCCCCAGAACTCACAGAACAAATTCCAGTCTAGTTTTCTGTATCATTTGAGTAATGCTCCAACAAAACATATAACGATAGGATTTAATAATCCTGGTATTCCCATTAAAGAGAGACGTCAGAAAAGGGTCAGAAAAAAATCCTAAAATCCAAAACAGACAGACAAAACTGGTTTCTTATTCTAAGAAAAGAAGCAAAAAGGTTATCATTCTGTTTCAGCCCTCTTCACACACACTTCAGTCTATAATACTCATTATAGAGTATTTTGGAATCCTTGGATTCCAAAATATAATTCTTTTGAGATTCCAAGGCAGTCAACATCCTCTCATAAAAAGCATATTAATTACTCAGATACAATTTATTAAGATAAAATCTTCGCTTTCTAAGAGAGTGAAGTGCAATTAAAACTGATTGTGAAAATAATTAGGTTCTTAAGGCACTTGTTTTCTTACTCTTAATTACTGTAGAAACAACTCAATTTAATAAGACTGTAAAATGCACTGATGGCATTACATGAAATCAATTAGGATTCACAAAGGATACTATTAAACTGTTAGTACAGTTTTCTTTTAAAGCTGCAACCTCTGAGGGCTGCATTCCCACAGCCCAGCAGAACAGATATTTGTTACCATTCAAAAGAAACAAGCCTCAGGTTCCAGACTGGAAAACTTAGCTGGCAGCAAATGCAGTTCTAATTGTACCATGCATCATCTAAAGTTAAGTGGCAGTAACACTAAACAAACACCTAGATAATGCATCATTTTTCCTCCTCTAAAACTTGGACTTTAAATAGTACTGATATTACACAAAGATGTTGACTATGTGATGGGCAGAGGGCATACTGCCTATTGTTTTTTATATTGCTTATCTAATATTGTAGTATTAGTTGTAAAGAACCGCTCTGTATCTCGCATATGTAGTTCTTGTTTATTATTCAGGAGGTTGCAGACTCCTACAGAAAACTGAAATATAGAATAAGTTCCCCATGATAATGGAAGAGTGTGATTAAAATAGTCTTACTGTAGAAAGAGTGTAATACAGCAGGAGCTATAACCAGAGGTAATACTAGAATACAGAGTAACACTTGTAGAAACTCCATAATGATCACTTCAGACTGGGAAGAAACTAGAAATCTAGTTTCTAGTTCTAGTTTCTGTACCTTAGGATCATCTAAATAAAATTAAATAAAAAAAATAAAATAAAATTCCAGAGTCAAACTCAGCAAATTCAGGAAATGTTCAAGTTCTGTTGAACTCAGTGACAGTTGATGTCTGTTTGATATAATAAGACCCCAGAAAATATCCTATCTCCCTTAAGGTAGCTTCAAATGGAACAACACATTCTGTGATAGTTCTACCAGCACCACCTTAACTCTTCTGAATGAATTTCAAAGGTAAAAATTCATAGCAGACAAACCCATCAAAGAACAACTGTAGACATTTCAATGGAGTGGAGATAGGCATAAATACACCAGAACACTAAGTCTGGGAGTGAGGAGGTCTTACCATTGTGGTATGAAAAGATATAACAACAGAAGTGGATACACATGAAATTTCATGCACTCCCATACAACTCTGACCAACTTTTCCAAATATAACTCTTAAATAGCACACAGTTTTGTGATGTTTTCTTCCACTTCATAAGCTTTGATATAATTATCAGGTGTTTATGTTGATGCTTGATTTCTCTTGTGATTTATCTTTTTGGATTCGCTCTCATATAAGCAACTTCTATATATTTCAGGTAACTAACGTTTGGGGAGATACATTTTATTTAATGGAAATAGATGCATAATTTTAACTTCACCTAATGGAATGAAACCCATAAAGTACACCATAAAGCCTTTTAAGGAAGTATAAGTTTATATTTTCTGTTATTTAATCAAAAGATAGGTTTAAAACAGCCTCATATAAAACATGCACTAACAAACACTGCATTGGCTTGTATGCAAGATTAGATTTCAAAATATCAAGGTTCTTCAAACCTGTTCTCTTTGTAGAAGCAACTTAGCTCACCTTTTAAAGCCATTCATTTCCACCTAGCTGCTGTTATTTCTAAACAGAAATCCCAACTCTATAAGCAAAAAAAACTGATTAAAAACTACTTGAACTCTTGTCAGCTCAAGGCCCACATTCATGATTGTATATGACAAAATAATCATTGTCATATCTTAAGACCAAAATCTGGTTGACAGTTCTGATTTTCCAATTAGCTGAAAAACTGCAGCACAGATCATCTTCCAGGAGGTATATTCACATTTACAGTTCCTCATAGGTGAAAAGACATGGCAATACATTCTAAAATACTAACTTGATAACCATTTTATTTTTAATGTATCCATCTCTGGTAAATGTCATTTAAAAAAAAATAGGGAAAAAAAGTAGCACACATTCATACAATCTTGCAAAAAAAATCTCATCCATTACATGTATAAGGAAAGTCTCGAGAAATGTGAAGACATAACTATGGATATTTTTCCAGATGAATACTTTTGAAAAAGAAAAGTTCAAAAGAATTCCAGCCTCTCTACTTGTACTATCTATTCATTAGCAAGAAAGAATGTAGCTTTTAACTGTGATGTGTTTAAAAATATACATATATATATCCTGAGAGAAATCAGTAGGAACCACAAAAAAAAGTCAATAGAGAAACTGTCACTTGTTTCTATACATTTGGTCACAGGATGGTTGAGATTGGGCAGGACCTCTGGAGGTCATCTCGTTCAAACCCCTACTCAAGCAGGGCCACTTAGAAAAGTTGCCAGCCAGGACCACGTCCAGGCAGCTTTTGAACATCTCCAAGGGTGGAGAATCCACAGCCTCTCTGAGCAACCCGTGCCAGTGCTCAGTCACCCTCAGAGTGAAAAAATGGTTCTTGATGTTCAGATAAAACTTGCTGTGTTTCTGTTTGTGCCCCAGTTTGCCTCTTGTCCACTAGGCAGCACTGAAAAGAGCTTGGCTCCTTTTTCTTTATACCCTACAGTCAGATGTTTATATACATTCAGAAGATCCCCCACCGAACCTTCTCTGCTTGAGGCTAAATGGTTACAACTTTGCTTGTACAAAATATGCTTCAGCCCCTTAACTGTCTTAGTGATCCTTCTTCACCAATGCTGAGCAGAGGGGAAGAATCACCTCCTTCCACCTGCTGGCAACACTCCTCCTAATGCAGCCCAGATACCACTAGACTCCTTTGTTACAAGGGTACATTGCTGGCTCATGACCGACTTGGTGTCCACCAGGACCCCCAGAGCCTTTTATGCAAAGCTGCTTTCCAGCTGGGTGGCTCTCAGCATGTACTGGTGCCAGGGGTTGTTTCTTCGCAGGTGCAGGATTTTGCAATTCCCCTGCTGAACTTCATGAGGTTCTTCTCATTCCATTTCTCCAGCCTGTCTAGGTCCCTCTGGGCGGCAGCACAACCCTCTGGCATATCAGACACTCCTCCCAGTTTTTTGCCATCTGGGAACTTGCCTTTCATGTGCCTGGAAATAGTTCCCAGGATTAGTTGCTCTATCACCCCCAGGGATTGACGTGAGGCTGACAAGATGGTACTTCCCTGGGTCTTCCTTCTTTCGCTTCTTGAAAATAGAGGTGATATTTGCTGTCTTCCAGTCCTCAAGCACCATTTCTGATCACCATGATTGTTCAAAGATTGTTGAGAGTGGCCTCAAAAAGACATCTGCCAGCTCCCTGAGCACTCACAGGTACTTCCTATTAGGGCCCACAGACTTACATATGCTTAGTTTACTCATGCCCTTTACTTCAAGAAGGCAAAAGCGAACAAAGAAAAGAGGTCACGCTTCATAGTGAGTTATGTAAGGTTAAAATAAGATACATCTTGAAGCCTGCACAACATTTACCACGAGAAGAGCCCAGGGGATGTGATGACATCTGATGTGTCAGCTGATGTGTCCTATGCTGTGTTATTTCAAGGAATTCCTCTGGATAACCACTTAGATACAAACATCTTGGTGCCTAAACACTGGATAGACAACTGGGACAAACTCATCTAAGAGTGCATGGGTATGTAAAACTAGTCTTTAAAAAAAATCACCCTCCCATCCCATAAGGTCTGGTATTGAGTTCTGTTACACTGTCACTATAGCATTGCATCATGATTTCCTACAAGAATATCTAAATCACTAGATGATTCCCTACTTCACATTTTGCTCTTCATTCAGAGAAGCCATGGCCCATGTTTTCTATGAAGGTATTAAGAACAGCATGCAAAGCTTGAGAGCTTTGAAATGTTTCTGTTTTATGAGAGTCCTGTATACAAAAAGTTGACTATAGATGTGAAACACAATTGATATCATCAAGAAAAACCATAAGCAAACCACCAAGTAGCAAGGAGTGGTATTGAGGCCTTAATCTTGCATATGATGTCCTGTTATTTGGCTTGGATATTACCTTTTTCAGATGATGGCCATCTTAATTTTTTCAAACTATATTCTAGTACTACAAGAGGATTCCTAGAAATCAGATTAAAGAACTACGTTAAAAGTTCATGGGAAGAAAATTAATGTAAAACATTAAAAGCCAGAGACAAGTTCTCTCAGGAGAATCATAAGAGAGCAAACTAGATTTATTTTTTTTTAAAATCATGCTTAACCTCAAGTAAACACTTCAGAAGGCTGACTTCTGTTGCTATTAACAAAAAATGAAGTTCAACTGAAAATTCATACATTTTTATTAGTTACACACAAGTATACTACAGACAACTTGTGAACCTTCCCATTCAAAATGCAAACGAGTAAATACATAGGTTCATTAGTGATAAAAAAATGTAGCATTACTTAATCTACTTCATTCTGCCTTTTCATTGAGGTATATGCACAAGACAGAAAATAAGTTAGCCATAAGTGCCATGCAGTATTAGAAAAGACTCAAATTCTGTGTTTTGCAATAGCCATGAATATCTAAATTTTTGTATTTTACTGGTTTACATATATATTGTATATATGCATACACTGTACAATCTTTTCTAACGGATAAAATACTAAGCATTTAAGGAAATACATATTTTTAAAGATGAGTGGCATCACCACGACACGTTGTTCTTACTCTTCTTTAATGTATTTATATGCTATTTTGATTTATTGGATTAGCTTCTTTCTTGATTATTTATATCACTGATCTAAAATAAGGTCCTGTCATCTGTTACCCAATGCCTGTGATACAGTTTGTCTCAATTACTTGAAATTGTTAAATATTTTAATGACAACTGTATGTTCAAATCTGACCTCTGTATGATTGTCTGCTGTGGCTCAGCTTATTCAGAATGACAACATGAACAGGAACAGCTTATATTACTAATTTTAGTAGTCCCAAACATCAAGTAGTGACATTAATCTAGTAAATTTAATATGACTAGTTCACCTGATCCAGTCCAAGCTAGCCAGGTCATACATGTAAGCAAACTGTTGATGACATCACACAACACGTAATTATGTTCAGCAATCTTTAATATTTGTGGCTATCTGTATGTTGCCCCTCCATAATCAAAGAGTACACAAACAAATACATATTTAGAAAGAGAAATCATGTATAAGTACACAAATACTAAGTTTCTGAGTTTTAATCATTCCAGGACAGAAACAGAAAAGAAGCCCTCTGTTTGGAATGGTATCCAGGAAGACTTCTGCTTTCATGTATGAATATAATTCTACACTTCTTCACTAAGTTTATTATGGCCCAATAAAAATCTTTGAGAAAAATATATTTTCCAACTTTTTGTTAAAATTGAAACAAATGTTGAAAATGACAATGAAGTGATATTTTTAGTATAGTTTTAAAGGATAAGCCTCTATACAAGGAGCTATTTAGGAGCAGGGATACAAAGTTGTGTTACAGAAACCTCTGGAATGAAACAAAATTGAGATTAAAAAAATAAAATATAGTCAATGCAAATAATGTTCATTCTTGAGATGCACTAGGTGCTCTTCTGTACATTAATTAGCCATTATGAAAAGGTTATGAAGAGTAAGGTGACAAATTTGTTTAGGTTAGTCAAGCCTGGGAAGAATTGAATAATTTCAGATGGAATGAATCATTCGGAATAGGATAGCAGAAAGGTTCAATATAGATGTGTAAACAATACCAGCCTCTACAAGGAAGTTTTAAAGTCATATAAACCACTAGATTCTGAACTAGCTGTAACCTTGAACAAATTACGTATTTAAAATCAATACCAACAGCTTGATGAAGATGTCAATACATACTAGCACCTGAAAGATTAACAGTACCAAAATAGGAATAAATATTATGTCCACCCTTCACTCAGTGGTACATGCTCTGCTCTTCATTGTCCTTATTCTGGCTTGGGTATCTCAACCCAGCCAGCAGCAAAAAGTAATTTCAGATATAAAATGACTAAAGCATGACATGATGTGAAAAACAATTTAGGCAAAAGCAAAATGGAAAAACATTCCATTATTCTACTGTAATTTTACCCAGCATGAAAAAAAGTAATGGTGACAAGTGTCTGTGGCTCCAAGGGGTCAGCACAGAATAAAAAGCAGGCGTGTCAACAAAGGCAGATCTGAACTACAGTTTCTTAGTGCCATCTTGTTTGAATAAGTCTATTTGGCTGTTGTTCCCCACTGGAACCAGAGAGAAAAGACCGTTCTGGTGGAATTGCTTTCCATACCTTGGAGTAAGTCCACACTGGAAATCTTACAGGTCAACAACCACAAAAATAGATCTACCCTCTCAGAATTAATAAAGGTATATGGTTCATAATAGAGCAAAAGACATGATTAGTAATTAACTAGCTTAGCTCAGGTATCAACCTCAGCCATGTTTAAAGTACTAAGCACTCATGGAAATTACTGAACTCTACCATTATTGATAATAAACAAAAGCATCTCATTCAGAGCTTTCAGAAACAAACAAAATACCCCCCCCCCCCCAAAAAAAAAATAGCATGTATAAGTTATGCTGTAGAGAACAGAAGATACATCCATCTTAGATGTAAGAAGAAAAAAAATTAAACTAAGGTCTAATTTTACTGGAATTGAAAAATAAGAAATCAAATATATAAAATGAAAACAAAACCGAGAAAACATACCTTACTAATAAGATAAAATACAGAAACTGGGAAATGGGTGTTGCAAGTATGGCATTTGGAGTAATTCCAAGAAATTTGTTTCTACCATACATTATGTCAAGTGAACAAATGGAGTCTCAAAGATACAGACTACATTTTAAACAGATAAAAATAATACTTAAAAAAAGAAGTGGACCTGTAAAATTCATTGCCACAAGGCACTGTTGTTCTTAAGCTGATACTCAGATACATAAATGATTGTCTCTTTTACAAAGGAAGAATGTGCAGATACGCCTGCTAAAATGATAATTCCAAGAGCTATTAATTCTTATCATTTGCAGGACATATAACGTTTAGTGGTGGGGAAAGAGCTCTACATTTTTTAAATTTGTCAGGGAATGTAGCATACAACAATCCAATTTGGAGTATTGGTGAAGATGCGATTTATGCTGTGTGTTAAAGAACATGAACATACTGAGCATTTCCTTTTCACAAGTTCCTTGCTTCCTTACTGTTTCCTCTCCTATGTACCTGTTTCAGGGATGTCTTAAAAATTGGTATCCTTTTATCTACCTGCTTAATCTCAGATTTCCTCTGATTTCTCACCACTTGTATTTTAGAACGTGTAAGAAAAGTGCATTTCTAACTCTGCTGTTTTCCAACCTAGTCTTCATCTTGCCACTTCCCTCTGCCTTGGCCAGCAAGAGTCATGACCATTTACCTCTCATGCCACTGATCCTCATCCAGAAAGAAAACAACTCATTGTCAGTTGACAATTTCTGACAGTTTATACAACACCATGTGTGGTCCAAATTCCATTCATAGTTGAAACACAGATGCACAGAAAAGACAAAAAGTGCTGCTGTCAAATTGGCACATGTGGTGGCAATTTCCAAAGAGACCAAAGATTTACCAGACAGACTGAATGGTCCTCTCAGTTTCTAGCATGACTGATAAGCTAGAGAGCAGAAGGCTTACACTGCCTGTAGAGGAGCCGATCAGAAACTGAACAAGAATGAAGTAATAATGCTTGCGATAGCACGAACAGTCTGTAAAAAAAATTCCACGGAGAACACCAGGGGAAGACAAAACAAGGCTATCACAGGAATAATAATGGAAACAAAAAATGACAACTAAGGTCAAATTCCTTTGTGCTAGCACTCTGCTAGTCCATCAGCTTTATTAATTTCCGTTCGGTTGTTTGTTTTAAAGGACATGAAGCCTGATAAGAAGTCTATTGAGGGGAAAGGAAAGACATTCATTTGTTGCAATAGGCCCTTGGTGAGAACAATAATCAGTTTGCTAGAGTTTGTTAATTTATCTGCAGACTAATAGGAAATAGATTTAAGGATGGACTTTCAGGGCACAGAGCATTAGCTTCTGTTGTTGAAACGGAGACTAAAACTCCCTAATTACTTCTGAAAATCTCACCTTTTAGAAAAAGAACAACACATTTGTCTTAATCTTCTAATGGAATAAGCACAAAAATTGACATTTTTGTTTTCTTTCACAAAAATCAGGCTTACTCCCTTAGTACCTGGCTCCTTCTGCCCCTCCTGTGGATGTAAAAAGAGTAAGACTTCTCAGGAGTGTTTCTTTGAAATGTCCATATTAAGCTCCAATTATGATTCATGTTGTTGCATGAAATTACTCTCCATTTAGAAGGCTGTGCTGTAAACTCTTTAATGATCTTTTCCCGTTGGGTTGCACTATAGCATGAAAACTGTTCTCATTTGCATGTCAAAGGAACACACAAAGTTTGAGTAAATACAAAGTAGTGAAATTTCATTTCATTCAAGACCAAAATATAAATCAAAAACAAGAAAAGCAAATAAGAATGGAAAAAGCAATGGTCTAAGCAGTAAGAAATGGTCTTTTTGATGTTCTACTTTCACTTTTCCTACTTAATTAACTTGCTCTAGGTATTTGAGGCTAAAGGCCTTTTTGAGAAACGTCAGAGCTGTCATCCTCTAATTGTCTACAACAAAATCATTAAAATTAGATTGCAGCTAACAACCAAACCCACTAAGCTGTAAGCCTAAAAAACATCAGCAAACCACTTGCTGGACAGAAAACTTTTAAAAATAATGATTTAAGAACACTTTTCTCTTACAGGTTATTTCTGTTTGTCTGTGTGGACACAGCAGATCTCCAGATCATCTCCTGCTTTTCTGGGAGTAATAAAGGTTCTAGTCTAGATGTATCTATTTAAGTGACAGAAGCACTGAGTTTTACTCACGCCAGTATGAAAAGTTTTAAGAAACGTGTTTCTGAAGTCACAAGGCTCCATAGATCTTTTTAATAAGAGACTGATGCTACCCCTTCCAGAAATAACTCAGGAACACTTTCTTCTTCCTTTTTTTTTTTTTTTTTCCCAAATCATAAAGAGTTTCCTCAAAAAAATAAAATATGATCATAAAGGTAGAAATGATCAATCATGACACAGTCTGGGTAGCACTGCTTTTTCAGCTCATCCTACCAGCCTTTTGAAAGCGTTGCATATCCAAAACTACCCTGTCATAAGCTAAACTGAAAACATTTAGTGCCCTCAGTTGACTTCTTATCTTGGATCCATGTACTGCTGTCAGTACTGTACAAAAATTGCAGTCAGCTGAGTGGAGAACAAAATAAGGTGAAAACTAGGATGTAACCAGAATAGATGACTTTCAAGATCTATTTATAGGAGTTTCAGGTGGCATTTATGTCTTTTTATATTTTTTCCTATACGCAGCTGAAACATCATTTTTATGGGCATTAGGAAGAAAAAGATAATAGAACAAAACAATAGATCAGTTAAGCGATGTCATTGCTGATAAACTTGAAATTATATTCTGAACATCAATGTTTGTTTCAGAGCGTAGGTAGTTAGTAGACTGTCTTTCTGTATTGGGTTTACCTGGCAAGGTTTTGGTAGCGGGGGCTGCCTCTGTGAGAAGAGCCCAGCAGCTGCCGCCCGCCCGTGGGGGACCCGTGCTGGAGCAGTTTGCTCCTGGGGGATGGATGGACCCCGTGGTACGGAGCCGTGTGGGAGCAGTGCTGGAAGAGCTGCTGCCTGTGGGCAGCCCCCGCAGGCTCAGTTCGGGCAGGACGGCATCCCGTGGGAGGGACCCCGCGTGGAGCAGGGGCAGGGAGGGACCGTGAGGGAGCGGCGGAGACGAAGCGTCAGGGACTGACCAAAGCCTCTGTTTCCCTGTGCCACTTGGGGGGAAGACAGAGGAGTGTGGTTCAGGGGGATGGTGGTTTTAGTTTGTTCTGTTGTCATTTTTTGTTTTGTTTCTCACTTCTCTAGCTTGGTAGTAATAGGTAATAACTTTTTCTAATGTCTCTATGCTGAGTCTGTTTTGCCCATGACGATAACTGTTGAGTGATCTCCCTTCCTTATCTCAACCCTTAAGCCCTTTCCATCATATTTTCTCCCCTTTTTTATTTGAGGAGGGGGAGTGAGAGAGCAGTTATGTTGGAGTTCAGCTGCCCAGCTGGGTAAAACAACCACACTTTCAAATAGGTAACCTATCATAAAGCAATACTTTTCCCCCAAATACATATATGTATATATATTTAGTTTTACTCTTCAATATAGAAAAGTTAAGGGGTGGCATTTAAAGTAAAACATGTAGCAACAAATACGTCAGACTACGTTCAGAGCACCTAAACCTTGCCAGAGTAGGTGAACATCCTTTTGATAGTGCATTATTTTGTTTAAAATAATAGTAACAGAAAAAAAGACAAAAAGTACTTTAACCCTTTATCTAAAAACAGCTACTAGGAAACTTTAAAAATATACATATTTAAACACAAAAGCTGTAACATTTTCGCATCACAAGAAGCTAATAAGTCTCTTCAAAATTTGCCAACATTACTCTGCTGGAGAGCAGCTTTGGAGAAGCATAGAGGGCTATACAGAAGAAGCAAGGCAAATTAATTTAATGAAAATGAATGGCTTTTTTTCTACCTTTTGTCCGAAGAGAAGGAGATTAGGATCTCAGATCAAATTCTGACTTTTCAGAGGAGTTCTGGATTAAATGTTTTAAAACGAACAAAAAATGTTTCTCCTCCTATTCAAAAGGATAGTCAACAGGACTACATCAGCTCTTCAAACATGCTGATATAAAATTGCTTACTCCTTAATACAATCTTGGATGCATTATCTAAGACTGCAAAGACTCACTTTCATTCAACATGAATAGTTCTACTAACTGAATAAAACAACAAGTCCTCATAGAATGAAAAACAAGTGATCTCAAAGACAGTATGTCACGAACACCTAAACTGAAATTTACTTTTAAAAACTATGAACAGAATCAATATATGTGTACTATTAACTTCTCTCACAGAAGAAAACAATTGCCCTGTAATTGCAATGTTTTCCATCAGTCTTTGTAATTTTGAATTAGCATCTGTTGTTAATCTGCTATAAATAACAAGCTTTGGCATGACATATTGGTTGTAAAAAGCAGACACTCTGACATCTACTTTCTTGATACTGGCAAGATTGTTTCAAAAACGATCAAAAAAATCCAATATGAAGAAAAAATAAGAGTGATCATACTGTGGTTTCTTTGTTAGAATATATATATATATATATACACACATATATATGTGTGTATATATATATATATATATGTATGTATTTACATGGGAAACTGACACTTGACCAATATCATCTTTATCTGAGGTCTTACATTTACATTGATTTCTTGTTCACATCCACACTAATACAGCTCTATAAACAGGACAACAACTGCAAATACAAATGTATAAACAAGGTTCCCCTAGTCACTTACATTTTTAATTTGGTTGTTTCACTTTACTCAACTAAAGGATGTCTGCACAAAGAAAAATAATAGCTGTTCATGCATGCCCATGGAATTACGTTGATTATAGGAATGCAGACCAACCTTCAAAATAATAAAAGAATGGAAAGCAAGAGACTGGCTTGAAGAACCTAGAAGAAGTGTATGTTATTCTCCAAAGTAAAATGTATTGTGAATTCATTCCTTCTCAAGTTTAGCAATCCAAGCTTAAATGAGCAAACGATAAGCTCTTCAAAGACAACTCCCCAGAAGGTCTAGCTACTGAAGTCAACTATGAGCCCTCAGTATAACTTAACACACTTCACACTGGCTGCTGCTGCATGACAGCACTTCTTACCCAGACTGCAATTCAACTATAACAGAAGTGTGATTTCTTCTACAAGTGGCATAAAGCAGAGTCATATTAGGGCAGGTACAGTATACAGCTCTCTGGTGGAACGGTCAACCTCTTTCTGTGCATTTAATAAAATTATATTTACAAACATTATGTACAGATAAAGTTTGCATTCCAGCAATAGTATTTTTATAGAAAGCCATCACTGATGAGGAAAGCTTTGCTATTCATGAAGATAAAAACTAAGTTATGAGCTTTTTTTACATTATATTATGCCTTATTACATAGGAAACAGGTGGGCATCCTACTTTTGTGATGTTTATGCCTTTTGCTTATTTGGCAATTTGTATTCTATATTGTCCAGCTAGTATGTAAAATCAAGATGTTTGTACAACTGGATGCATTAGAGATTTAACACCATTCTTAGCAAACTATGGGTGTTGGTATCTCAGATTTATCAAACCAGTTGTCTAAAAGCTCAGCTCCTTGCCACTCCTCTCTAATACTCTACAACTTAAACTAATAACAGAAATGGAAAGATAATGTTATGTATAAATAAAAAAAATAAAAAATTGAATATTCACTGCCCATACCCTGCAGTGAGGAAAAAAATTACTTTTTGTATTGCGACTGACATGTGCATCCTCTCTCATCTCAGGAGCCAAAGAAAGCATCTTGAACAGTAAAAGCTGGTAATATTTGGCATACAGCCTGATGCTCCGTTGACCTTGAGTATGGGAACTGGGGGGAGATGCAAATGTTTGAAAAAAGTGCCTGTTACACAGTGCTGGGTTGGAGACCTAAACAATTCTCAGATAATGTATGCAATTATCACCACAAAATACGCTCTACTTAAGAAAGATCTACACCCTTTTTTAGATTAACATTAGTTAGTGAAATTTAAGCACATTTGTTAGATTCCCAAGAAATAAATTATTTTAAGAAAGTTTTTATATTTATATGATCATTCACATAAGAGTGCTTACAAAAGGAAGAAGTAACATAATAGTACCATAACACATTTCTCTATATAGTAAATTTATAATAGTTGCTTCCTTCATTGTATCTTTCTCTCTTGAGAACATTTTAGTTCAACTGTTATATTTATTTTTGTTAATACAAGCAATACAGATTGCTTTCTCTTTAAATTACCCCCACTTTAAAATATAGTTATTTCTTAGAAAGCTAACACTTCTAAAGAGAAGAGACCTGTTTACAAGTCATTCTGGCTTTTGCCAGCTGATCAGTTTATGTACCTTTAGTGTGTCTTGGCAGTATCACCAACAAACAAACAAACAAAAAATAATAAAAAAGAGTGGTGAGTGAAAAGTGAAATGACCATCAAACACTCACGAACTCAGCTATTAAAGGAGTTAGAATGCTATTTGTTATAGTTCGATGTTATAAAACAGAACAGTAAGGCAAAGGGTAAATACACAGCAATCAGCTGCAAATCTATTTAAACAAAACAAAACACAAGCTGGCAGATGTTGCCTTAATGACTAAAGTACTTGCTTTGGCTGAACTATTGCCAACAGGCAAAGTGCAATATTACTGCTGCTTGCCTGCCTGTTGTTTTACTAATCTGCTTCATGGGAAGGAGTGTTCACATTTTTTACACTGACACACATTTTTTATATTAATGGCTGGTTAGAGAAAAAGCAGATCAAAACAACGTGAACAACTCATTTTTTTTTCTTTTTAGAAGAAAATATGCACAAAAATAATTAGCCCATTTGAATTGAGAATACAGGGAGATGAAATAAAACTCTTTAATGGTATATTTCCTCTTAGCACTCAAGACACATATAAGCTGCGATAGAACTAGTTCTAAAAACACTGGAGAAATGGCCAAGACCATTTGGAATTTATTTCTACATCACTATCAGGTCACTGAATCACCAGAGCATTACTTGTTCATGGCCTAGATGAAAGTAACAGTCATGGATATATCTGAAATCATTGCCTAGCTCAGTGGAGAACCAGCTTTTCTTGTAGCCTGCAATAGATAGTTCACATGCCTCCTTTCTACTCAGAGTAAATATACTCTTACAGTTCAAAGAAAAACAAACAAACAAACAAAAACCAAACAAAACCATCAAGATAGAATTTGTTTTGCTCCGTGCAACAACTTGAGAGCTTAAGTGTAAAGGGCAGGGAAAAACAAACAAGACCAAAAAAGGCACCACAAAAACAAACAAAAGAACAGGACAACATAACAAAATATAATCTTTAAAATAGCACTTAAGTCATCCAAAGGCCCACAGACTCCACCTTCTCTTTGCAGAGTTGCTCAACAAAAGAAATCTCTAGGATGTTCTTTCAAGACCTCTCTCCATAAGTTCTGCATGAGCAAAAGGCTTGGCTACTGCTTGGAACGAATACTTTCCAAAGAACTACAGGTGAAGAAGAGTTCACAAGTTCAAGCTTTTTGGTAACCTTCATTAAACTCATAGATTAGCTTGGGTTGGAAGAGACCTTAAAGACCACCTAGTTCCAACCCCCCTTACATGGGCAGGGATGCCACCCACCAAATCAGGTTGCTCAAAGCCCCTTGAACTCTGGCCTTAAACACTTCCAGGGTAGGGTGTAAGTACACATTTATCTGTTTTTCACAAGAGACAGACTTGATACACGATCATGTTTGACAACATGATACAGCCCTCAGAGAAGCTTATCAACTACTGTTTGCAACATAATTATTTTTCAAATTCCCAAATCATGGGAAGTCTTGCAAAAATTATATACAAAATATTAAAGTATTAGAAAGGTAGCAGCAAAGCCTTACAGGCAAATAGTATGAAAATGTAGTTTTACAGTTACCTGCACAAGCTTAATCTTATCCTCTTGTCCTTCTAAAGAGGAAATATCAACTCAGTCACCTAAGCATCTTTTTTTTTTTTTTTTTGGACATAAAGCATTTACTATAGTAACTCATCAGACACATGAACTGCAAACAATTCTGCAGGTTTTATAGAAGCCTGCAAGAACTCTCTTGAAGAATTGTAATCTCTGTTAGCCTAGTACTCAGCTGATTACATGCAACAATGGCAATTAGCACATTAGACAGCATTAGACACACCTGCATCTCTGCTTGAACCATTAACATACTTAAAGAGGCACTCTTGGCTATAATTGATACCTGAGTATCTACAGCAGCCACAGGTAGCACTGGACTTCAGGATTACAAAGCTATCTTACCAAATGGTGGCTGTAGTTCTATATACAACCAAAAGCAAGTTCTGTGAGTTCTTCAATCTAAGCATTTTTACCTGCTTACATTGCCTACTCATGGGGAATAGTTTTGCACATTAGACATGCAACACTTCTTATCCAGGAAACCCTCCAGCCAGTTTCTCAGATTGCAGATAGTAAAACTACTACCAATAAGGCTAAAATGGCTACTGCTATGTAACAGCAGAAACGCAAGCAAATATTCATTGAATGTTTTCACTAATTTCCTGGTTTAGTTATTGTTCTTTATTAAATAATAAAAAAAAAGACCTTCCAAATTATTATTATTATATGGATTTCTCTTAGTGGACGTCAGTAGCATCTTTTATTTAAACAGGTTCTTAAGTCAGTGGCAAGTCTGATTCAGGGAAAATGCTGTCAAAATGACTCATTCATATGAATGTTTACTTCATAAAAATTAAACAGAGCAGGAATAAATTTTAGTAGTCATCACTGGTTTAACTAACTTCCATTATGCAAGATCTTCTAAATTTATTTTATATTTAACTAAACAAACTTTTCTGACCTTGTTCATAGGCTTTAATTAAAAACATGTTAAAACTAATTCAGTTCTAGTTTCAGTTATAGGCTATAAAACTTAATCCAAGATACTAAACTGATTAAAACAACTTTGATTTAATTTTTATGTGTATCTCATCTAGTGTACGATGATATAAAACTCTTTTACTACTACAAAGAAAGTCATTTTTATTCTGCAAAGTGTTCTGATTTTATAGATTGCATATTGGATGATTCACAATTTGGAGACAAGCTGCAAAAATTGCTTTTAGTAAGGAATTGGTATCTAAACCAAACACTGCAAGACTGTGAAATGCAATCAAGAATGTGATCAAGGATCTAATAAAAACTTTCTTGACCATAGATTTGCTTCAAAGCTACAGGATAACATTTCTACCTCAAGACTGCTTCCTATCATTTTCAGTCTGTCATTTTCATATTCAGTTTATGACTCCAGCAAAATCACTATAGTGATTGTGAAGGTAGAATATCAAATATGATACACTTCATTTTAAATAGTTAAAATATATCACCTATCAACTAAAGTTAGGTGGCAACTGCTTACAGCTGAGGGAAATTGGCAGAAGGCAAAATGTTACATGAGCAACTTAAATGGCATTCCAAAGACACAGATCCACAAAATATGAGAGAAGATTCGTCATCTTGCTTTACCGTTTTCATTATAACCATCTCATTTTCAATTTTTTTATCCTCTGTGATCTCCAACCAAAGCTGGACAATGAAGTTTAACAACAAACATAACAGTAGAATTTATATCCTACCTCTTATTAATGGTAGCCCATGTTGTATTAATGTTATCTGTCATCAGTTCTACTTTGCTGGTGTCATCTGCTGAATAATCGCGCAGCAGCTTCAGTGCCATGTCATTCACCACATCTACATTTATTTGCCATTGTCGTATTTCTTTTGAAAATTGCTGAAGTGAAAAGGAAAAAAAATAAAGAATAAATATCAGTTTGTCATAAAATGATTACACACATACTATGATTATTAGAAAACGAGATGGACAAGTTATACCATCAATATGAAAAAAGAACAGAGGAAGGACTTCCTCACATTTACTGGTAACTACGGTCAGAGTCTTTCTAAATGTTTGAATTTTTTATAGGTATAAGACTGTAAGACTACTGCTAATCTCTGAAGAGATTAAGCATCTGAATCCTAAATGCCAAATAAAACATGGCAGCTCAGGTTGATAAATAGCGAATGTTGATTGTTCTTTTCTGGGACATAAATAGATGGATGCATTATTATATCTTCTATTTTTGATGTTGAATTATACCAAGATAGAAGATACAATGAAATAGTATGTTCTATCTAATTTTCTTTTTTATAATGTGAAATTATACTAATGCCTGGGATTTCACTTTTTTATTTTTCTTAATTCTTTTACCAAATTGTTTATGTAATTAGTGCCACCTACTGGAACAGCACTAAATCTGCAGTACAGCAAAATTCTGGTACACCTATCAACATATTTATAATGCTAACTTAGTATTTTTACTAGTAAGTAAGCTTTTTATATCTTGAACATTCCTTCCTTTACTTCTCCTTTCCTCTGCCCTGGCCCCACCTGGGCCAACTGCCTTACTACAGCAGCAAGCCAGGAAATCTCGAACACTCATTCAGCCAGAAACCAGACTCCATGCACCTTTCCCAGTAGTCTTTTTCCTCAGAGAAAATTTCCGTATAAATGCACTGAAGCTGCATATTCAATCCATAATGTGTAACAACAAAATGAAAGAGCAAAGATAATCGATGGTCAAATTGTACTTTTGTACTAGGCAAAGACTGCGACTAGGCTATCAACGGGACAATGCAAATGAAAAAAAAAATGGTTGAATTTGCCAATAGAAACGCTAAATTGTATGTAAACATTAGAAGCTATCTAGCAAACAAACAAACAAACAAAAACCAAACAAACAGTAAAGCTTGACTTTCTTTATTTGAGTGCTTTAACACTCAAAATTTGGAAATCTCTGTGAAGAAAAAATTGCTTTTCCCTCTCATTCTCCCAAAGTGGTATTCCTCTTGAAATCCTGTTTTTCTTCAGACAATGAATTCTCCACACAAAGCTGAACTAAAACATGCAATCCCTGATTAAACAGTCTAAACTCTAAATAAAAATGAGTACTTTTGGAAAATTTTGTGTGCTTATATTTTCATCTCAGATTGATAAATTGATTTTGGCTAAGACTGGAACTTTCAAACTTGACCTTTGAAAAGAGTACAACTGGAGTTTTTTTCTGTTTGTTTGTTTTTTATTCTAATCTCCCCCCGCCCAACCTTTCTCAATTAAAAAGCTGCTTCCACATCTCTAAGATCCCTCCATAATCTGAAACTGAAAACATGTATTTCCTCCCTTTCCTGTGTTATTCTTTCATGACAGATCAGAACAGTTCCCCAACTACTGTGCACCAGATAACCTCAGACACCTGACTATGCATTTTGAGCAAGGGATCTGATTTTTACCAATCCAACATTAGGAGGAGCCTACTAACTCTTTGAGAACCATCTGAACATTATGGTTAAGTGCAGTTAAGCTGAAACTGCCTAAGCAGTTATGTTACTCCTTCATGTTAAGTATGGAGGTATAGTCAGGAGAACTGATAATTGTATAGAAAATCACTAGCACTCCTTTGAAGAAGATAAAGGTAGGTGGTTGCTTTGAATATAGTTTCCTATCTGAGCACCTTCCCTGGCAGAATTATATATACTAAATATATAATTGCTGATATTTACACACACATAATAAAATCTATAAAACCAAAAATAAATAAAGTCTACGGAAATAATCATTTCAGGTTTGTAGAACTTTTATAGCATGTATCCATTCTACAGTAAGGTCTATCCATCTTTAATACACACTACCTTCCTCTCTGTTTCACATTATGTATGCACACAGCTACTTTTTTCTAGACAAAGTATTTCATCAGACTGACTGTTTGCTGTATTACATAGAAAAGTTACCCCAACATTTTGTCTGTATTGTAAACTAATAGCCTGTAAACTTTACTTTTAAAATAAGTTCTTTTTGCCCAGTTCCATGTAATGTTAATGACCTTATAAAACCTTCCAAAGCCAGTTTTATAATAAAAATACAGAAAGATCCATTACAAGGCTGTTTTCAAAAGTGTTGATTCTCACCATTAACTTCAACATTAATCCATTAACTTCCTGACATTACAACACTAGATCATCAATCAAGAAAAAAATGATGAATATAGAGAGTTTTGTCGACAGAAACAATTTCTATTTTTTACTTTACCGGAAATTGGTATGCAATTTTTCGCCAACTTTAAAGAGTGCATGCCTTGTTTCAACTCTGCTCTTTGCACAGATACTGAGAACAAAGTGTTGTGGTAAATGTTTTAACTGTCTACCAGACACCCATTAACTCTAATCTTATATGACTGTAATGATTTTTTAATGATTAAATTGGTGGCTATTTTTTTTTATTCCTCCTTATTATATTTTTAGCTCTCATTTATTCATTTATCTCTAAGCTACTTGGGAACGTTTGATTTTTTTGGGGGGTGGGGTGAGATGTGGTGTGAGGTAGGGGGGAATGCTTCATTACCTTAATTTCATTTCCACATTTTTATAAGCCTTCTCTTTGTTTTGTCTGTGTCATCACTGGAATTTGCTGAGTTTATTAAAAGGCTTAAAGAATTAAGGCTATGCATTTATCATGTTACTTAAGTATAAATTTATTTTTAATTTTTAATTAGAAGGCACTGGTTGATGTTCTTAGGAAGAAAGTCTGTATAATTAAGGATCCTTGATTAAAAACAAGGAAGGAAATTAGAGATGGGCTTTTTTCTACCCCAGGATTGCCCAGTGGAACAAAATAAACTATGCAGAGAAGTTCAAGTATTGCAGTATGTATGTACAGGAATGTCCAGCTTCGAGCATGTGAATTCCCACACTGAGCAGGTAATATATTACAAATCTGGAAAATCAGGCTGTCTTCCTGTCCTTTTACAATATATTTATAGCACATTTTATTTATATACTTAAATAATTATTTTTTCCATTAAGGACTTCTGTTTCAGTGTCTGAATCATACTGATAACATTATCTTAATTGTTAATAGTTTTACTGAAATGAAAGCAGTATGCTGTCAGCCCTGGAATAATAAAAATCCACAGAATGCTGAGACTGTACTTCAACCTATATTGGTATACATAGAGTGGCAAAAGAATTATCAGTAACATTTCAAGGAAAGGTTAAATTAGCTAGAGTTAACCTTATTGTCCCTTCATCCCCTGCCCTCCAAAACAGAAAAGGATGAGGGCAACCCAAGGCATAAACATCACCCCTGGGCTATGCCAGTGGAAGGCTGCTTGGCGTCTGAGTCCCAACAGAGCAGGGGATGTCACCAGGCTGCTCTTCAGTTTCCTATTTAGGCGACCAGGAAGAAGGTGGTCAGTGAAGGAAAGAAAGGAAACCTCGTCTCCATCCTTCTTCTACTTCACTTTGGCCATCCCAGCTAAAAAGATTCACAGAGAGAAAAGGTCTCTCAGTCTCTCCTAGCTCTTCCCAAAGCAAGGCACCAAGGAGAGTGCTGGCAATCCTAGCAGGGTGGGTTTTTTTGTTTGTTTGTTTTTGTTTTTGTTTTTTTACTTAAACTCAGTATCATATTAAGAAGAAGAAACTAGTTTTACTCTAGCTTATGTTCAGATTATTTGGGGACTGAAGAGCTGAAGTGTACTATGTGTACATATATAACCTTCAGCCTGCTGAGTTAACCATCTGCAGCTATCACTGAATAAACAATAATAAACAGGATTTTAATAGGTAAAGACTTTCGCTGGCCAGAATGCCATATTCTGATTCTCCATACCTAACCCCAGTCCTCATTTAGTTCTTGAATATGAAACTAAAAAAGAAAATGAAAAAAAATGCATTATTCCTCAGCAAATTAGCTCTGAATTAACTTCTGTCTCAAACAAATAATATTTTTAATTAGAGGCTACACTGTACTAGATTACTTTTAAACATCAGTGTGTCAAATTCTATTAAAAAACATCACTGAGCAAATATACAAGCCAGATTTTTGTTTTATGCTGGTATTGTAAAAAATAAAAACAATCAAAAGAGGAGTATTGCTGAGTGCCTGTCCATTTACTCATGCATAAGGATGCATTAACAGAAAAGCATTAACACAAGCACTGACCCAAAGTTCATTCAGAGCAGAGGGGAATTTTTGCGTTGGCTCAGCTTCTTTAGGCAGACCTATAATATTTAACAAAAATCAGAAGAACACTTTTGTGTGACTACTTTCTCACACCAAACTGTGCAGAGATATGAAGCTGACAAAATGAATATGTCTGAAGAATTTATGTAAGACTCACACTGACCTCTCTCTTTCTCTCAACACAAATGAATAGAAATGACAGCTTTGTTTTCATCAGTGTAACAGCAAGCCAAAAGACAGTATACTTGCTCTAGTTATTCAGGGGACAACATCAGAATATATGTGTTTGGCACAGCAGCCTGGAAAACATTTATTTTGAGGACTTGATATATTTCTGGGTCCTTCAGTTTTGATACTAGTAGACAGAAGAAATATAAAGCTGCTAAACTCAAATACGATTTCAGTTTTGCTTAGAATTCATGACCCTTTATTTCAAGCATGAACACAACAGCTGATGCTGTCACATTTGAGAAGCTTTCATGATGGATTTGTCACAATAGGAATTACTGGCAGACAAAGATAATTGCCTAACGAAGACTTGTGAAATAAGAAAAAAAAAAAAAAGAGGAACTAAAAAAAAGGAAGTCTCAAAGATAGAGGTGAATATTTTTCAGACTTGTGGGAGAGAGGATAGGCAAAATCAAACAAATGAATGTAAACAACCCTGGAACAGTAGAGCCCATGGACGTTCATATCACCACGAGGGCAGTCAAATTATGTCAGACTAACCGTAAGCTTGACCAGCTTTAACAGTTACGCTATAATTATAGTCTAATATCTGTAACTGGCTACAGCATGTAACATTAAATTAAGACTGGGACAGGCATTGCGTAAGGTACTGATACCCTGACTGCAGAAAGACAGTGACAAGTGGGAATCCTCTATGCTGAATGACAGTAGTATACATAATTTCTAACTCTTTCCAATATATTAGTGAGTGATTGCTCTTGTTTACCATAATCCACCCTTCCTAAGCAATGACCTTAATCTTAAATAAGAAAACTTAAACACTTCCCGGCCGTAAAGCAAGAAGATAATGGAAGTTTTAATTCTTCCTACAGGCAAACAGACAAGAAAAAATAACAGATTTTGTATCTACTTCTAAATACCAGAAAAGTAACAAGAACCTTATGATTGAGATAGCTGAAGACCAATCATGCAGTTACAAACATACTTTCTCTGCCAGCAAAACTAGTTGATGAGGACCTCACCTCACTATTCTTCACAGTGGTTTATCACCATTCATCTGGGCAAAAAAGACTGATCAAGTCCACAAACTTTAACTAAATAACAGAGTGCTAGGAGTTAAAAAAAAAAAAATAATAATAATCTGGAGGGCAGGAGAGGAGAACATATCAGAAAATATTTGTGTAACTATTCTCCCAAATAACTAAAATGTAACGCTCCATTACCATGGAGGCAGGACCCATGTTAAGAGGCTGATCAACTGGTTGGTTTCAATCTTGTTTTTCCCCAACCAGAAAATGAGATATGATTAATCTGAAACAGCTGTTCTCAAAATTTATTCATGAGGAATGTCACCAAAGTATGACTATTTCCTTATCAAGAAACTTACAAGCTGATGCAAGAGTTTGGGCATATCTGCATTGTTACTTGAGGTACAGCTCAGATATGTAAGTTCACTGAGGTGCACATTTTAGCACCAAACATTTGACAATATATGTGGCTAAATACACAAAACCAGCTGTTTCATTTTTTTCTAATTTATTTATTTTTATTTTTTATTTTTTTTCCAATTAATAATTCTAAAAAGCTTGAACCCAGTGAGAACACCTTGGCGCAAATCTAAAATACCTGATTTTCAAGGCATCCACATAGCTTGGTACATATTTTCCTTTTCTTTACTTTTTAAAACTACCTTCAGGTAACCTATACAGCTTCATTGTCAATGCAGACAAATACCAATACTACAGGATTTCCCAGTCTGCAGTGCCAGTGCCTCAGCTAAGGCTGGTATATAGAAAAGATGAGAAATACTTGTACTGAAGAGGTAGGTTTTGTGTGTTTGTTTGTTTGTTTTTCCTGCGAGATCAGACAGCTATTTCCTATGACTGATAAGACCACGTTCATTCAAGAATTATGTAATACCCATTTTAAACTTCGTAAATTAATTTCTTACAAATGTTTGTTGGAAATGGGAAGGGATAAAGGACTTGTCTTCGATGTGCACTGTTTAAGACTTAGAGGACATTTTCTTTAACAATCTAGTTAACTTAAACAGAAATATTTTCAATCACTTATCAACATTTTGATTATTTATCTTAAAGTTAAATTCCTAGTTTTTAGTAGTGACCTTAAGCTCAGTGTTCTGCTTTTTCAGAGCTTCCACGGTGTAGGAAATTTCTTTCCACGACTCAAGCTTATTTTTCGCTTGTTCAAGAACCTGCTCAGCTTCTTGTTTAGCTTCTAGCCACTGTGTTGAATCCTTTGACATCTCATGAAGCTGCTGTCTCCGGCTTTGGAGGTGTCCATGCACTTCATCCCACTGGCTCTGTATCTTTTCAACTGGTGAAACACAAAGGGAAAACAAAAGCTGAGTCACTTAAAAGCCTTTTTTTTTTTGTGTTGAGTAAATATTTCTAGAATTGACCATATTGGAGAGCTCTTGTACTTTTTGGCTGTAATTACAACTAAGTTCAGTTTAATAAAGAACAGATAAACTGTTCTGGGACACACAGTATGATACTTTGGTGCACATCATGTGTTTTGATGCATGTGGAGACAGAAATGCCAGGTTCATGACTCAAAAAGCATTAAGAAACAGGATCGCATTTGAGAAAAAGGAGCAGCAATCATCTTTCATTATTACCAAACCAACTCAAGGTTTAATAACTTTGAAGAACAAGTCCTTTAGGGACTTTGCTCTACAGTTACTTTAAAGGAGGCTATAGCAAGGTAGGGATCGGTCTCTTCTCTCAAGCACTAAGTGATAAGACAAGAGGAAATGCCCTCAAGTTGCACGAGGGGAGGTTTAGGTTCAATATTTGGAAAAAAAATTCTTCACTGAAAGGCTTGTGAAATATTGGAACAGGCTGCCCAGGGAAGCAGTTGAGTCACCATCCCTAGAGGTCTTCAAAAAAAAGTGTAGATTAGTGACATGGTTTAATGGTAGACTTGGCAGTGCTAGGTTAAAAGGTTGGACCAGATGATCTTAGAGGTCTTTTCCAACGTAAATGATTCTATGATTCAGTAATTTTCTTTAAAGATTTGTTGCAAGATATAATTAATGGCAATATTTCTTAATTCATTAAGGCAAGTGTTAGCAGAATGCAAAGGCTGTCTAAAATCTTTCCCATGTGTTCATGTTAATTATAAACTATGGACAAGGTTTGCCACTATTTGAAAGAAATGTGATTGTGGGGAACCCAACAATCACTAGAATCACTGATAGTGTTGGCTAACATCCAGAACCAGAATAGTGGATAGTAGCACAGCAAATCTTCTGTGTAAAGCATCAGGGGACCTAGTCTTCCAATCAGTCAAGACTTAGTCTTTCAAACACGTTTGTCTAAAAGAAAAAACAAAAATGTATAAACAATAAAAAAAATGCTCTACATGAAGAAATAGGTGCATTTTATTTTATTTCCTGAGTTTAGGCAGCACAAACTACAGTCTCAATATTTTTCTCAAAGATTGCCTCACTACACTAAAAATTCACAGGCCTTCTAGGGAGGGGAAACAGAAATTCCTAGAGTAATTGAAAGCAAATGAAGTATCATTGAACTGTTGATCCAACACCACATCTCTCATTGCATGGTTGATTCCAGAGTGATGGAGGCTAAAGACTAAAGAGGTGAGAAAAGCTTCAGCAGGGAAGAGATGTACACCTAACAGTGCTCTTCCTTCTTCTGGAGGAATAGATAAAGATAGACTTAGCTGATGTTTAGAGTAAGAGAAGAAAGCTTTCAGCATCCCCTGCTCAAGCCTATGGATAAAAACTGTGAGTAAGCACATGTGGCAGCATGTTTAAGTCAAAGGAAATTGACTACGAACTGAAGAAACAAAATGGGAAAACATGAAGCACAAATAGAGCAAACCAAGGATAAGCCTAAGGCCCAAATACGTAAATTTAATCTGAAGCAAATCTAACTCTCATTTTAGAAAGCTGTATATGAATGTCACAAAACAACTCATTTCTATGCCATATCTGTATAGTAGATTTCTGCTTTAAGCTTTTGGGCATGCCTGAAACAACGAAGAGATTGTGGACTAGTGCAAGTGTGAATAACAGAAGAGTTCTTGAACTGCTCAAATAAAATCATGGGGCCATACAAAAGCATGTGGCTCAAGGGTTGTGCCGAAGGTTTCACGTACAAAGAATGCTCAAACACTTTCCATAGTTTCACTGACATATAGGGAATAACAGCCACCTATTTCTTGCAGATAACTACCCAAGCTCCTCTCCCCATATACTCCAAGACATGCAGTAAGTTACCTTGTAGTTCCTGACAGCCTGGAGATTTCGGTCAATAGAGCTCACAAAAGTATAATAGCTTGCTTCTGTCAGTTGTCCATGAGAGAGCTACCAAAATCCCACCTATTTTTGCTTTATTATAAGCTTGTTTTGTTATTGTTGTGTTTCTGTGTCTGTTTCTTTAAGAGTGAATGAAAACTCTGTTGCAGGACTCACTCAAAAGAATATTGGGTCTACAACAATATTTATTCATTATAACAGCTGCTCTAAATTTGTTGTCTCATGACATTTGTACCTAAGTAAGATATATTTGAAGTCCTTCTCTAAGAGACTGATTTTCCCAGCAAGATTGAGTATTACATCATGTACCATGGTCCTGGGATTCTATGATGACCAATTCTCCCACCCAAGAGGGGAATCGGGCTGTGTTACAAAAGATATATTCAGGACATCTCAGGAGCCCGATTATTCAAGTGACTGAATATACAGACTCTAAATCTATGAAACACATTTCCTTGTGAAATACTTCGATTATCTCCCTCAAAAATGGAAAAGAAAAGCATCTGATATGGAAACTTTATAAACTTAGTTAAAAAATGCATATATATTAAAGGAAAAATAACATACTTAATAGTATTGCTTTATTAGAGATTTGAGGTAGAAAGTTCAGGAAGTTATTAGATAATCTGAACAAAATAAAGATAACAACTTTGTTTTCTTGAACCAGTGAGTGACCAAACCCATTTAACAAAGTACTGCAAGCTAAACACACCATGACATCAACAGAACTAATTTGGTCTTTCCAAGCTAGATTATACCAAACAGCAATTACAGCAAGTTCACATCTTCTAAACAATGCTCTCATTTGTATGTGGACCCTAGATTTGTTTTTGAGTAACAAGAAAAAAAAAAAACACCTCTAAAGCTGCAAATATGAACATTCACTTCCAAAACATACTGAAAAATACTAAATCAGTGTCTCTTCAGGATATATTTTGCTCTCTAGTGGGCTGTTTCACACAGAAGGAAATACCACTTACAGATTTATGCCAACCAAAAAAGTTCTGAAAACCCAGTCTAAGTATATATTGTGTCAGAAGTGATCACATCAACCTGCAAACCACTCACCTGCAGCCAGTGAGTTACTGACTGCAGATGAGAAGGATTAGAGAGATGTTATTAAAAATGTTGTTGGACAGTAAAAGAGAATTTATAAAGAATTCTGAATGCCATGTGTCTCAGTGCAAGGGCATTGGAACATATAAAAGTCTCTCTGATTGGCTGCTGACAGCAATAAATTGATGATGATAAAATGAAAAAGAAAAAATATTAAGAGTATTTTACATGATAGCAATGAGGAACCTCATAACTGAGTTCTGTCTGCCTACAGCCTTGTTATTTCTGCTGTGAGAATCTAACAAAACCCCGAAGGTTCCAATGAACACATGGGATTCAGCGGAGGGAAAATAATTTGTTAAAGAGTTCAATCACTCTTATCTAGAACCATGGAAACAGCTCTAGAAATAAGAAACAGATTTTTAAAAAGAGTCACAAAAGAATCAATGGCATGTGAAGCAGCTGTTCCAGAAAAGGATTTGCCCAAATCTTGGAGAAATAAATAAAATTGATCACTACTTCCTGCCCTGAATTTAAGGCCTTCAATAAGTAATGTCCTATACACGAACAAAAATTACATAAAGCAAAAACATGCTCACATACAAAAAAACTGTTGCGAAGACCACAAAAAATTCTGAAACCTAAATAGGAATATTCAATATAGCTAAAAAGTAAGCTTTTGTCAGGAAAAATAATGTAATTGTTCTTACTGTACCCTGGATCATAATAGAATATTACCGAGCCCAGACTCAGATGTTTATCTTTTATGTCATTGCACCTACATACTGTGATGACTACACATCGAAAACATCTAGATAGACAGAATGAATGTGGCTCCATATGCACTATTAAAATCACTGAAGGGCTTAAAATAATTAGTAACAATGACAAAATCCTTTTTTTTTTTCCTCACAGTTCAGCAGTTTCTGAAGCACCTCTGTTTACGTTGTTCAATA
The DNA here is from genome assembly GCF_040182565.1 of Anser cygnoides. Classification (NCBI taxonomy): domain Eukaryota; kingdom Metazoa; phylum Chordata; class Aves; order Anseriformes; family Anatidae; genus Anser; species Anser cygnoides. Next base: position 123,650,008 of record NC_089873.1, on the reverse strand, counting down.
CTCTTAAGTCCTGTGCCTCCAATATTTCAAAACCTCTCTTTAATAGTGTAGCACTCTTTTGTATCTATTTTTCTTCCTATTTAATTATTTAACTTTGGCAGCAGCACAGTATTTTTTTTTTTGTAAGAATCAGTATTTGAAACTATCTCAAAATGATTCTTAATGATTCAGTACAGCATTTATTTACCAGCCAATCTGCAAAGTGGGAATCTGAAAAAAAGACTGCATTTTCTATACAGAATTAAGGAAACGCAATAAATTAAAAGTTGTTTTATCGATCGATGCAACCATTATTTGAATATATAAACACATATATATATATAAAAGTAATAAACACAATATTTGACAATTAGCAAATCTAAAGTATCAGAAAGACAAAATACATACAACAAGCAGAAATATATTCCATTGCTTAAAATCACTACAAAGTTCAAAACTACCATTAGCATCTTACAGTTATAAATTAATTTTATAGCTATTCTTATAGCCATCACCAATGGTAAATTCAACAGAACATACAAAAGTAGTCATAGTATGCTTAGTTATATAAGTCAGAAAAACAATTTCGTAGTAAACTGTCCAAGACATATGTTATATGAATTAAATCTGGTGGGACCTTTTCCACTTCAGGTTATTTCCAAGCCATACTTTTCCTAATCACAGTGTTCCAGCTGAAGTCCTCATTTTATTCCACATCCACCAGTTTTGAACTAGCTGACAGTAAAGTATCCCAGCATGGCTCCAGCTGCTCCCAGTCCAACACTGAAGTCCCTCAAACAAATCATTTAGGGACATGGTGAGATTCTACCAGTATGTAATTTCAAGGTTGCTATTCGATTCTTTTTTTCATTGCTACTGTTCACTAGCTTTTCAATACCGATCATATCACTAAGATGGACAAAAATTCTGCTGAACTGTACACAGGTTTAGTAAGTTATTAGAAGTAAGAACAAATCAAAAAAACTGCATTTAAAGCACTCAAACGTGAGATTACTATTTTACAATCTGGTTATCATTGATTTAGTATATTGAAAAAAGAACAGTCATGGTCAAGGTGGCTGCTGGCTTAAAACTGTTTTGTTTAATTACAGAATTTTGTTACTCTTTCTTTTAATACACTAGGTATAGTAGAGAAACAACAAAAATAACTCTTGCAACCTCTCTTAAGAGTTCCTATTATTGATGAAATACAACTCTCCTCCCTGAGAAACTTTACTCTCCTTGGTTTTTAATACAACAGCAGTAGAAACAACAGAAAAGGAGTCTGAGAAGGAGCTGTCAGTTACAGGAGAAATAACATTCACTTTACTGTAGGTTATATTTAGCATATTTAGTGTATATTTAGCTTTCGTGCAAAGACGAAAAAAGCAATCATGCCACTCCAGTTAGATAAGACCATTAAATCCAGTATAACAAAAAAAAAAAAAAAAGAAAATGAGCAATTAAATGCATAGCAACAGAATCTGCGAAGCGGAAAACTTCTGTTTTCCTTGTTCAACAAATTAGCCTAAACTGCTCTCATTTTGCTCTGTAGAAGAGTGCTTTTCAAAAGCATTGTTGTCAATATATTGACATTTTTCTAAAAAAGCAATATGTTCACTGTAGGTTCATACACTTGAAGACTAGAGGGACTAATACAGTTATGTAATCTGACCTCCTGTAGAATATAACTATATAACAGTAGAATTATGGACAATTATAATTCATGTTATCAAAAGAAGTTACTGATGCACTGATGTTCCCTAGCTGAAAAAATGATAATCATTTCACATGCATCTGTGTTTATATTTACTTATACCTTGCAACAATGACAATGATGAAAATACACACTCAGCTTGAATTCTAGCCAATTCTGGAAAATGATTTATGAATAATTTCATATTTTTGTCATAACCTCCTGAGCTTTAAATCCCCTCCCTTGCAGCAATATGAAACACCTCATGCACTGAAAGAAAAATGAGTATCTGAGGTCTTCATTCTTACGGGAGTGAGTAGCCCTTAAACATGACAGCCTCACAGAATGGGCTGCCACTGCTAAACAGAATTAAAACATGAAGAAGAAAAAAGTTTACATTCTTCGTCAACTGTAAGAACTTCAGTTGTCAATGTAAGTATAGCAGGTTAAAAAATTGGTGCATGAAGTTGTTGTACTGCATTGACAAAATGCTGCTACAGAGCTGGAGACAGCCCTGAGCTAAATGTGGTCTGCATGACTGCAAGTAGAACGCATCACATGACAGTGCACGTACCACACAACACTATAAGTAGAAGACAGCAAGGCATAGTATGAGAAGCTAAAATGAGTACTTTGAGACTGTAATATTGGCAAATGCTGAAAACATAAACGAATAATAACAATAAGTGTAGGTGTTTAAGGAAGACAGGTTAAAATCAGCCCAAGACCATCAATGATACTGGTTGCCCAGGAGGTATACTACTTCAGCTTCAAAGCAGCCTGTACAAGTAACTTTTAAATCCTATGCTATCCCTAAAAATTACTCCTATTTCTTCCTGGAGTTTAAGTCCTTTCCAAATTTGCTTTCAAAGACGAGTATATATTTTAAGTTTCCTCTTTGCACATAGAATACTCCATCAGGTTGGATTAATTTCTGTTTGAGTTGCAGCTCCATAATACACTTTCCTTTGAATGTTCCAGACAGTGAAATTTGCATTTCACCTTACTTCATATGCTTTGAACTAATCTATATACATATATTTCATTTACAATTTAATCAAGTTAAACTTTTGTGTCTGTATAAAACACTAGTTTTCCAATCTGAAAAATTATGTCTTAGAATTCCAGAATCATAGAACCATCTACGCTGGAAAAGACCTCATCAAGTCCAACCATTAACCTGACCTAGTGAGTTCAATCATTAAACCATATCCCTTTCTACCACATCCACATGTCTCTTAAAGGTGGGGATTCCACCACTTCCCTGGGTAGCCTGTTGCAATGCCCAACCATCCTTTCTGTGAAGAAAGTCTTCCTAATGTCCAATTAAAATTCTCCTGGTGCAACTTGAGACCATTTCCTCATGTCCTATCACTTGTCACCTAAGAAATGAAACTGACATCCTCCTCTCTGCAACCTTCTTTCAGGTAGTTGTAGACAACAATAAGGTTTCCCTTCAACCTCCTGTTCTCCGTACTAAACAACCCCAATTCCCTCAGTCACTCCTCACAACACTTGTTTTCTAGTCCCTTATCGAGCTTTGTTGCTCTTCTACCAACTCAATATCTTTCTTACAGTGAAGGGCCCAAAGCGGAGCATAGTACTTGAGGTGCAGTCTCACCAGTGCTACATACAAAGCAAGAATCCCATCCCTAATCCTGCTGGCCACACTCTTTCTGATGCAGGCCAAGATGCCACTGGCTGTCTTGGCCACCTGGGCATACTGCTGACTCACATTCAGTACCTGTCGACCTGCACCCCTGGGTCCTTTTCTGTTGGACAACTTTCCAGCCATTCTTCCGCAAGCCTAAACCAATGCATGGGGTTGTTATGGCCCAAGTGCAGAACCCAGCGTTTACCCTTGTTGAATGTCATGCAGCTGGACTTGGCTCATGGCTCTAGCCTGTCCAGATCCCTCTGCAGAGCCTTTCTACCCTCCAGCAGATCAGCAGTCCCACCTAACTTGGTATCACCTGTGAACCTACAGAGGGTGCACTTGATCCCCTCATCCAGATAATTGACAAAAATGTTGAACAAAACTGTCGACATTACTGAGCCCTGGTGTGCACCACTGTTAAAACAATATTTAAGCTTTGACTTAACTTATGGTTATCTTGCTTTTCATCATTTTATTTTCCTAAGCAAATAAGCCTAAACTAGCCTTTTTTTTTTTTTCCCAGAAGGAGTTAAAGTTCTCCGTTTATGAATTGCTACTTTCTGAAAGTGCTCTACCTTCCCTTTTGCTGCTTTCTACAACAGGAGGTGTCTGACCTGAATCATCTTCAAGGAGAAATCACTTTAATAAGGTCTATCATACAGCATCCCTAGACAAAAGGATGTTGCCTCCATTTTATAAACAATCGTGAATCTTAAAGAGACTGGTCTAATGAGAACATTTGGATAGTAGATGCAGAGTCAAACTAGGATAAGTTTGCAACATTTTTTTTTTAAATGCTGAAGTACTGAAGGAGTCACAGGAACAGTTATAACATCTACTAAGTTGCTGCCTGTAGGCTATCATTATGGAGTGGAACTGGATAGGAAGCACTACGCAGTAGAGAACAGTTGGAAACAGCCTACTCAAATAGCAATTTAGGCTTCATCTGTCCTTAACTTTTCTTGTAAAGAGGTATTTCTTTCACCTTTTTTTTCATAGGCTTATAAAAATCTTCTTATATGAGGTGACCTTAGAAAGCTATCACAACCCTTCACTATAACCAAATATGAAAAAAATTATTAATGTGTCATCTGATACATTTTATGCATCCCTCAGTTGGTCAGTAATGTGATTTCACCAATAAACCTAAAACTAACGGTGGGGTGGCAACTTAAAATATCTGCCTTAATGTGAAGTCTCTCATTTAAGCCATCAAGATGTCAGACATTGCTTTTATGCACCATGAATCTATAAAAGTATTTATAGAAAGATTAGTTCTTAAAATGTATGCATCAAAATGTAATAAGCTAGATTTAAAAACAATAAATAAAAATATGGCTTACAAAAAAGTCAGGCATGACGGAAAGTATGTACACAACTTGCATAATGAACAAGTCAATGAATAATATGTGGGAAGGAGAAAAGAATTTATCTAATCTCTACTACTTTGCAATACTCTAGTTTCTAAGCACTGGTCTTACAAGGGAAACCAGGAAGCAGAAGCACTCAGAGCATTCAATCATCTTTCTGGGGTGATGAAGAACAATGAAAATGTATCTGAAAGACCTGTCAGGGCATGAAAGCGCTGGGAGGAAGAACGTTACTTCCTCTGGTTCTCAGAGGCTAAGAAAGATAAGCAATAATGAAGATTTCAACAGACTTATGTGTGTTTTTAAACACATATACATACACACTCAATCTCATTTTCATGTTTGATACTTTTGGGGCATAATTATTTCCAATTATTGCAAGTCTATGATTTAATTTTGCTTCATTTAGCTAGGGTAAGCCTATTTTTCTTTTATCTTAAAATCACTTCTGGTAACAAAGCTGTTTCCATATGATCAAACTAATGAAGGTCATTCTGTTCCTTTGGAAGTGTCAAATCAAACAGAATGAACTGAAAACTGTCAAGTGGTTTCCACTAAGCAGCAAGTGAATAATTTTTCAGCACTGTGAAGCATGCTTTATACCTTTCTATACAGAGTGGGAGTTAGAGACCAGATTAAACTGGTAGCACATCTAAAGAAATCAGTTTCTTATAACAAGCAATAAGCAACTTCTATGACTGATCAACGAGAAAGGTATGTAAGAGCTTATTATTTGGAAAATGGGTCCTTCAGAATGTATTCACTGGACTGTCAAGTTCTGATAAAAATATTTATGTATAAAACATTTATTACCTTTTACATGCAAGTTTTCATGATTTTTTTTTTCACTAAATGAAAAAGGGAACAGATCATGGTATTTTATGAAAGCCGAAGACCATTTGCTTCCCAATTTTAAAATGTTCCAATTGACCTGTAGAATTCTGATGTGAGAAGTAAACAATGTAAAGAAGTAAGATTCTTCATGATTTAGTATGAAATAGTAACAAGACTAAGTGTGACTTTGTTAGAAACCTATAGAAATGAATAAAAGTGTATGTGTATGCATATATACTTAAGTATTTACTAGAGAGATGGATAGAGAGATTACGGAATTAATGGATTCATCTTGTTGCTAACAGAGTTTCAAGTAAAGCAGGATATTTATGGAGAAATGGAGTGCCCCAGTCAGTCCCCTGGTCAGCTCGGTCCCACTGCTCGTGCAGGATGCAGAGTCTGCAGGGATTCATGCAACCTCAGCAGCAGAATGCATATGGACAAGACACCAGGAGATAATTATCTTGTTTTTGTTCCTGCAGAGACACACATACTTGGATGATATCAAAATATAACTTTTCAGTAACATCGTACTACTAACCAAAAGGGTTCCCAAATGATTTCATCGTCTTTCAGAACGTATTTTATTCAGTTCCCTTTGTTGTATGTAGAAAATAGCGACTGTATTACTGAACTCCAACCTAATAATGTCTGATGTTCTAGCTACTTTCTTAAATATTCCTCATATAATTATGAAGACTTAATCAGATTTAAAAATGATATTTAGAATGATAGAAGGTACACCAAACAGAAGCTACAGGATTATGACTAATCTGATTAACTAGATGAGTGAGTATGTAAGTAATCTAGTCACTTCAGTTTTAAACTTAAAAGTTTTCAAAGAATAGGAAAAAATCATTAATATCTGTATTAAGACTGTAAATATTAATTACAAGTAATTAGGTATTTTAGTATTTATTGAAATGTTTTTATTTTTTTCTAGCAGTTTGGTTACTTAAGATATTGGTAATAAAATAATTTATAATTATGAATCTAATATCTGTTCATGGATGACAGCATATGTAATAATCATATGACCTATAAAATATTTAATAAAACCTTTTCCAAGAGAAATATGACTTGTCTGTGACTGCATTTAGAAATGGGACATTAAATTAATGAAATCATATTCTGCTTTCTCTGAACATAAACAAAAATGCTATTAGCATTATTAAAGTACATTGGCTTTCATATACTAAGGCTTTCGTATACTTATTCATGCAAAAACATAATGGCATGTATGGTAGTTTAAGTCTAGAAATGTGTGAAATTCATTACCTACCTAATGAAGCATACAGGCAATGAATTTAAGAATTCTTACTACTACATAACTTTGTGATGCCATCATACATTCATATTTAATCTATTTATTTATTTTTTTACTTGCAGCAGCCTACTAACTCCTGCTGAGTTTGAGTTTAGACTGAGACTTGCTTTTCAAATATATCTGTATTTGCTACCCATTTGCTTTTATTGATTTAATAGATCCAGCTTGAACTGTATGGGAAGACTGTGGGAGATCTTAAGTACCAAAGTATCTAAGAAAATTAAAGTGTACTCAGGAATTCTAAGAATGTGTGAATATCAGGTTCAAAGTTACTGAAGTGAAGTTATGCATACTATTTATATTTCTGTTTTCTTCTTCAACAGAAGAAATAATTTCCTTAGGAAACCTCCACTCCCCATAAGAGCTATAAACCAAGAATTCTAAATTTGAAGACTGCAATTAGTTTTGATTCATTTTACAATGGATAAGCAGCATATATCCTCCTTCTATTATTCAAGATTAAATATTGTTCAAGCTGTCAGAATTACATCATTCAAAAGCTAAGGTTCTACTTACTACAACTCTCAAGGTCCAATTCTTTGCCACTGTAATATTTGCTAATTAAGCTGCATCAGCAAGGGTAAACTGACACACTCTGTGCAATGGTCAGTAAGAAACACAGTGGCTCTCAGTCATTGCATTGGTTAGTCTTACCTCTGAGACCATTTGCTGGGCTACAATTGAATTCCAAGACTGGAATTACAGGCCCAGACTACTGTAAATCTTTTACTGTGTCTCTTGTAACTACACCAAAGCTGCAAAGTGATTCAACTTCTGAGCCACCCCAGCCTGTACCTGTCAGCAGAAGTCAAGTGGGAGATGATACCTGAGCTCCATTTGCTTGCCTGCTCAACAGATACAGAAAAGGGAGTGCTGGCAACAATACTGAGCTTAGCTCAAGGAATGAACCAAAAAATGCCATGCGTGCACTAGAGAAAAACAAACAAAAAAAACCACTCAACAGTGGACCAAATCAAAACTATATCTTTGCTTTTGAAAGTACACTAAACTTCCAAATTAACAAGAAGTGATTTCAAAGTAAAGTAGTAAACACATTTTGAAATACTTCTATTTTAAGCATAGACTTGGGACATTTTTGTGCAGGGATCTTAACTGCATTAACTTAATACATTTCTTATTTCATAATTGAAATAGAAAACTATATATTTGTCTTAATTTCAAATTAGCAATTTCATAATGTAGTAAGTTATCAAATATAAGCTTCCCCCACGGTATCTTTTCAGTGACAGCTTCCTAGAAATTCTAGCACATACAAAATAAAGACTAAAAATGAAGTAATATTTACACTTCAGACTATATATTATACTGACAACTAGGGTAAAATAGTTATTTCTCTCACAATCATCTTCCTGAGAGGAGAAAAGCATCACATAACACAATCATTCTAAGGACTGTATTTCCGGCCAAAACAAAAACTAGATTATGTTTTAGAGTTACGATTACAGTCTTTCAAAAAATTTACATTAATATTGAACTATTTTCACAGGTGAGTTAATTCCTCAGGGATTTAATTTCTTGGTTCTACCTCAGACTGACATATCTCTCACCCTTGCACCTGTTTTCTATATACTCCAGAAGATGCTTTCAGTCTGATGCTAGTTAATCCATACTTAGCTTCCCAACACATAAAGTCCCTAATGGCACAAAGCATAAGACTCCAGGACTTAAAATAGTGTAGAAAATGACCCAAATACTTATTTAATTTATTTATTTTTATCAGACTGTTGTGCTTCTTTGTTCATATTCCCTTTAGTACAGGATCCTAAACTTCATGAGACTCATGAGACACTAAATGGCTTAAGCTTAATCAGCTACAGACAAATGAACACACTTCAAAGTCAGTATTCTGACATGGCTGAAACAGCAAATTTTGGATCTAAAACACTGAATCTTTTTTTTTTTTTCCTCTACAGAGCTCAACATTCTGCGTGAAATAAAACAGAGAAGAAAAATCCCATGGACAGATTAAACCACTGCTGTTGCCATCCTAATACAATGCTGCAGTGAAAAAAGCCAATTGTCAAAACCACCAAAAATACAAGAAACATACTGAAAATGTAATTAATATCCTGTAAAACTATCTTTTCATCTAGAATACTGTCCTCAATTCAACACTTATGAAGCAGATATAACCACGGTCTGACACTGCCAGGAAAATTTTTCAGGGCATTGGTGTTTCCTCTACTGTATACAGGTTCCCATTTAATTAAAATACAATGAAACCTTTTCTAAATGCTGCTTCAGGTTCCAAGTTCTACCAAGCCCAATCAGATGCCACCACTTCCTCACCATACATCAGACTATTCAATGTCAGCTCTCCTTTTCTATTAAACACTAAGAGCCATCTCAACATGGCTCAAGATGGCTTTCTGACCATTCATTGTCTCGCCTAGTATGCAATAGGCCTGCTGACAAGAAAGATGCTAGCTCCCAGAATTTTTATGCTCAATTTCCCCTTCCCTCCCGTTTTGGCAGGATAAATGCTGACACAACCTTGTAAGGATTGCTATCCACTAAACACAGATTAAAAAGCCTCCAAGCCACCAATTTTAATATGTCTACGGTCCTGAAGATAGTAATAAAAGGAAATCCTTTGAATTATCTACAGTATTTCATTGTGAGTCACCATAATGATGATTTGGTGTACTACATAAAAAATGAAAACACTAGTTGGTCCAATCACCCAACAAAGTCCTAGAATCTCTCTTGCTTAGACTAAGCAGTAGTTACTCGGGTTGGACTAGCAATGGAGCTTCAGGGCTGTGCAAATCACTCTTTTTGTTATTGTTTTATTCCCAACTCAAGCAGGACTAAACTCATGACAAAATTACATCAAAGACTGCCAAAGTAAAATCAGTAGGCCAAATGTATTCCAGTGTGTTTAACTAGAACGTGGTTGGATCACAGGTTCTGATATACATTGTGTGTGTGTTTTGCATCCCTTTTAGAAAAGGGGATGGAACACAATGTACAGAAAAATCTGCATTTGCCTGATATCACAGATTATGTGACATCTAAATTTAGTTTATAATCTCTGCAGAGGTGGACCTTTGTTTCCTATTTGCTCTGTAATTACAACTGAAAATTATGGGCTGCCATAATTTAATATATGCTGTTCTGACACAGTTTTTAAAATAACTGTGGACATTGAGTGTTGCCCATCAAACACTGGATAAAATGTCAGTGGTGGAGAAGTTTGATCACATTACAAATACTTCTTTTCTGAACAATTTCTTTTTTGTTATTTATGTCCATTTATTTACATTTGCATTAATTTGTTTCAACACAGCTAATGTAGCTCTTCTGTTTGTATCATCACAGATAAAAAGAAATTAATATGTATACTGTTTACATATTTGCTTCTAGTCAAATTTACGTTTTGTGTAAGACAGTATTACTACCTTGAAACATTGTCCAAAACAATGTTCTAACAAGTTCTAACCTTGAACTAACAAGTTCTGCCTTGAAACATTGTCCAAAATAGCAAAGACTTAGGTTTATCATATTCAAAAAAAAAAAAAAAGGCCAAAAAGCCTGTCCTTAGAACACACAACAGACAAAGACTAGGAGATAAAAAATACTATCCCACCTTTCCTATGTAAAGAATTGATGATTTTCCTGGAGTTACTGTCATTTGCTGACATCTATCTATTGTGGCAAATGATATTGTCAAATATGTGACATTATAAAGTAAAGAACACCAGCATTACAATGTCAACATTCCAAAAGAAAACTTCTGCAAAAAGTAAACTTAAAAAAGTAGTCCCAGTCAGCAATAAAAGGCAAAAGATCACCAAAACCCAGGCAACTCAATATTAAGAAAAAAAAAAACACAGGTTTTTTTTGATTGTATAAACTGCTTGAGTTAAAAGTTCAATAAGAAAAAAAAAAAAAACTTTATTTGCTAAACTATATTTTTTGCTCAAAGCAGGCAAAAAAAAATGAGGATTTTTTTTGTGATAATGTGATACTTTTGTTAAAAATCAAGCTGTCTAGCTCCCTGGAAGGAATGAATGAAGGAAGATAGACGGATAGAAAGATAGATAGAAAGAAAGAAAAGGAATACATCCAAACTATATGATGCAATACTTTTGGACTTCAAACATTAGAAACAGTCCTAGCATTTAGCAGGACATAGAAATCCCATGTCTGAAATGAAAAATAACTTTCCACTATTCTGAGCAACCAAACACTCAGACTTCAAGGTTAGAGAGTAACTTTATTAATTGCCCACATGGACCTTGAATAAACACAGCTATAGAATTTCATCAATAGGTAGGGAATTTAAATTGCTTTTTAAGAAATCTTTAACTTTGAAAAATAATTCTTAAAATGTAAAATGCTAAAACAGTTATAAATAGTAGACAGTTGTTTCCTTTTCTTTCGGATTTCAGATACAAAAGGAATAGAGGGAATCATTTCAGATATGTACTTGCAATGGAGATGGCCGCAAGTATGCTACAAGTGGTATAAATTTAATTTGTAATAGGAAATTATTAATACTACTCCTTTTAACATAGAAAATTAACAGAGTCTTTCCAATATGTAAAATATATTGGAAAGACTATATATAATATATAAAGAGGAAAGCATTCTTTTTCGATGATCTAGCCCTGATGATCTGATGAGTCATTGGAAAACTCTTCTACCACTGAGAATATATGTCTTCAGTCATAGCTCTTCATAGTCTCAGCATTTACAAATTTCAGATTTTAAAATATTTTATACAAATGTTTATTGACATTTCTTAGTTGAGATTTAATTCAATTTTGAAAGCAAATGTAATTAAAACTAGTGTGTTTTTTTTCCTGTAACACGGTAAATAGGATCACATTAGATACTGTTAAATATGTTGAAGATACTAAAGTAATTCAGTGCTTACTTTTCCAAAGAACTGCAAATTCTTAACAGAGATCTCACTGTTACAACTTCCAAAAAAATTATGCTAACACTTTTGTAATTGTCTAAGATATTTAATATCATATATTGAGACATACTCTCTAATTACCTCACATTTGGCTACTATTGAACTCTTAAATATTCTTCAGAAGGATGTGTTAGCATAGATTTTGGAGACAATTAGTAGGACCTGGAGTCTCATCCTGTGTGGCAGTTCCTTACCTTTCCTTTATGTTTTGCTTATCACACTTTTGCAAACAAAGTTGCTTCTTTCTGAAGCCACTGAGACACTGCTCTGTCTCCTTTACTTAAAAAAAAAAAACAAACCACCTCCTTCAGATTGTTACATGCACACAGAGTTCCACTAACGTCAAAGCTTTTTACAAAGATATTAAGAACAAAGACAGGTAGTTACATAAAAGCAGTGTGATAAAATATGGCTCCCCTTGAGAATAAAAAGAGGAGAAGATGCCCCAAACAACACTATTAATAGGACTTATCTTAGTAGGGAAGCAGACAACAGTACTTGAGGTAAGGATTTACCTGCTGACAACCTGTAAATAAGATTTTGTTTGCTCACACTTCCGGGCAACAGCAACTTTCTTCTAATTGGTGACTGGGTAAGCTGAAGGCTAGAGAGGCTGAAGACTTACATACTTTAGCCCTTTTACTACTTTTTTTTTTTTCCCAGCTCTATCATCCCAGTCTCCAAGTCTTTTAAGAGTAAACTGCAGAATATTAAAGAAGCTTAAATTTTCTTGGCACTATAAATTTGAAGATTTTTTTTTTTTTGGTCTGTATTCTGACTGACCACTTGTATCGATTCACTCAATCACTAAATGATGACCAACAAAGGTTAAAACAAGACACAAAACAGAGTCAGACACCAGCTCTGTGTCTGGTGCCATAGCAGATCCTTCCCTAGACTAAGTGGGAAGTCTGTTCTCTTTCTGATGATGGTATATCACCAAGCTATCTTCATGGTCACACCACATAATAACAGATAACAATTAGCATGAAGCACCCCCCTTCCAAAGAATGCTTTCCTTATTCAGAGGTGTGGGAAATGTATTTAACTTTTCTGATCCTGGACAAAATTATTAAAGAATGAAATTGTTATTTCCATGTTGCTCTTTCTAAAAGACTTTCTTTCTGCAGCACAGAGTTGCACGCCTCACCAGACTTAGTTTTTGCTGTTCACAAGCTCACAGTTACCAGAGAACTCACTTTATAGTCAGATTTTCCTTATGAGAAATTTGGTCTACCATTCTGCTCTTCTAACTTTTGGGGAGGATAGATGACATATTTTACTATTACAATCTGGGCAAAATTAAATGCCTCTATGAGGCACAGCAAACCAGGATGCTGTTCTCCAACAGCTGAATTCTAGAAAAATAAGACTTATGGGACCATTCCTATCTATTTAAATTACCTATCTAGAATTAAATAGCTGTGTTCCACCTGAATTTCCATGCAACGCAAAGTTCAGTAATTCTCTCTCTTCACAGGCATGACAAGGTGAGCAGCACTAGCATAGCCAACAGCACTAAGCTCACCTAATGCGCTTAGCAGCTCTGGGGCTACCAAAGCAGCTGTGCCTCTTTTACTCAAGAATACACCCAAAAACAGAGAAACGTCATCTTCTTGAAGCCTCGCCGCTCTTTTGGGAACACTGAAGTAGGCAGTTTAGATATCACCTTTTGTCCACTAAAACATATGATATATGGTGTAATAAGTAACACACAACTCTAATTCCCCAATCACTCAGACATTTCTGTAGCACGTTATTTCCCACACTTAAGCAACATCTCTCCCCAGTGTTCCAAAATAACTTCTTACTCCTTCTTAAAACATCCAATAGCTTTGTTGCAAATGCTACAGCAGCAAATCTGTGCCAAGGAAGTGATTTCAAATATGGCACTCTTCCCATTAATATGCTATTGATTTCAAAGACAAAGTTTTATCTTGTTCCTATTTATTCATGTATTCTTTAACAACAAGTAGTTTCTCCTATCTTTCATTTCCATGAAGACATAGAAGTCTCACAAGATAAACAAATGGAGCTTCAGCTGTAAAGACGTGCATCAGGATGATTAATAAAGTTTGCATCTTTATGACATAGAAAGACTATTAACCAGGTTCTTGAGAAGTTCTTGAAATACTTGGAATCCAGCAAATACTAGGGTTCATTCAGTAATTTAGCTCAAAAAATCAACAAGATAACCAGGCAAACAAACTGTATATAACTACAGTTCTCTTTTACAGTTTTCTTTTACAGTCTGTGTAACTAGAAGTTTTACTACTGTATGATAAATTCCAGATTGTATGAATTTGTATTTTCAAGTGGTAAACTTGAAATACAAGTGGTATTCAATAGCTCTGAGTGAAAACTACATGGATGGCAGTACAACAGAGACAGCTATTTTAAGATGCCAAGAAGAACAGTACAGCTGTAATTCACTATGGAGTTTCCATACATTTTGTTGTGAAAGTGATGATGCGTTGATGATGTTGCCATAAAGCTGTCAAATACGGCAAATGATTCAATAAAGGCACTTTTATGGAGTTGCACAGAGAGTCTCAGATTCTTTTCAAATGACTTCAAGCACAGCTCTCCTAACAATCAATTATAAAATATAACTTTTCTTTTTTCAAAAACCAACAAACTCACTCTTCTGGAAGACATCATCTACAGACTATCCATACATTTATGTTTCGGTTTAAGAAACTGTCAAAACAAACTTCAGAAGGAATCGTTTAGGCCTCAGTAATGTAATTCTTCATAAATATTCTTCATTGAAATGTTTGCATTTAATCCTACCATTCACATATTTACTGCAATAGAGCTTTATTGACCTCTCAAGTGATATCTTGAGAGTTCACTATATTTCACACAATTGCTTAAGAAAGATGGGTCTTACTTTGGCTTATAATCTTGAAAGGAAGATTCTTTGGTCAGTAAGAGATTATTTCTTCACAGAGTTCTATAAATACTCATCTTCATACCTCCTCTCTATCACTTACACAGCCAGAAACCACAGTACAAAATTGGGATGTAAATTACTAGCAAAGTAAAAACACAGAAAGGTTATTCACTGTTATCTTTGCATGTGTATGAACACAGCAGTAGGAAGGCCTGCTATTTAAAGTTTCTTACATTTCCAAGATCTAGCAAGATCTAACGTATCTTTTGTAATTACTTTCCTAATTCTGATTCTAAGTCTGTATTTTATTTTATCTTTTTTAAAACTCTTGCTATATTTGTGTATTGACTCATTACTGGCTTTATGTATTCTATACATAGGAACTGATAGAAAATAAAAGGAATTTTCAAATTTACTTGCTTTACTGTATTCAAAGATGTCTATAAACTCATTCAGCTTAAGAAACAACGTTTTCATCAGCAGTAAAACAAAATGTTTTGGAGCCGTGATGCATTACGTAGTGAAAATTATTATTGTACATATGGTTCTGTTCGAATAGAATGCTTTATCAAGGACAGTAAAAGAGCAGAGATGTGTCTTGCTTTTTCCCAGGACTTTTTCTCAAGACTAAATGTAATTATTAATATTAGGTATTCTCCAATGTGTAACTCGCAAACTAGAATAAACAGGCATTTAAATATAACCTTGTGTAAACATCATACAATCTTTACTTTATGTACCCAAGCTTTTTAAATAGCACAGCTCCTGCAATTTCATATAGATAATGAAGTAAGGGTGGGGAAAAAAAAAGCTTCAGAGGAAATGAATCAATTTTATGAGCTTCTCCTTAATTTATGTTTTTATTTTCTAAAGATTAAAGCTATGCAATATTATGACAATTCTATTTAAAAATAACCTCCCAATCTTTCACTTTTTTGCAATTCTTCATAGATGTTCTCTATTAAACTTTTTTTACTTGCTTTATTTTGTGTAGAATGTGTACCTTGTTTGTTTTTATAAATGGCAAATCAATTTGCTATTTATCAAAGGCAGTAATAGTTTCCAAATGTAATTCACAGTTAGACTTTAATGAGTATAATAGACATATTTCTGTAAGCAGTGTGACTTAAGAGCTACCGGTATAAGCACAAAAGCCAGAATCTTCAGGGTTTTTATTCCAGTTGATGGCATATTGACCTGTCCTGTGACCAAGAGACTCTCAGTATTTGTATCAATTCAGTGATATTGGCCAGATGATTTTTTTTTTTAATACCACCTTAATAGCAAAAGGTAACCAACAACATATTCATAGGAATTAGCTGATATTTTCACGTTTTCACTTCCTCAGAGTGTGAGATACCCTGCTTTAGCATGTGGGAGAGGTGGTCACTAGCTATAGCTGACTGTCAGTTCGTATGTGACACACCAGCGCAGTGAAGCACCGCACTCCCCATTCTTCTTGATGTGATCCAATGCATTTGGCACCTGATTTGTGACATTACAGAAGGCTTCATGTGTGAGTGATACACAGATGCAGCGGAGCATGAATGGTACAGTGCTGATGCACAGGTCATGAAACTGGATAAATTTGAATCAGTGCTAATAACTGCTAAGACATAACCATGGTAACCCATTCGCATTCATAGAGAGAGAGAAAAAAACACAGGAAATGGGGAACAGTCTGTGAGCAAGATAGGCTGGGAGGACTTGCACTAGGATCCTGGTATTAAGTCCAAGTAAAATGGGAAGGATGCTCTACAAGGCTGAGGGGAAGGTGCAGACCTTAGCAAGCAGAGCAGTTTCTCTGGCCCTGGCTCAGCTCTCCCTAAGGGCAAGATTCCTAGGGAAGGACCGGGGGCATCATCCTGGGCTATGCTCAGTGTGTGCCGGTCTGCAAGGCAAAGCAACTGCACTAGGTGGGAGCCCTGTACAGCACAGCAGGCTTCAAAAGCGCTATGTCAGAGCGCACACAGCTCTTTTGCTGGAGATAAGGACAGTCCTATATTCAGGACAGCACAGCACTGTGAAGGGGTACAACAGAACTACCCCAGCAGCAACTGCAGCAAGAACAAGTGGATCCTGTCTATACAGATAGTTAGCAGGCTTGTCTCCAACTAAACTGGATAGTATCCTTCTTCTTCATACAACATAGAGGAAGAAAATAACACAATTAAAATATAAACATGACTGAAGTTTTTTACTTAAAGAAATACTTAGCATGACAGTAGTCCACATTTGGCTACATTAGGGAAAAACAAAAACAAACAAACAAAAAAAAACACAAACTGGTGTTACATTATCAAGTCCTAACTATTTTTTTCCCCCAGAAATATCAAGATCTCTTTAAAATTCAAAAGTAATAAATACTTCTTGAATAGTGTTTAGTACCTACAATTATACAAATATAAACTAACTAAGCATGAAAAAAGAATCATGAATCTCGTATGCTGCCTCAGAAGACTGGATCAAAATTATTCCTGATCATACTTTGTCTTTCCATTGCAGAAACTCAGACCTATTTCTAACAGTAAGAAATATTTGCTTACTTCTAAACTTTCACGAACAACAACAGGATAACATTAGAAGATACTATACATGTATTTACTGTATAAGGTGCAGATTTGCATTAAAGGATATTGACTGTTTCACCATAGAAAATTAACTGCTAAATCAGTTCAAAATGAATCGTGTATACTTTAAATTCAAAGCCAACTAATTGTTTTGGGAGCTTTTATAGATAAAAAAAATCTATGAAATCATTATATATCATACATTCACCACACCACAAGCCACAAACTCAAGCTGTGATATAGTTGGGTTACCACATATTCTTTCATGATTCAGTCTCTTTTCTTTTTTTTTTTTTTTTGGTATATGAGAAAGAAGCATTTAATCTATCTTAGAAAGCAATTTCACTTAAACTGAAGTGCAGTTTTCCAACAGAAGGAAATTGAGTCTAGCATACAATTCTCATGAGGGCTTATAGGAATTATGCTTGAATATAATGTAAAGTCTACAATTCCTATCTTCAGAAGGCTTGCCTCAGAATTAAAAATGAAAACATATACTATAAAATACTGATGGGAGAATGACATATTGGTTTTGAATGAGAGCTGTGAAGTTAAGGTGTATGTACAAACTGTCTGAACTCAGCTGAGTATGTGATTTTAAAAGTAATTTGCATGTTAAACAGCAACAAGTTCTTATGTAACATATGAGTACTATCCATTTCTCCTCAAACTTCAAATGAAATGAATATATCTTATCTCTCTCTGTCGTATTAAGTTTCAAGCCAGGAAGATAATAGTTATGCAATATTGTTACTTTATATAGTACCTAAATAATATGTGTACATGCTACTACCAACAAGGCAGTCCAAACATGCAATATGATTTTGAAACATTATGGAAAATATTAACACGATGGTTAAGAAAGAAAGAAAGAAAGAGGTCATTAATGTTTTATTCAAAATTATGAGGATAGAGATGCTTAGCCTTTATCTACACCTTCAAAGTCATGTTTCAGCGAGCAATTCCCTGGTCTCCAGACCAAAACATACAGAACAGTTTGCATCCACTGAAAGTGAGCTGTCTGTGTCCACACGCACAGCATTTGACCTGGGTCTTCTCTAGGCTGTACAGAGGACCTCTAGGTTGAAAAGATGATTTTTGTCATTGTATTTTAGTCCTAAGCAGCCAAATTAATAATCAAGGATATATAACAGCCTGCCACAGAAGGCTGTTTTTTCAGCATGATCCTGAGTGTTTGTTTCATCTTATGGTGAACAGCACAAGGACATGCAAGGGTGACAACATTATTTCTCCTAATTTTTCTACCCTACACTGCTTTTGGTTAATTCTGAAAAGGAAGTCAGAACTGAAGAACTGACACAAACCTAGTATGTATCATCAGGCTTATGCCACCTTAGGGGAGATGAAAGAAGAGGCTGCAACTGTACTGCAGGTGTTGAATTGAAAGCTTCTTACAAGCTCATGGCTATACTCCATGAATTCTTCTTTTTTTTTTCTCCTCATTTTAAGAATAATAGTATTTCATTATCTATGGTGATCACGTTCTGTATTTACTGCAAATTTTCAACTACAAAGACAATTTAATGTGAAAATCTTGAAATCTGTGATCACTGACTTCCAGTTGCATAGTGATATGTAGTTCGGGGAAAATCTCTGTGAGAACCCTCCTGATGGAACTCTCCCATTCATGACAAATGCATAAAATGTCTAAAAAAAATGTTAAGCTTATCAAGTATTACAACATCTTTCATATTTCCCGAAACACCATATGATAGCAGAATCATCACTTACTGCGGTCAGTAATTATTGTTCTGGCCTCTTGATTGCTCGTCTTGTTTTTTAGGTTTTGTGCTGCAGTTATTAGTTCATCCAGCTGGGGACGTCTTTGCTCCAGATCCTGTAGTATTGCCTAGTTGCACAGAAATACAAAAAATAAAATAAAGGAAAAAGCATGTAGAGTTGTCGAGAAGACCACGTGTAGGGGCTTTTTCCTGAGCCACTTTGATTTAAAGCAGAAAACCCTTTTGCAGTTTCAAATCTAATGAAAAATTTGGTCTGGACCTTCCAAATATTGTCCATATATTGTTATATATGTGCAAATATAGCATATATATTTATATATATATATGTAATAAAAATCAAGTCTATCTTGTAATCACCATTATAAATGAAGCCTATATAAGTAAATATAAAATGACAACCATTCTTCATTTTTAACCCATCAAATTATGCAACAGTAAGCCTAAACCTATAAATCTATATAAACCTTTTTTCTCTGCAAACCTATAGAAACGATACTATTCTCTTAGACTATAAATTTTGTTTTGTTTTGTTTAAAGACATAGGGATTTACATTCTTATCAGATGACGCAGGATTTTTCTAGTAACTCATGAAGTCTACCTAATACTGTTTCTTAACATTTTAAGATTTAATTACTTTCTAGTGGTTTAAAGCCAATACATGACTGTTAATGTTAATTTTTCTGTCCTGACACCTTACCTAGAAGAAAAATAATCACCAGTCACAGTAATTTACGTTGGTCAAGATGTTATATAAAGCCCAGGCAATCTAACTAGTAAATCAGAAGGGGATCTACAGTTACTCACAGGGAAAAAGATGGGCTTCAGAATAACGAACCATAATCTTTATGAGGTAATAAATACTGAAATACA
Source organism: Anser cygnoides (assembly GCF_040182565.1). NCBI lineage: Eukaryota > Metazoa > Chordata > Aves > Anseriformes > Anatidae > Anser > Anser cygnoides. The sequence continues at coordinate 123,630,097 of NC_089873.1, read as the reverse complement.
ACAGTTTTATACGCAAGCAAAATGAGAACTCAAGAAAAGTAAGGCATATAAGATTTATGCATATATTAGTTTAACTTACACTGAAGGATTAGGGAACAGAAAACAAGGAATCAGATCAATAGTTTCCCAGATAAAAATCATCTAAAGTGTGTACTTAAAAGACATGAACCAAATCTAGCAACTTCAAGCCCCTGTAATGCAGCTTTGCAGAATTAGGAGTTAGAAGTTATTTATAATATTTATTACCAAATTATGATAAAATAATGTTTTGGCCCACAATTCTGAGTCACCAGAACACAGGAGCATGTTGGCATACTGCTAGTAGGTACAGCAGTATATCAATGTCAAGCTGACAATAAAGGTCACTGGAGGATTTTTATTTTTCAGAGTTCTTACGTGGATAATGGTTAGATAATCTGTCAGTATACTCATCTGTTTACAGACATCTGTTTGGACTGTTTTGTCTAAGTATTTTTTTTCTTAAAATGCTTTTATTCTAAATAATCATACTTTATTTTTAAAGCTGTAATTCCCTAATTCCCATAAAAAAAGACCTGCATCATCTGACCTTAAATTTGGTCCTCCAACCTAGATTAGAGTTACATAATTTCACCAAGTTGAAGGTGACAGGTAAAAGACTAATATCATTTCCTGTGTAAGGGGATTATCAAAAGAGCATGAGGATATCACTTTCAGTAAGTACAGCATGCATCGTCAAGAGCAAGCTACAAGCTCCACAGAATTTCGGTTTTGTTCAGTTATAAACTGTTCAGAAAAAAAAACAATTTTCAAGATACACGTCGAGTTATACCCTGTGAAATTCCAGTCTTTAACTTCTGTATCAGAATTTCCTTGAAAGCCTATTATAACTGACTTTCTAAACTCAAACATCCATAGCTTTGGATGGTATTTTCACTTCTATACTGATTGGATTGCATACAGAGACACTCAGTTAATGCAGCAGATTGAGTAATTAAGGAAAGAACAAATTTCTCATTAGAAGTCACTCCTTAGTGAAAGTACTTAAGAAAAAGGAATAAAATCTACTGATGCAGTTACTACCTCTAGATATCTGTGTCCTCAAAACTATATTTTCAAGGAAGACAAGTTAATGAGTGACATGAATTTTACAATAGAAAGAGCAGTCCCATTGCAGCCTAACAACATCTGCATTATACACATTACCAAAATGGACTGTGCAGAAGGAACATTAAAGTAAGTATAACACGCTCAGATAATTGCGTGGCCTCTGAAGTAATATTTCCCTTCTCCTCTTCTTCTCCCACCTTGAAACTGTTTAGAAGAGGACAAGCAAATTAAATTATTCTAAGGTCTTACACCAACAGTGACTCCCAAACTGTTCCCTAAAGTTCCCTAAACGTATTTTTTTCTTATTTCATACTTTTAATATAATGATTTATCTGATCCAGCCTAAATCTCCAAACAGATTAAATACTATGTTAGCAGCAAAGAAGAAAGCTTTTACTGTATGAAATCTAGAAAGAAACAAAACAATAGGTAAGAATGGCTCAATAAGGATCCTCTCAGTAAAAAAATGAGCAACAGGTATGCCTAAATGCTGTATTGAACGATTTACCTGCAAGACCCATTAGCTATTCTTGAAATAGACATTCAAAAAACAACAACAAAAAAAGCAACACCTCTTTAAAGTGTTTTTTGTTGTTTGTTTGTTTGTTTTTTTGCTAACTCTGCTGCTTTCCTGGGGAGAAGAGTCTTGTCCCTATATGGACTGTGAGGACATCCTTCTCTCTGCCATTTAATGGGAATAAAATTACTGTCTGCTAGATGTACTAATGTGTTTTTTTGAAAGGTCAGGAAGGGCATCTTGAAACCTATGAAAAGATCTAAAGATTCTTGGACCTGTCAAGGAGACAATAATGTATAGCTACAGAGCAGATGCTTTTTTCTCAAGTCTTAGAAAGATTGCTCAGAATAAGGAAAAAACAATATTCCTCAAATCAATATATTCTTTCTTTGATTCAGTGTCTGCCCAGAACCTTACTCAAACAAGGTACAACTTTTTTGTTGCTAAAAAAAACATCAGTTAAACTTGGTACAATATTAATTGATACAATTTCACCAATTGGTACAATTTCAAAGATTTAATAAATATATATTCCATATGGAACCTAAGTTGTGCGTACAAATACAAAACCTGATGGAAACATGGATAGAAGTAGTTGGTAAAATACATGATTCCTGAGCCTTCCTGTGATCCTGTAGCGTAAACATAAACAGCAACACTTGAGATCTACTTATCTTTCTTGAAGTATTATCAAAATCAGAAAAACCTTCCTTGACTGGATAAATTAATCATACAAATTGACTTTGTGGGTAACAAGAGAGAAGTGCTTTGATGAACATGCAATAAAAGACCACTAAACATGAGTCTGAGGGAAAAAAAAAAGAGAGAGAATATATATATATGGAGACACCATAAAAACTTTTATAAATTCAGCCAACTACTTGAGGTTGTAAAACTGGATCCTCAACTGGAACATAAGTGGAAACTAGTAGAAAATGTTGTTACGACAGCCATGGGAAGAAAAACTCCTTAATAGTGGCACCCTGGTGGAAGCACAACAGATGTAACAGACCAGATGCCTCTAATTTGGAATGTCTGCACACTAAATGAAATCTTCTATGCTATTTAGAAATGGGTAATACAGAAATAAAAGTTATTATGAAAGAATTTTCAAAATAAGTTAAGCAGAAATCTATCTAGTCTCCATCAGGTCACTAAAAGCAACAGTACAAATGTGGGGAGTCATCAACATAAAAAGAAACTTTTTGTTCCATAAACACTTACATTCTTATAATTTCCTGTTACTATTATTTACCTGATGTTCTGTAAAAGTACAATAATGTATGCTGTAAAACATTAAAAACCATATTTTAATCAATAATTATGTGTTAAGTATAGGCCAACAGGAGTAGTTTAACAATGAACAAGGATTATGGACAACCACAGTTGTAGAAATACAACTTTAAACCCCCAAAGAACTTTTATTTTTTTTCCATATATTTATGAATGCCAAAGCAATAATGCTTGGTGACACCACAATAATGGAAAAATTATTCAGTCATCAAACTTCAAAAATTATTCAGTCATCAAACCTGCCTACATTTTGTCAGAAAGCGATGCTACTCACTTTCAACAATCTTTCCACATTTGTGGACAGCAGCTGCTCAAAAGAAAAATCTAATTTTCAGGTTCCTAATTTATGGATCAAACTGTTTAAGTCAGCAACAGAAATAACTTGTATAAAATTTCCAAAAAAAAAAACAAACCAAAAACTGGAAGATATGAGAGTGACAAATTAAACACTGAAACGCAAGGCTTGCGATTGAGAATTAAAATATTCTCTACCTTTACAACATATAGCATCCTGCAGCCTGTATATTTATCACTCCAGCCACCTGTTCTACAGCTTATATACAATAAAACATAGGACCTCTAAATTATTTTTTTTTCTTCATCTTTTCTGACTTAAGAAAGCTAACAGCAAGTAAGCCCAAGGCTGATGTTTGTTAAAGAGATTTAGAGCAGACCCTCCTGATTAAGGGTAAATTGGAAGCACCACTTTGTCATAAACAACACGTGGTGAAGACTAAAACTTCCCAGCTGTTTGTGATGGTTTGATTCGGATCACCACCAACCTTGTTTAATGAGATGAACCAATGGACCACAAAAGCAATTCCTCAGTTGAACAATTAATATGAGAATGGGAACAAGAAAAAGAGATATATTTTTCTTCTTATGAACCTAGTCCTTCCTCCAAACTCACAATATTATTCTTAGAAGAAGCATAATTCCATTAAATAGTTGTTGAGGAAATGGTTTTCTTATCTTTTGAAAAATCTTAGAATCTAAATCTTAAGTTTGAACAAAAACTGAATCAATTATTTCCTAAGCAAAATGTATAGCCATGACAACTTTTAATTAAAACAACTGAATTTCTTAAAGCAGGTTGGCTTTCTAAAAATAATGTGTTATATACACACCTAGAAAAAGAAAAAAGCCATGGAAAAAAGGCTTGCTAACAATTTCAAAAAATGTAGATGTGCTACACCTACAATTCATCTACATAATAAAATTGGCTTTGTTAAGTTATTCCACCCAAGCAAAATTTGAATTTGTTTTCTTGTAACTAAGCAGGAAGGGAGTAAGAGAGAAAGTGATTGTTTACATACTCTCTGCATTTAAAAAAAATATGAAATAATTAGAGTAATTAAATGCAATGGAGTTCTCTTTTTAAGACAACTTTTGTTTTGGCTATTAGCTGTTTCATGTTTTCCCTTCAAAGCATGCATAATTTTAAGAAAACAAGAAGAGCTAGACTTACTATTCAACAGCATTGCTAGCTGATTGGTACCTGTCAGTGAAATCAAAACATTAACAGATGAGGCACTATGACCTGAGTAATTTATATAGCTTAAGTTTTCATAAGCACTTATTTTTATGCCCACTCCAGAACTGCCTGTGCAGCCCTCACCACTGGTTTAGTGAATATATCAACACCAAAAGTGCTGTTGTGGGAAAGCCACAAGTGACAACTTATCAGCTGTCTCACTAGAGGCACTAAAAAGCATCGTAGAACTTTTCGTGTGATTTTTGTGACAGTAAATCAACAAATTTGGTGGCATTATGAATGTCTGAGAAATGCTCTTGTACAACCTATGAATTCTGGTTCATAACAGGAAGTTATGACAGCAAAAAGTGCAATGTGCTTTTGACATATGCTAACAAAGCCAAGAAGAATGGAGAGTAATTGATTTAAATCTCCATGCTTTGACCAACAATGTAAGGCAATGGTGATGGCTAGAGCTGGGAAAACTCTCACCCTCTCTCTTCCTCCCCTGTTCACTGTCTACAGAAAATGACTTTGGGAGCAGGCATTGTCTAGGGAAAAAAAAAAAAAAGAAAAAAAGAAAGAAAGAAAGAAAGAAAGGAAAGACAGGACTTTGCCTGAATCTGTTGCAGCAAAGTAAGATCTCTAAAGAAAGGTGACTGAACTGTAGAAGATAAAAAACAAACAAACAAACAAAAAAAAAACAAACAAACAAAAACTTTTAAATCTGAATTCACAGAGATATCAACTATCCTGCTCCAGAACTGCAGGAGGCAGATACCCAGATATCCACAAATGAGATAGTCAGCAAGGAAAAGTACATGCAGCATGGGTCAAGGTCACAAGGGGTTTTCAGACCACCAAACTGGGTATCAACACTAGGAAAAACATGGCACACACGCCTCCCCTTTATGCTGGTATCCCAGAAAGGATGAGTTTAAACTACAGTAAGAATCCAAGATTTTCCATCTTTATCAAAGGAACCTACAATTTCACAAGAAGTTGCAAGAATGCTAGGCTAAAAACAAATAAATAATTTAAATTATTCTTAACAGCTACCAAGGCAACTTATAGTACAATATGTGGAGCGATAGAGGACTGTAGCAGAAGTGGCCGAATTACTGACTTTTCCTGGATAATTGGTAAATGAAGATTAATCCAGCATCTTCAGGAATGCTATGCAGTTTCAGAAACTTATCTACTATGTGCTAAATAAGACTCCCAGATAAGATATTTTTTGGACAGACTGTGCCATTTTTACAATAATGCATAGGAAAACAAACCAAACTGATGAACAGTGGCAGCTATCTCAGACACCATCTATGGGAACACAAGCAGTGAACAGAGGAGCATTACATAAGGAGCATACTGTCCATGCTATTTTGTAAATATGGTGCATGTCCAGGGAGGGAGTCAAACCTTCCTCAGCTTCCTCATTCTAAGTGAGATATCTTGATGGAATGCACTGGAGTCCATCCAGGATGGAGAGAAGATCAAGAGGAGAATAGGAAAAAATGACAGCTTAGTATGGTTTGGGAATGAATCACTCTCAGATAAAGGGATTTCACTCTATACCCATTACCAAGGGAAAAAAAGAAAAAAAAAAAAAAAAAAGAAAGGAACAAAGCTAAAGATTAAACTGTAACAAGTGGGACAATATTTAAAGATTCAGATGCTTAGCTATAATGAGATTCATTCAACTAAAAGAACATGGTGATAAATCATGTGTAAGATCTCAAGACTGAAACAGGATGACAGTTCTAGGAGAAAATCTGAGCAGAAGTGAACTGTGTATGAAATTACAGCCTTTTGTCCCCATACAACGTGGATGTTTGACACTACTTTTATTTGCAATTAAGTATGAGTGTTATGTAAAAGAACATGAGTTTATCCATTACTTGATTATCTAAAGAATCAGACAAAACTATTCCAGGATATCTGATGTCCTTGCAGACAATTACGCTCAAAAACTTTATTGATGGGACCCAGTATTAGGAGGTACAGAGCTTCCCCAACTTCTATATTAGACAGCAAACAGAAATCTCTCATCACATAGTTACCATTTTTGGAATGTTATTTGCAAAATTTACTATTTTATTTCTCCTATATAACTAAAGTTTTTCAGAGTAAGGATTTTTCCACTGTGCTTACAAATGTGTGTTACCAAGAAAATGGAGAACAGCTGTTCTGTTTCTCAAAGCTGCAGCTTTTGTTTTTGCTTTACTGGAGTTTATTTTTTTGGATGATGGTGGTAGTGTGAACTCCTTTTATCTGAGATTCATCCAGTGAAAATTGCACTTGTCAATGCACTTCAAAAGCAAAGTAAAATGTTCTTTACCTTGTCACATATTTAAACAGAAAGTATGTTTACCTTGCATACAACAGTGTTGAATACACATAACATTATGTGATGAACAGAGGCAACACAAACAGGTATTTTTAGCTATCCTTTTCATCTTTATTATTTTTTTTAATTAAAAAAAATAACTACTATATTTTTGTGGAGAAGAAAAGCTAAGAGCTTGACCAAAGATGCTCCCCCAGTTATCCAATTTTACAGGGAAAAAAATTGCTTGAGTCAATATTTTGCTCTCCATAAAGTAAAATACAGAGTGACTTCCTCAATTTCTACTATAACCTCTGGAAATCCATGTTTACTTTTACACGGAGTTTTGTCCAGGAATAACAAATGAATAACAATTCATAACAATTAAGAAAAATAAAACAGATTGGCACAGCATCATTTGAAAAACAAACCCAAAATCTGTTACATCAGTTGGTTCTTACAACAAACTTAATAGCTCCTGAGTGATGGAAAGTGGGTGAGGGTGTTCTGTCGTTCTTATTTACCAACTTCTGATAAGAAATGGCATAACTTTAGCCCAGATCTAGTAACTTGGATCCTTTTCTTCATTCATATTTCATTATCACTCTAAAAAATGAGAACCACACAAAGTGAAAAACCCAGTTTTTGTACCTAAACCTTTCTGGCATATTCAGAAAGGTTTTATTCTTACCATTATAATTCTGTCTTTCAGTCTTTTTGTTTTGCTTTGTTTTTAAATTTTTGTCTGAGGATTATATATTAGTTTTCTTTGTTCATTTTACTTTTTACTTCTAGCCTTTATTCCCTCATGTTTCAGTAGCTATGTACTTAATTAAGTCCAACAATAACGCAGAAGGTAAAGGTAGAAAAAAAAAAAAAGAAAAATTCTGATGTTCATATTTCATTAATAGTGAAGGAAGGAGGGCAATGTATGCAATGTGGATATTGAAAGTCCAAAAAATTATTTTAAGACTGGGGAGATTATGAAGAGAAAGCAGTGGTGTACTGTAAAATTGGTTATTAAATGGTTGGACTGGGCAAGTCTTCTTTTTATAACTCATTTTAAAGAGATCTCAAGTTCTTAGTTGCCAACAGGAATTATTGAATTATTAATACCAACTTGTCTCAGTAGTGTCACAAAGATCCCAGTCTTTTGAAAATATGATATTTAACACTCAAAAACTACAATTTGCACTTCGTGTCATAAAAAGATAAGGGGTAGGCTGAGAAACAGATTTAAGTGCTGCATACTTGATCACTACATGTAGCTGAAGTAGGAGCTGTGGCTGAGTTAGGTCCCCAAGTTATTTTGCAGTGTGAAAAGCAGGTGGAGAGTAGATGTCTCAGAAGGGAACTCAGCCATGTGTAGGCTGTGTGGAAGGATGCTTAGCCGCTGCGTGACTAGAAAGACTACACAAGCACTCCTTTGATCAGTTCTGTGTTGTCTCAGGTGGAGGGTGTCCCGATGAACTCTTTTCTGAGTAATGCTGCCAATTCAACAGAGGAGGCACAGACTAACACTGACCAGAACAGCCTGGTGTAAGGAACATCTCTGAAAGGTAGGGGATGAGAAAGACACTGAAAGCAGGTGACTCACTACCCAGACGGTTGTCTTATCCACTAGCAAACGTACAAAACAACACAAAAAGGCAGCAGCTCTTCCTCCTGCATTTCCAGTGAATTCCCTTTCGATATGCTGACAGAGAACACCCAGTAGATTAAAACATACTCAAGCGAGGCAAGTGAAGGAGGGCTTACTGTGAGGATGGGCACTGGGTTTTAAACTTCTGCAGAGTGGGTTGGAAGAGCTTCAGTTCCCAGGCAAAAGCCAAAGCAAAGGAGCACAGGAACCTGCAACTGTTGTAGAGCTGAGTGCCAGCAGAATTAGGCAAGGGCATCAAGGCTGAAGGCTGAGAGACAAGCACCTACGTTCTGCAATTAGCCTCATCTTGCACTGTTCTGGCATTTTATGGAGCCATTCCTTGGTCATTACAGCTTGCTGCAGAGGGTGAATATGTTCCTGCTAAGGGCCACTGAAGACAACAGCTTTCTGACAAAACAGTAATTATTTATTATGCAGACAAAAGTGTTAAAAAGATATATTGGCAGGAAACTGAAGACGGCAAAGTTCAAACACAAAAGATGTAAATTCCTAGTAGTGAATCTATTTAAAAACAAAAACAAACAAACAAAAAAAAACAGAGCAGATCACTAAAGAGTGTAAGAGATTCCTAATTAATAGAATTGTATAAATCAAGGTCTTTTTTTTTTTTTTTTAAACAGTCAGCCACAACTTTGAAGAGCAGGAAGAGGAATCCCTACAAAAAAATCCCATGGATTATGGTTTCATAAACAGTACACGACTTTATTAGTCCATTCTAATCTTTAGATCTATGAATTTATGAGAAATTTAAAATACATTTTGGATTAAATTTCAATTCATATCTATAATTCCAATTTATCTAAGGTAGATTTTCATTGGCTTTTTCCTCAGATAAGTATCAGTCCTACTTAGTTTCCCTTCCCTCACACAGTCATAATGTAATTTAAATATATTTAATCAATTTCTGACTGAGAGCAGTGTTTAAGCATAAACTTAAGCATATAACTGGAGCCATTTCTTGTTCAGACAAGGGGAACTCTTACTATGAACAGTTAACGTATTTCATCTGTAACCATTGCTTGAGGCAGAAGGTGCAGACATTGATTAGTAGCTTGCAGAGGAGACACACAATTCTACTTAAGCGGAAGAAAAATCAGCAGTTTTATTTCTCAGAACATATGGTTTTATTATCTGAATGACAGTTTCAAAAATATACCTGATATAAACAGAAAACAAAGAATCACTTGTAAAGTGGAAAGACAATACTATAATAAATGTAGGCACAAATGATTTCCTTTACATGTATATTTATGTATACAGACACATAAATATGCGTATACACAAGCAGATATAGATACTGATTTTTCAATGGGCCTTTTCAATAGCTAAGATGGAGCCCAAGGAAAACTATTCTGAAAACTAATGGCCTTTCTCCAATTTCTCTTCTGTAACTGAAGAGTAACTGAGGCCTGAGGGAAATGAGCTTGAGCATTCAAGTCTGGTAGGAACAGAGGAGGAGGATTTCTTGGGATATGGTTACAGTCCACTTATGAACATAATAAATGTTGCTTGCAAAAATGGAAATAACCTTAAAATAAACTTCACCATTAAAAGTAAAAATGAAAATAATCTCCCTTATATTTGTACATTAGTTTTGAAATGCTGACATTTTTCCACAGACAGGTTTTTCTGTGAATTGTGATAGATTGTTTTGCTACTGTAATTCCCTTGCTTTAGAGAAAGAGCTTGGTTTTCAGACAGTCAGCTTTTTATTGAGACAAAAGAACGAAAACAGGCATGAGACTGTCTCTTCCAGTGTATTTTTATTTACACTTAGTTCTTGTTATGTTTTGTCAAATATGAACATTTTATAGATAAAGTACTTCCACAGTTCCAGAGAGAAATAGGCTTGTCTCCAGGTTTTAGCTGGACTGTTCTCATATGCTTGCTCTCCCTTGTAAGATGGGCCTTAGCTATACAATAAACTATGTTACACATTGCTTTGCATTAAAAATTCTGACTGCATTCAGAGATTCACTACATTCAGTTCCATAACAGTGTCACTCATGGCTGAAAAAATAACTCTGAAGATAGGATTAATGTATATAATCCCTTTTTATAGTGTTGTTTTTCAACATGAGAGGTTATTCTTTTGAATTCACAGACCTCAGTTCCTAAACCCAGGGGCTTATAGCACTGCCTGCTAACAATTCATTAATACAAAATGTTCATCTTTACTAGCTAATCCAACATGATTTTGAGATTTTCACTGACTTTTAACTTTTTCCATGCCAATACGGTATTTATCATACTAGCACTGACACATGATTTGTCATAAAGCACAATACAGTGATACATATACACTTCTGGGATAATCATTTACAAGTTTAACATATCTGAAAATTTGCCCTTATCTGATCTGTGATATTTTCACTTCTTACTTAGTAAACTAGTAATGTGCAAGAAAATGTCATACCATATAAAGGATAAACTAAGGATTGATGCAGCCAATTCTCCAGGGGTGGCAAACCCAAATTAACTAGGAGGCTGTGAAGATGCATCTGGACCCTTGTCTCTGTCTCTCCTTCTCCCTGTTAGCATAACAAAGTCAGTTCAACTGAAAGGCCATATTGGGAGGTGGAAACGAGCTTGCAAATATGTTACATTTTTAAAAATTAATGATTTGTATCTCCCTATGGAAATGAGAGTATTGCTAGATTGTGACAAGCAGTTCTTCAAGAGCTAAATCCTGGAAGGACTCCAGACTGAGGTCACTGGCTTTCTGCAAAACCAGCCTGCAAAACTGGGAGGTATTTTACAGTCTATGCTGCTGAAAAATGTATCTATCTTGGCAAAATTTTCTCATTCAACTTTTTGACCTTAATCCTTCTACCCTCTTGAAAATTATCACATACACTTCTGAAAGCAACCTTCTTTTCCACCAGTGGCTTTTTCCACCAGACAAAAAAAAAGATTTATTTTTTCTTGAGAACTACATGTGAAGGAAAACAATTCTTTTTTCAGTTATTAATTATTAACACAAGAAAACAAAGTTTAGGAAGCTACTATTTATGTTGTTTCTACTTTGTCCCTCCAGAGTACCCTTCCAAATACCTTCATTCCAAGCATTAGAAAATGCAAAGATGTACATTGCAGCCATTGTCCAACGGACTTGAAGAACTCTCTAGAAACATAGGCTATGGCTCATAAAAACAAGAATGTGCTAAGATTCTTGCTAAGATAAAACAACTGTGCTAAGAAATAAAAGAGAAATATTACACACAAGACAGAACAGATGCCATTATCGCTTAGCCCTGATGAACCAGCTAAAAGCAACATCAGTTTATTTATCCATGACAGAATAATATATTTTGGTTAAAACCAAAACAAAACTCTGAAGCACTGAAAAATTTCAGAGCTATGCCTCAGCATGTCCAAATGCTCTGTGTCAGCTACTTTCTCAGAAAGGGTATTGAGGGCTACGGAGGCAGCACTGGCTGATCATTTATCATCTGTACCACGGCACTGATGCCACTATGCTGGCTTACTCCCATGCCCCTCTTCTTGCTTTCAGTCTGTGCCTTGTGCTGGAAAGTACAGAAGATAAAAGTAGCAGGACCCCTGCCCTAAATAAAATAACTGAGTAAACAAACAAACAAACAAAAAGAAAGAAGCAAGCTGGCAAAGGAAACATAAATTAGCTGGTCTGCTTTACTGGAGATGGGTACCGGAAGAATGGAGGATGGTGATTGTTAGTATGCATATACCTGAAGTCACCATGTGTCATTTTGAAATTTGGGCAACACCAGGACAGTATGCCAAAGAAGGGCAACACCAAAAACAGTGGCATAGAACATTATTAAGGCTGTGGTAATAGAGAAGTCACGTTTTTTATTTTATTTTATAAACAGATTCTTAACAGTGGAATAATTGCTGTGATTTTATTTTTCATCCTCTGTATACCAGGTCTGATCTAAATCAGCCTGGTGTAACTTCTTTGAGCATAACCCTACTTTTCTTTAAAAAAGCAACTACAGCAAAACCACAACAACGTATAAAGAAACAAACAAAACAAAAGTAGTTTCAAAAACCTGAATAAACCTTACTCAGTTTCTAAAATTTTAGGTTCCTTTAAAACTTTAATTACTCACTGCTGCAGATGTGCAGGCATTCAAGATAACATAATTATAACTGATTCAGCACGTATGCCAAGGTAGTTCCCTTGTGAAATGATGGTTTATTGTTTTCTAATGTCACTGTAGATCAAAGAGAAATGTTTCAAACTGTCTTCATGGCATGAGACATTGCATATCAGAGCCATCAGATCACCCAAGTTGCTCTCTAGGAGGACTGCTCCCCTCCATAAACAACTAAAGTTACATAGGAAATACATTAAGAGAGATTTCTGTACATACAGACAATTGCACAGAATTTCTGGCTGAGGGCACATTTATTGAATTACCTCCAAACTGCAACTCTATCCACAAACTAACAATCACTCAAACCCTGAACAGTCTGGAAGCACGATCATGCTCATTACTCATACTGAACGAAAAAGTCATCTCCTGCTACAGGAGCATTAACCCCAGGGCCAGCTGGAGGTGCCCGGAGCCCGGTACCACTGCAGGTTGGACATGAGATCTCTGAAAGAGGGAGCAGCAGTCCCTGCCCCGCACTGCTCCCTTCCTACCCCCTACCCAGCCGCTGCCGCACCACAGCCCGCAGCACCTGCCTGAGGAGGCCGCGAGCTCCAGGCTCAGCACGAGCACACGAAGGCAACTCGGGCCTGACACTGGCAGCCCAGGAGGGCAACTTCATGGCTCCAAATACTTGAGGAAGGAAGCGCAGAAGTCACGGGCAAGCAGTGGTCAGGGGAAAACAGGAGTGAGAATGAACAGCAGGAGAGGGGCATGAGAGGCAGGAGATGGAGGTTTAGGAAAAGCGGTGATACGCAAGAGAGCAGATAATTGATATTTGAGCTGTGCAGTCCAGAAAGACAGTCAATTCTCAATTACCCATGGATGATTTAACCTGAATTCTGGATTAAGTACTGCATGGGCTAGAGACACTAAAGCTGATTCAGTAAAGAGCAAGCTTAGGTCAGATAGACTTAACTAATGCATGCAGAGCACTGTGTGAACACAGCTATGTAATTTCTGGGGCCAGCTCAGCAGTACGGTGCCTTTCAGGAGCAGCCTGAGTTAATGAGACCTGATGAGTCTCAACTGACTGCATGCAGAACCACTTACCTTATCCTGCATCTGCTCCCCAGCTTTATGTCATTGAAAACAGCTGCAACGAGCCTATCTGTTATCAATGCACCTCCACAGTACAGCAGTGCTACTAGCATCCCTGTGTGTATGCAGGTGAGTGATAGAGAAAGAGGTCAGAGTCAGACCTTCACTGTTGCATATTCCATATATTTTTCTTAAAGGTACAACACTTGTGGATCATCTTCATGGAGCATTCTAAGGATTCCTGTACTAATGGTCCTTCATAATTTAATCTTAAACATATTTCTTATTATTCATTCTGGAAGGATATTTTCAAATATTTGTTCACTATTTCAACCTCTATGTCACTGCTTAGTCTGGTTATTGATTAGAACTTGCTGTCAGCAATCCTTTTAGCTATCTATTTGTTGTTGTTGCTCTTCCCTACATCTTCTACCATAAAAATATACATAGTAGGTATTTGAAATGTATATATGTATACACACACATTGACACATATATATGTATAGGTAATATGAATCAGTAGTCAATAATCTGATAAGGAAGTATACTCATCACAGGTGGCCTAACCAGCTTCCTGCACTGTCATCCACTGTTATGCCACCATTGGCAACACCTTTCAAACCTACTGCCCAGTTCTGTTCTGCAACACTGTACAAAGCAGAGATTATTCTCGCAGATGATCTAAGGTTTGTAATCATTTTGGTTGCAACATTTAAAAAACAAAACAAAACAAAAAAGCTTGTTCTAGCACTAATCCTAGCTGACAGCTTCAAGGCAGAAGGTCTCTGTGTGAAAGAAAATAAACAAGCAATATAAATTTTACTTGTTGTAGGACACCATTTTTACCTAACTCAGAATGAACTGTAATGTGGCAACTCATGCATTTCAGTTGTAATACCTGAGAACTTGCTTAAGCGATCTCCTAGTCTTTCATAGTTACCTTTGAGAACCTGAAATGGATGAGTATTGTTCACTTTTGAAAGAAGGATAGAGAACCCAAGAAATTTTTGATGAATAAGTCTGAGTTCTGTTCTAAAACACATTATCCATCAAACAATCTGTGAGCAAAGGAAAAAATAAGAGGTAGCAGCCAACAGTTTACCAAGAATAAGTAATAACCAATCAACTGACTTTCATCTGGAGCATAAGATTTGTTAAGTGAACAACAGGTAGAAGTTATGTCTGATACCCTGAACAAGGCTTCTGCCCATGTGAAATTAACACAAGCAAGCTAGGAAATTTTCATCTAAGAGGAAATTAAACTCATTGAAAAGCATAACTTAAATGAAGTACTATGTGGAAAGGCAATACCAAGTGAAGTTATGTACAGATTTGTACTATATCAAATATTAATCACTGTTTTCATTAGTTGCTTGGTTGATGTAATAGATGGTAGATTTAGTACAATCTCAATGATACCAAACCCAAAAAGCTGCAGACACTCAAGAAGACAGGAACACAGTTCAAAGTGGTCTCGAAAAAAACTAAGAATTAATTCAATAAATGCAAAGCATTCAAATAACTTAGCTGAATAAACTGGATGAACATAGAAATGGATTGCAAATGACTGGACAGATGGTCAAAAGTCTAGAAACAAGGAAAGAAATTAAAACAAACAAACAAACAGGATTTGTTTAGTCTAGAGAAGATTGAATTAACTCAGTATCTGCTTTAAAATATATAAAGCTATTGCTGAGAGAAAGAGAATAAACTGTTCTCAATTTTCATGGTGGTGACATAATTAGCCTAAATTGCAGCAGGGGATATTAAGGTTGGAGAAAAACATCTTTTGAGCTGCAAGGACTGCAAAGCAGTGAAACAAAATTTCTGCAAAGCTACAGAAAAAAATCCTGACTTAAAGAGCAGGTTAGACAGAAATTGGTCAGAAATTATTTAAGTCTAGCTGATCCTGCCTGAGGCAAAAATCTGGACTATACAACCTTTCAAATCTCCTTCAAGACATAATTATTACACCTATCATTTCTTTATGGAAAAACAAATACAAAAATAAAAAAAAAAGCATGGAAAATAACATCGAATGCTGTGATAATTCATAGCATCATTTTTCACAGAAGTTGAACTGTTGGTTTGCATAAAAATATGATAAAGTACATTTCCTATAGCTAACACATTTTCAACTTTTAATTACTTGATAGCAATAAGGAAAAATGAGAAAGGGAGAATGAGAAACAGCGCCTGCAGACTGGCTGACTATATTAGAAGAATACCACTTACTAAATAATTTTTTGCAGTTTCCCAAATCAAGCAACTTTCTCTGAGCTAAGTTACTGCTGTTGAAATCGGTCCCTCTTTGTCACTGCAGTTTCTCATAGTATGGTATTTTCACTGGAATGACAGTGCAAAATAGTTGGGTAGCACTTCATCTTCTCTGTTTTTTCTTCTACAGCAAACTGCCAGCCTCAATTTCTTAGCTAAGATTTACAGAGCTTGCTTTACTTTAACTGGCATACCAGGTTTCTCAGAAGTTTTGGGCAGAATGGTAGTTAGATGTGCATTGTAACATATGGATGCATAGTATATGGGAAAGATAGGTTGTGTGAGTGCTGGGATACCATTATATATTTAAAAGTATTTCATATTGCCTAATACCAGTTAATCCCAACAATTAACCTAGAATTCACATTCCAGGTCTAATGAATATGATGAGCCTGCAATCAGGAGTAACACCAACTGAAGAGGGAGATCAGAGATGTTGTGATGGCAGGAGGTGACAGTAATGCAAAGCTTCAGTCACACAGTGTTGTGATTCTGAAACTGGCAACGTCAGGCATATATGCCTGCCTTCCCCATCTGGTAAATGTTGGTAAAAACCACTCTGAAGAATAAAATTAACACCTCCTATCATATGTTTGGAAAGAGCTAAGATAGCTTTTTGTTAAAGGAAGTCTTGGGCTTATTTAAAGAAATCAACAAGCATGCAGAGAAGGATGATTTGGTTCAGGCAGGTTATGTGAATATCTGAAATATTTTTGAGAAAGTGCCAAAATAAAATAAAATTAAGAAACTTGGTAATGTTACATAAAAAGAAAGGTTTTCTCCTTAATACCTATCTAAATGGTGGAAAAACAGAAAAGTGACAGTAGGCACGTACTCTATTCTTGCAATGGAAATGCATTTAAAACAGATGAACGAAAAGATTTATATTCGTAGCAGGTGGTAAGTATCTGGAGCTTGCCGCCACAGGAGGTTGTGAAGACCAGCAGCTTCAGAGACAACCCAGACAACAGGGCTGATAAAAAGATGCTGCTAGGCAGTAATGTGTCTCCTGATATCGCTAAACCAGCATCTATGGATGCTGAGGGTGGGGGCTAAGGCAGTACAAGGGGAATGCCGCAGCAAGATGGTGCACTCCCCTTGCGTGGCCTGGCCAGTCAACACCACCAGGCACACCTTGCCAGGCGAGGCAGAACTCTGTTTTGCCCCAGTAAGGTATTTCTTATGTTTCAAGTGTAATGAGACACAATTTTGGTCCCTTTTAGAAACCTGGTTATTCTTTTATTTGTTGTAGGTCTATAAAATGCCAGTTCTGTGGATTTAAACACTGAAAGATCTCCAGCAAACATAGAGTTAATGAGACTTTTTTTTTTAAGAGTAACGTTGTTCTCAACCAAATTCATGCCAAATCCTATATATAATGTTTCATTCTTTTTCTAAATTATAGGGAAATCTGTAGCGTTATAAATAGATCCTCTTTCAGTAGTAAACAGGAAAAGGGTTTGATTTGTTACTGTGTTGGCATAATATATTATTTATGTTACTAATCCATATTTTTTTTCTAGCTGCTGCTAAGAAGACTCTCCAAACACTTGACTTTTTATCTAAATCAAGAAAAAAAAAGTACTAAAATTCCTTTCACGTCTGCATCATATTCCAATTATTCAGTCATCACAATTTTCCATTGAAATGAGAAAGTCTGAACAAGTTGACAAGGTTGAGGCAACACAAACAGTTCAGCTGAGAATCCAACTGCATCTCCCCCTAGGGAGTAAAAGGGCATAAATTCTCTGTGTCTGAACAGATTGCTCCCCACTGGAGCAAGGGGGAAAACAGAACCACATCCTAACTCCCCAAATTGTGTTAGTGATGCAGACCTTCTCAGACACCACAACAGAAATCTGTTCCTTGCTGAGGCACTGTGGCTTGGAAGATAACACAGACCAAAATGACTGAACCTATTCATAATGCACAAGACAAACTTTAAGAATTACAGATGTCATAAACCATGCTGAAAACAGTAATAAACTTGTAACAAGGAAAAAGAGGAAAAAAATAGGTAAGTCTTTGTACCCAGCTCTTACAGAAGCTGCTTTAAAATCACCCTTTCATATTTGGTCTCCCTAAATATTAAATACTACTTCACTACGTGGTGTTTCTTAGAAGCAATATATGGCTTTCTTCCTGACCAACTCAAATAAAGAGCTCTGTGCTGGAAAAGGCATACACATCTGCTTATTAACAGGCTTGTTATTCCTGTTCATTGCTCCTGAACTGTACAAAGAAGCCATTATCACCAAATTACAGTCTACAAAATGCATGGAAGAAAAACTTGGATGATTTGGATGGAGACAAAACAATACATCATATGCACAACGTATGTTGAGAGTTTTATCAAACAAAGTTGTAAGGAAAGTCACATATCTTTTTCCTCTCTTGGCTGTCACTTCATCTATTTCCTATGCTCCATTACCTCTGCACAAGCCCAGGAGGTGTTTGCACATAATACCATTTCATTCTTGACTGAATTTACACTGAGAGTTCCCCTCATATTATGCATACATACAATTTTGCATTTTATCACCTCTTAAAAAATCTTCTGAACCCCAAACAATACTTCGGGAGG
Source organism: Anser cygnoides (assembly GCF_040182565.1). Classification (NCBI taxonomy): domain Eukaryota; kingdom Metazoa; phylum Chordata; class Aves; order Anseriformes; family Anatidae; genus Anser; species Anser cygnoides. The sequence goes on along the minus strand of NC_089873.1, from coordinate 123,611,697 downwards.
CATACCTTCTAACCGCATTTTGAAAAAGGATCTTTTTAGTCTATAAAGATGCAAAGACACAAGACTTAAGTTCAAGAAATCTTTCTGCATTACTTATTTCCTAAAGGGACATAATTATAATACATTGTGCATGATTGTTCTCCTTTTGAAACTGTGCCCCTAAGTAGCAGTTGTGAGTAGATTAATGCCAGAACAGATAACAGTCTCCTCTTTGATGGCCAAATGGTTAAATGGCTTGGATATCTGAGATAACGTCTAACATTTCAGCAGCAAGAAACATACAATAATTTTTGCTACAATTGGCACCAATTTTATGCTTAAGAATAGGAATTACGAATAATGTTGTCATTGATCAACGACATATGCCAGGAATTTGTAATGCTGCTTAAGTGTGATCAAAATAAGTACAGCACTATGGGTATTCTGTGGGTTTTTGTTTGTTTGCTTGGTTGTTGCTGTTGTTTGGTTGGTTTTGTTTTGTTTCATTTGTTTGTTATTTTTGTTGTTGTTGTTTGGTTTTGTATTAATAGAATCAACAGTGTCTAAATAATTTGTAAAAACGTATGACGACAGGATCCCTGCCCTGCACAGTTTACAAGCTTTTTTTCATTAAAAACTCATGTAGTAAATCTGCATGATATCTGAGTGTCAGAACTGGCAGGTATCAATGGTAACAGAGAGTACACCAGAAAGGATGAATAAGATAATAAACATCTCTGTATTTGGGTGGATAAATTAAATGTATTATTTGTTGTACTTTATAGTCTGGGTTGGATGGGGTTAGAATTAGATGATCTTTAAGGTCTCTTCCAACCTAAACCATTCTATGATAATCTTACTTTTTCAGAGAAAATAGGTATGTAAAACAGCAAGATTTCTGAATAAATACATTTTGTTTCCTTATTGTATATTTAATGCACTGTATTACAAAAGGAGTGTATGAGATTATTTTTTTAAATGTTTCATGTAAACATACGATCTGTCAAAGCAGATCTTTTTTTTTTTTCTTTTCTTGTCCTGAAAAATGCTGTACACACACAACCTTGATGTACATCACATTTATTTCTATTTCTGTCTTACCTCTTCCATTCCCTTACTGAAATAACTAATAGAAATTCTAAGGTTTGATGAACAATTCCAAAGTACTGTGTTTTCTCTGTATTAAGATTACATGGCATGATTTGGGTAGCAGGGGGACTGTAGCGACGGCTTCTGTGAGCAGAGCCCAGCAGTTGCCCCATGTCAGACCAGATCTGGCAGGAACTGCCGCCCGCCCGTGGGGGACCCGTGCTGGAGCAGTTTGCTCCTGGGGGATGGATGGACCCCGTGGTACGGAGCCGTGTGGGAGCAGTGCTGGAAGAGCTGCTGCCTGTGGGCAGCCCCCGCAGGCTCAGTTCGGGAAGGACGGCATCCCGTGGGAGGGACCCCGCGTGGAGCAGGGGCAGAGAGTGACCGTGAGGGAGCGGCGGAGACGAAGCCTCAGGGACTGACCGCAGCCCCCATTACCCGTTCCCCTGCACTGCTTGGGGATGGGGGGGGGGGGGAGGGTGAATGGGGAGAAGGTGGTTTCAGTTTGCTTTTAGTCTCTCATTGCTCTAGTCTGTCAGTAATATGCAATAAATTACGTTAATCTCCCTATGCCAAATCTGTTTTGCCTTTGTCAGTAATTGGTGTGTGATCTCCCTATCCCTATCTCAACCCATGAGCACTTTCTCATCATATTTTCTTTTCAGTAGGGGGAGTGAGAGAGAGGGGACTAGTGGAGTTTAACTGCCCATCAGGTATCAGGTAGATCGTGAAACCACCACAATCATAAAATGAAATTCAGTTTTTCACAGAATTATAGAATTCAGTTAATGTGATTCAAAGTGCTATTCCCATTTCCCCAGAACTGCAAGGAGTAGAAGCGTAAACTTAGCTGGATTTTTCTCATAGAGAACTTTATTTTAAATAATGTTTGGGGGGGATTTTGATCATTATTTTTACATGACAGAGATGTTAGCACTGAACTATATCAAACTAAGAAAGTGAACTTTAACATTAAGTATTACTATATTGAAAAAGTTCTATTTATTAACCTGGATCACTGCCTATACATATCCTAGTTTTTCCTCATCAAAACACAGACGTGAATGCCTACTTTTTTTGAAGATATGTAAGCCCAATTAAAAAAATTGTTTGAGAAATTTTAATACAGATACTAAAAAGTAAAATGTAGTGTTTTAGAAATGACTTATTGAGGTGGACATTTGGCTTAATTTAAAATTCTGAAAAAAAAACAGGTATTATTAAACATAATTGAAAAAAATTTGAGAAATTAGCTATTCCCATCTTTTACCACCTGAGATTACTTCATTATAAAACAAGAACTAAAAACTGGCTTTAACATATAACCTTTAACTTTCTCAGCATTTATTTCTGCATTATTTCAGTAAATCTCTTCCCAATTAGAACTGTTTTTTTCCTTTCCCCAAACAGAAGATTAGACCACAGGCAGACACAGCATGGTGCTGCCGAGCCACAGTATGCAATGGACAGTTCTTACAGGAACAGGAACCCTCTCTACTTAGTGCATCTCTCACTGGAGAAAAAGAGGTTTGGAAAAAGAAGGGAAGAAATACAGAGATGGATTGAAATTAAGTCAGAATATCTCCAAGGAAAAAAAATCCATAGCAAAATATTAAAAAGATCATCATTTTTTATTGAGTGTTGGGGAAAAGTGCTTGTTTTCACATTATTTTTAACAATCTATTACAATTCTTTTGATGTATGAGGAACTGAAAATGAATTCTGCTGTTCATTCTTTTTTCTTCTGAGATAGTAGTTAAAAAAAAAAAGTTGCTATTTAGACATTTTTTGTGCTGGAAATGATAATTAGAGTGAAAAAGTCTCATTATGCAATGACAGTAGAAGGAAAGAAAGTTGAAAATCAGCTGATTATTAATCATCATAACCTAAACGTCTATTTACCCATCATTCTGAAAAAGCTGAAGAATCATTTATCCTATACATTGTTAAACAGCATCCCTGAAAATCAGTCCTACAGTAAAGCCTGACCATACTGCTCTTGCACTTTGGAAACAGGCATAGAGTAAAATATGAAGCCAAGAGAAAAATTTACTTCAAAAAAAAAAAAAACTTGCAAGAAAAAATACATGCTTTGTATTCTACACTAAGAGGTCTCCAAAGGCTGTCATGTTATTTTAATTAAGATTTGTGATTTTAAGATTGTCTAATGAAAGAATTTCAAAGGAATTAGGTAATGAGTACCCAAGGAAATTATAAAGTCAAGTGCACAACTTCCTTAGACTCCACTGACAATTCTGGTTTATGTATAAATCATCCTAATGATTAGAGACAATGTAGTTTTATACAAAAATACTCATAATTAAAATATAAGAATTCTTACCATGAAAAGAATTACTGGAAAATAATTTCATAAAAAATAAAGACAAATATACAGAATGAACCAACATGACTGAATCGATGTTTCAACGTGCTAGATTTTGTTTAATCTCAGCTAGACAGCTTAAAAGAATCACATTTGTTAGACATCATTCTCAGAAGATGAGTAATGTTTAATCTCCGCAGATTAGTGAAAACGTTATCATCTAAAAACTTCTTCAATCTGGGTGAAGGGGGGAGGGAGGAGAGAGAGGAGCGGAGGAATCGGGGACATGACGGGACACGCTGGCACTACATTTGCATAAATTCATCTAGATAGAAAAACAAGAGCAACCTTCTATCTTATAAATCTTTCTCCTTCACTGAATTTTAGCCCTTCATCTATATGGACCTTAAAATACCTGTGTCTGAAAGGAGATGAACCAACAGGCTTGCAAACTTCACCAATTTAAAATTTAACATTTCATTTTCCTGTTCTTCCTATCCCTTACTTTCCACCAACATTTCACCTGTCTTCTCTTAACGACAGCCATAAGACCTGTGAGACAATTTCAGATATATTTTCCCCAGCTTAAAGAAATGACCTAAGTCTTGGTTGAAACCACTTATAAATATGCAGCTTTTTCCATCCACATACATTACCACTATTATGATTTAAATGTACAAAACCCCCGTTATTCTTTTCCTGCAAGCCCTGTTCTCTCTACATTGATCCTATCAACAATACCTGTTGTGGACTATTATTGCAGATGTGCATAGTCCCGGAACAAGCAGTTTATTACAGCTAAGCAGAAGTGCCATTTCTGAGGTTGTAACATCAGGCCCAACATGGTATGATGTACTTCACAGCCATTTCTCAAATGGGCCAGCTGGCTGTGTTCGTTCTCTTTTCATCTTCCACTGCCTCCAAAGCACTCTCTCTTGACTTGCACCAGTGTGCACAAGAGATCCTCTTTACTAAATTGTTACTAAGCTTACCAATTTACTTTGCTCTAAATTAAGCCAGGAATATTTAAAAGATAGCAATGGCTGAGACAGTTACTTTTATTAAACTGACTCACAGCAGTTAAGCTCTCAGAGTTAGCACCTAGTACGTGTAGATATCGTTTGATTCTCATGCATCTATATTGTTGTTCATTATCACATGCTTTAACAACAGGTCCGGAAAAAAAAAAAAAAAAAGAAAAAAAAAGCCCCATCCGAAAACACACCAGGCAAATAAGCAAGTAATTCTTATGGGTTCTGATGCACTGTTATTTCTTTGCAGAACACAATCACTTTGTCAGAGCTGAATCCCACATCTGAATATCATTACAGGAATGTGCCAAATATACCAGTTTTCATCACAGAAATATTATGCCATATGGGCCACATATGAAGAGGTAGAAGGATTTATAAGAACAGTTAAAAATGCTATCAGTGCTGATCACGATGCTCAGTAGGAATTTAAGACAGACTGATAAGATGCCACAAAGGAAAAAAGTCCTATTCACATGCTCAAACATATGTCGAAACGTTGGACATTTACACTGAGACCTAGCTCCACACTGTGCCACCTTCAAACTATCTGAATAAATGATTCTGTGACATACCTAGTAAGATATCTCTGGAAACTCACAACAGGCCAAAACCCATCATTCTTCCCCACAAACAGAGAAATGATTAATTTCATCCTCTATTTATGTGGGTTTTTTTTAATTTTTTTTTTTTACCTTCCTTGTTCCTTGGTGCAAAAATATAACAGATTTTTCTCTGAACAAGAACATGAAACAAAAGTGGATCTTTGTGCTTCTTCAGAACCATTTTTTCCAAAATATTGAAACCAGCTTCTACTGTAATTAGAAATAAGTGCTGATCTTATTTTTTTTTTCAGAAACAGTGTCAAACTGTCCTGTTAAAACATCAAAAAGAAGACACTTTGAACATGAAAATACAATTTTTCACTTTACTACAAATAATATTGGAACATGATTTTTCTTCTTCCTTTCTTTCTTGCTTGCTTGCTTTCCTTCTTTCCTTCTATACAGAAATCAAATTAAACTATAACCTGGGGCTATGGTATTCAGGGGTGACAAAGAAGACATGTAGATCAGACAGAGGGAAATCAGGCAGCTTTCCAGTGTTCCAAAGGAGTAACGTCCTTTGGAATACAGATCTTTTGGTCTGGATATCCAGGGGCTAATGAATGGTGGGATCTTGTTGTTGCACAGTACTGGAAACCTGCTTGGTTTGCAGGGTTATGTCATGAATCTCACTCGGAGTATTTGCAGAGTCACTGTGTTGCCCATGGCATATTCTAGCTCCCTCCAATTTTCCAGTAGGAATGTGCCCCACCACAAAAACAGGGATGAGTTGGACCAAGTGTAGATATCTGTATCTGAGCTTGTCACCCAGTATATATTGAGAGAAGCAAGCCATTTCAGGGAGCAAATCACCTCACCTACTTTAGATGCTCACTTCAGAGCTAGAACCGTGGGCTAAACGACAGACATGCCTGTTTCTTTCTACTGACTTTGGAGATGAGTCTTGGTAAAGTTGTTAATCGACTTAGAATACTTGAATTTTAGGCAGTTAAGGTCTACTCAATGATAAATCAGAGAAGCGTGTATATATATAGTTATAAAAACCTCAAATGGAATCTATATTTTTTTCAACTCATTATGCTTATGTAGGAAACATTTCCATATCTAGAAATCAGTTACAACTATTTCAATGATTTTGACCATTCTACTGTGATATTTTGGTATGACTTGGTGTGTTTTATTGTGTGGTTCTTTGTTTGCTTGTTTTCATTATTTTTGTTAAGACATATTCTTTATTTTTTCTTGTTAATCACTTTCCACATTCCTGTTATCAGCAAACAAGGCCAGATCTGTGAAATGCTGAACAATTACAACTCTCAATTCTGTTGCTCTCCAGCATCTTTCTAGTATTGATTCTATTACCTAATTTCTACTTCAATGGATTTTTTTAAAAGGAAATCTACCCAAGGTTAGCATTGCACTGTATTATTGTGGATCAAAGCGCATTTATTACAAACTCATGATTGATTTTTAAGAATTGACATAATCAAAAAGCCTAATATCTGTAGTCATTAACAAATCAACAATGAAAATTTGGGATAGTTACACCCTGCCTAGTTAATTAAGCACACAAAAATGAATGGCAAATATTAAATATTTTTTCTTGTCACCCTGAATGGTCCTCCTTCCTTTTATTGACTATTTCTGGTTGGAGATTTTACAATAATCCCTCAAGAAAAAAATGGACAAGAATTATCTTTTCTTAAGCTGTACTTTTGTGAGCAGCACATAACTGCAACAACTGAGTCTGTTTATGCATTAGTAGCTATCAGCAAAACTTTTCTTAAGCAAATAGAGTAGATAGTTGCAATATTTGAACTTTATAAACCTCACTATGAATTCTATTCAGCTCAAAGATTTGACAAGTCCAGAAACATGAAAAAGAAAGTTGAGAGCTCAGTGAAGTGACTAAACCACTATGTATGAAGCTCACATTTTGCTGCACAAAATCTTTCATATAAGCAGAAAGCACATGAACATTAGGGGTGCCATGGTGATAAGCTAAATTGATCTTTTAGCTCAATATGAGCAATGGTCCAAAAAAGCAGCAGAATACAGTTCTAGGAATTGATTTGTTACCTTGCTTATTGTATCAGCTAGCTACAGAGACGGATGACATGCTTGAGTAAGCTGAAATAGCCTAGATTTACTACAGAAATAATTAAAAAACAAAACAACAAAAAAAAACACTAAGTTCTTCAGAACTCAATTGTTTAAGTGCTGAATTCTCTGGTTTAATTCAGAAAGATGCTTTAAAGTATTTCTTTAGGAAAACATGTAGTCATTTTGCTTTTAATGGAAATACTTTCACATTTCAAGCTCAATGTTTACTCAGCCATTTTCTTGGATTTCATTGCAATGCATAGTAACCTGCAAAATTAATACTGTTTATTTACATTGTAAATTTGTTGTTTGCAGATAGGAGCGTTTGAGAGTTTATTTTGCAGTAGTGAAGGTAGGTTTGTTTTTCTATCAAACAAAACAAAAACAAACACAATCATTCCCCCTACTGACTTATGAAAAAACAAAAAAAGAAAAAAAAGATAATCTAGTGTTTCTCCAACGTATTGTTAACCATTAACAAAGGAAATTAACTGTCAGAGGTGTTAAGCAAAATCAGACATTTTGTCCTCATCTTCTACTTGCCAAAATTCAGTTTAGTATAAACAAAAGCAGAATCTATTGTAAAATAGATGGGCCAAAGGGGATTCTAGGCAACTGAAAACTGACCAGCCATATTCCAAAAAGGTGAGGAAGAATGTGAGGCAATGGTGTGATGAGCAGCTAAATTCAGAGCATGGTGTCCCTTTCTCCTCAGTCCCCAAAAATACCAACTTCCCAAGACGTGCAATGTCTCATTACTTCTCTCCCTCTGCAGAACCATAGTTTATTCATCTTAGATCTTATGATAACATATGCCTAGTGTAAATCAAATAAGAAATAAATGTGTATAGTGGTTAGGGAATGGAGATTGGTATTCAAGACCCCTGTGCCCCCGAAAACAATGATGCCTTTATTCCTTTTAGGATGTTTTTATAAATTTCACCTTAAGCAGCTCTACATAACATAAAATTTAAATATTTCACAGGAGCCTTAGTGAGTTAGATACCTGTCTCCTGCTGACATTCCATTGTGCACCCGCTTTCTGCATGCAGTGGTTCTGATTACTTCACATGAATGTTATGAAACAGTATAACCAGTAAATCACCAGAAAGCTCTCCATGAGAGCTTCTCTAAGTGCAAAAATTATTATAGCATTCCACGGGGAAAAGAGCAGAAGGAATTCCAAGAATTTAGTTTACTGGAACTGAAGCTAAGTCAATAGAAAGTAGCTATTTGACATATCCCACAGCTTAAAGAACTAGTGTGCTGTGTTTTTTTTTGAAACAATCCCTCCATGAAAAAGGATGATAATGACACTGCTGGCTGCTCTGCCTCAAGAGGGAATTGTCCATCTGCTAGCAAATCCCTGAATCTATATTATTATTAAGCAGTGTTTATAGAAGTAGCAGAGCACCCTTGGCACATGAATAAACCAACAGGGCACATTTTGAGACAGTAGACTTTTTTAGTTAAGATTCTGGGATCGTTTTCTTTTCCTACATAAAAGAACTGTGTTTCAAGATCAGCTTTATTAGGAAGCTCTGCTGGGACTTGATGTTTTTATTTTCTTACAGAGGAAAACTTATTTCTCTGAGAAGAGCTCCATCTCCTCACACATAAAATAAGCAAATATACAATTGGTCCCTCTAGTTTTAATTTGCATTTTATGATTACAACTAGATTAGAATTTTATCCATTGCATGATTATTTAGAAACAAGCTGCTTTTATACTTCTCACAATTTTCTAATAAAAACAAAATCACTCAAAGCTTTGTTACTTTTGCTAATAACGTATATTAATATGAATAGAAAATATAGCCCCTTAACACTAGTGTAACTGTCAGATACAGATCCTCACTAGTATTTATAATTAAATAATTTGTCAAAAATATAAAAGGACTACTTCAGTCCTTAGAGCAAATTACAGTTGAGGTGGGAAGGGTGCAAAAGTATCATAAAGCTGTTTCCCTTCCTTTAAAATATGTTTCACTGTCGAGATATCCAGCACAGAACCTTGCTCTTTACAAATAGCATTCATATATAATCACAGAATAATTTAGGCTGGAAGGGATCTTTAGAGATCATCTTGCCCTACCTACTTACTGCTCAAATGGGGCCAAATTCAGAGCTACTTCAGGTTACATGGAGCCCTGTCCAGTGTTGAACATCTCCAAGGATGGAGAACCCACAAACTCTCTGAACAGCCTGTTCCAGCGTTTCAGTTTCTTCATTGTGAACATATTTTCTCCTAATATCTCATCAGAATTTCCTTTGCTGCTGCATGTGTTGGACTTGATGATCCTTGTGGGCCCATTCCAACTTGGGATATTCTATGATTCTGTGTGTCTGTCTCCTCTCAACCTTTTGCTGTGCACATTTGAGTAAAGTCTGGCTCTGCTTCCCGTGCAGCCTCCCATCCAGTGGCTATGGGCAGCAATTAGGTCCCCCCAGGCTCTCTCTTTCTAGGCTAGACAAGCCAGGTACCATCAGCCCCTTCTTGTGTACCAAGTGCTTCATCCTCTGCCCACCCTGCTAGCCCTGCACTGGACTCCCTCCATATCTTTCCTGTATACAGCAAAGCTTTCTTGAGCCCAGAACTCCAAATATAGTCTCACAGATGTTGACTAGAGGGAAATAATCACTTCCCTCAATGTGCTGGCTAAGGTCTTATTAAATGTAGCCCATCATATAGTTCAACTTTCTTGCCGACTGGGTATGCACGCTACTGATGAAGATTTTACACATTCTGCCTTCTTGTAGAGGGTCTAGCATGATGATGGGTCTCTGAGTTGCACATATTACCAGAATGCAAACATACATAGTAAAAAAATGATTTAGATAAAAGAGTAAGAGAAGTGAAGTCCAGTTTTGATGGAATAGGTCGTTTATAAGACAGGTCAGACTTAGCAACACAGAAAAATATATTTGTTATTGAAAAATGCAACCCCAGTGAAAAGCTTGTATTTCTAATACTCAGCATAGAAGCGTAACTGTAAATGGGTTCCTACACTCTTGTCCTTTCCCTTCTTAAACTAACAAGATTCCAGTTGAACTAATCATGATAATTTATCTTTTCCTGGAAGCTTATTTGGCAGGAATTGGGGAAAAAAATCAATTTATTTCACAATAAGCCAATAAAAGCAATCAGAGGAAAGTTATCTTTAGGCACAATGGTAGTATTAAGTACTTTTTGTTCGAAGGATGATTTACAGCCTGACTGAAAACTATTTGAAAAATGATGAAAGCAACTCTCTTACTTCAATGAGTTTAGAATCAGACCCTTAGAAGTAACATTTTATGCGTGTTCTAGTGATTAACATTATAGAGAAATAAGGATATGGCTGTTAATTGCTCTCCAAAACACAGTGTTTAGGCAGCTTTATTTTTTATTGTTGCAGAAAACAAATATACTCTCTAACATACCATAATGAGCTGGTCAACCTGTTCTAAAATATCAGCTTGCTTTATGTGCTACAAAGTATTAAAGAAGAGTCTCCTGACACATATTCTGCATCCCTTGAGGTCCAATTTTCAAACTAACAGAAGATACTTCTTTCTTTTTTTCCCCCTCTTGTTTCCCTTTAAAGACTCAGATTTCCAGGCCCTCTATAGCATCCTGCTTCATGGTCTACCCTTTAAGAATAAGCATAAAAGGCTGATAGACTTTTTTTTTTTTTCATCTTTACTCTATTCTGTAAAAAAGCTAAAATCTTTCAGCATACAAACTTTGTAATTCCAACTTTTTAGTATATTTAGAACTCTATTCAGTAATTAGTATTTTATTCACTTAAAATACTGAAACCAGCCTTCCAGTACTTCTCATAAATTAGAATTAATTCTTAATTTAAAAAGTCTAGCAGCATGACATTCTAAAATAAGAATTGTGCTAGATTTCCCATGTTAAACAGAACAACACTGAAAATATGCCTAAAATTATGACAGTAGTCTCCTGTGTGAAAAAAAAAAATAAGGTGAAATTCATAGGTATAATGGTGGTTTCCACACCATCAAAGTCATAAAGTCATTTGTAAAGTCATCTGTAGGGTTCTGCTAGCAGAGGAGATGCACAAAAATACCAGTGAACCATCCAACATGCTGCAGAATCAGTTCTGGCTCTAGCCCTGCTTTGGGATCTCACGGATCCTGATCCAATAGTGTCTCAGGGAATGGTTGCAACTTTGTGTTTATATGGATAGAGAAGAACCTAGAGAATGTGAAGCTTCAGAAACAACCACTAAAGCAGCATGATAGCATGGAGGGAGGGACGAATGAAATGCGCTTCCGAAGTTTGATTCTGGAAGTATGAATATCATCTCCCAACTTACTGGCACCATACTTGGATTCTAGACTACTGAACTCCCTTTAAACACATGATAGAGTCATAGAATCATTAAGGTTGGAAAAGACCTTCAAGATCATCTGGTCCAACCATCACCCTACTACCAATACTACCCACTAAACTATGTCCCTAAACACCACGTCCAATCATCAGAATGCTAAAATGGAAAACATGCAGCTCCAGGTGTAAAATCTCCTATGATGTTTTTAAACAATACGTTATCTGTGTGTGGGTCTTTTTGTGCATATGTCACTAGTATGAAACTTCTTCATATCTATGTAGAACTTGAAGTACACTGTCCGAAAAGGTGAGGACTTCTCCTTATCTATAGCTTCCACTTCTGATATGAACTGTATGGACAGACACAAGTATCTGTGGCTGTATCTAATTTTTCATTCAACATGAGTCTACTTAGAGTGCACTGATTTACACCCTGTAATATAGAACTAGAATTTTTGATTTGGCAATTACAGTGGCTTCTGTAAAAGCAGGATATAAATTTAGAAATCTGCATTTTTATTTAGACAAAAACTTACGTTGGAAAACAGTTTGGACAGAAAATTTACAATTCATCTGATCTATCAGAACATTAATTGTAAGGTTCCATACTAAGATATGTGTATAACCACAAAGTTGTTTACTAAGATGCACGGTATGTAACCATGGGAAAGGATAGGTAAAAAATCCTCAAACCTAGGAACGTCACTTAAGCCACTCTTTCATCTGAAGTCTGTTAACTGCACAGCTAATAAACCAATATTATCCTTAACAGTTCTTTTATTATCATCAACTGCACAGGATCCTCCACTATTGAAAAATCAATTCAGTAATTAATAGTGAAAACAATCTCTTCATTCCAATTTTGTTTACTTCTTTAATTGACAGAAGATCAAAACTATTTTTTGAGTATTGACAAATTAATTGAGTAGAAATAAATTACCCAAACTTTTTTTGGATGACTACTTTAAGACCACACAAATCATTATCTAAAAGTATCTTTTCCTCTTCTTTGCTTAAAAGTCTCAGTAACTAGCTTGGCTATGGGTCTCATTCTACATACATACTCTCTTCAGATGAATCCACTCTGCCACCCCTAGAAGAACTCAACCTCTGCTCTTAGAACCAAAAACTGTAGTCAAATTCATTAGTAATGTCACTTATTATTATAATACTTTGTACTACATAACAATATATTTTCATCTGGTACAGCCCAAACCCATGTTTTCAATAACTTATGTTACAAAAAGTTTACATGGACAGCAGGCAAAATCCATGCAAAATCAATTCAAAATTTAAAGAGATTATAGTGTTTTGTTTTTTTTTAAAAAAAAAAAAAGAATTGTTAACTATCTTCACACTTCGCACAGCGTTCATGGTTTACTGCTTTCAGTAGAAATCTAACTATTCCAACTGGAAGCTTTTTTCAAAATATAATGATGCCAAAGCAGAGTTTTAGGGGCTTTCTGTCATCCTAAATAAGGAAAGGTTTCTATTTTTCCATAATACAGGAAAAGATAGTTTATCATCCTGTTCTCTGTCTACAATTTTCTCTTTTATGAAGAACCCCTACCTGACCATCAAATATAAAACAACTTGATCGTTTTGAAATAAGGACAATGAAATGAAGCAACAGTGTAAACTTAATTCTGTCATGTCCCTCAGCTACTTATATCTTGGCATATTATATATTCTCATTATTTCTCCCTGAACTTTACTTATAGATGAAGGCTATCTAAAGAAAAATTATATACGAGCCTCTTGTCAGCCTGCCTTATATCTATTTCTTTGTCATGAAAACATGACACTGATGCTATTATAAAATTTCCTAACTACACACTTTTTAGTGTCTTTGACTTTAATTACACATAATGTAGTGATATATAAAATCATAGATGGAAAGTAAAACATGTAATGCATTTTCATGAAAGAAATATATACCACTCATTTGACAGAATGATTAACTAGAGATGTTTGAAATGAATACTCATTATACTACCCATTTAGTATGCTATTTTACTACATAGAATGTGCACTGCTTAGCAGAATTTAAGTTGTACTGTTTCTTACATTAAGAGAAAGCTGCCACGAAAGCATTTTTTTTTTCTTAAAATGGTTATCTTTTTTGTTTTGTTTTGTTCCATAATTAACCTTTGTGCATGTTACTGTATTATCATAACCATTCACACAGAAGTAGCAATTCACTGTGATCACTTCCAAGTGAAGTTCAAGTGGGGGCTAATGATGTCTTAAATTTTTATGGAGGAAAAATATGGCAGAGTTAGTGGCTGTGATCTTGTGACACAATCAGAATGAAATGAACCTAACCAAAATGCCCTCAGAGCCTTAGCTTCAATAACATTACATGCTGCTGTGAAAGAAAGGACAACCTAAGGTCACTAATTTTTACCTGGATGATTTGCAAAATGTCATGTTACATACCTTGGTAGGATATGGGATTTCTTTGCTTTTAAAATGTTTGCTTTGGCATTTCAATTTCTTAGTATAAATGCAACTCTCTGTTTTGAAAGAAATATGAAATGGAAACAAAACCCCAAAACAGTAAGAAGTTGGTAGCATGCCAACAGGGCTAACAGTTTGAAGTGTTCTAAATTCTGCATGAACAACTTGACATGTATTTTAATAAAACAGTTTCAGGAAGCATATATCTTTATCATCATCAATTTTTATAGGGGAGGTGGTCAGCAGTGTTAAGATGATACTCTACACCTAAAGTCAAAAACCTGAAGCACAAAATAAATAAATAAAATTGTCAAGATGCTAAAACGGAATTCCTATTAAAGCTTACAGAGCTCCCTATGAAGGTGCTACAAACTATCCAGACCACAGTGCAATACGGTGACTTTCAAAGACTTTATAATCACAAACACAGGAGAAGTATGACTATGATCATTACAGAATACACAGATTTTGGTAGGTGAGCACTACTTTTGGACTTCCAGTTGAGACCATCTTTGGGCTTGACTTTTCAGAGTAGCCTAGTATCTGTCCAACTTTGTCAGTTCACACATTGCTGCAGATACTCTACACATTATAAAGCCAGCATTGTTTTTTCATTTGTTTCCCTTTTTTTTTTTTTTTGAGAAGCCTAAAATGTGTTGTCAGTTTTGAAAATCCTGGCTGAAACTCTTTGTTAATCTCACCAAATAATCCAGTGACAGATTTAGGTACATAATCAAAACTTCATGATATTCTTTTCCATCTATTAAGTGGTGCCTTCTCTTGACGATCATTAAAGAAATGGGAGCCAGTTAAGAGTCTATATTTAGACATTGATTCTTCCATCTCATCAGAGAATATATTAAATGTCACATTCTGTTGCACAGCCAATTAGAGAGGTAAGCACATCCAAAAAAAAAAAAAGTTTTCCTGCTGGTTTTGTTACCAGCACAGCACAGAATGAAAAAAAAAAAGAAAAAAAAAAGCAGTATCCAGCCAGGAAAAGAAGTGAGAGGAAGACTATAACAGTGCTGACTTAACCAGCTTTTTTTGCGTTAAGATGAAAATAAACCAGTTCAATTTAAAGCATGTATAACCTTAATGGCAATTCTGGTTCTCAACAGTTAGTAGTATGAACTCATGTTTAACTGAAAGAGATCTACAGAAGGAAAGAAGCTGAAATTTTGCCTGCCAGCACAATGAGGCACAAATAAGAAAACTATATAATTTTGAGCGCCAGTATTTGACTACACAAATTTTCAAAAAATTCTAAAAAAAAAAAAAAAAAGATAACGTAAAAAAGAAACAAAAACCTCTTCTTTAGCAGTCAACATTTTCATATGACTTAACAGCTATTTTAATCTAGTTTAATCTGTGTAGAAGACGCAGCAACTACCACTTACTATAAAAATATGCCCATGACTTTTAAAATGTTTTAATTTTTAATTTATATAACATTATATAATTCTACACAGCAAATATTAACAGCCACTGCAATCATTAAACAAGATGAAACAAGCCTCTTACTAACAGAGAAAGTAAAGCAAACAAAAAGTCTCAAAAATAAGTTTAAAGCCACAGATAAAAAAAGAGAAATACAAGAAAACAAACAGAACTAATCCTACTAGACATCTGTGTATTTTAATATACACCTTCTTATAAAACTGCTTAGTACAGTTATAAAGCAAAATTTGTCTACTGTTTCTCCTTCTGTTTTTATTTTAACCAAAGAGAAAGAATGTTAATATCTTCCTTAAAATAAATTAGTCTTTCTATTAGGAGGAAGAGGAAGCAGAAGAGTGATTTATAATAGAGAGTCCTAAATTCAGTTTAGAACTGAACCAAATAGAAATTTAACACTGAAAAGTTTTGCACAGGCAAGCCAAATGTTTTATATTGAGCAAAGCTAAATCTAGAAGGCAGGTAATTACTTTCAACTGTATAATAACAAATTAATTTTATTGCTATTGAGTAGCTAAAGTTAGTCTTTTTTTTGTCCTTGCACATGCATTTCCATATTTTTCTGTGTTTTCAAAGATAAGTAACACTGATGCAGTTTTGCTGACAAAACATTTACATTAATGAGCTATTATTTTCTTTAGGACGACTGAGGAGCTTTTCATAACCCAGCAGCAGCAAAATAGAAGCCTCTCAGAAATTCGTTGCAGAAACAACATAAGAAAAGGTATGAAACAGGCTATCTTTTCTCCTGGCAATCTGGAGTTTAATATGTCATGCCTTTTTTCTCCTGAGGTTTATATTTCAACCATTGGCATATATCACCATCTTACTACACCATCAGCACAAGCAATTGGAAGCTAAATCTTTTCCTTGAGTACCATAGAAAATATTAAACACCTTTTTTTTTCTTTTTCTTTTTCCAATTAATTATCTTACCATTTTAACCAGTAAATATCTTTATGGGATAAAGTAGCTTAAGCAACCACTA
Source organism: Anser cygnoides (assembly GCF_040182565.1). Taxonomy (NCBI): domain Eukaryota; kingdom Metazoa; phylum Chordata; class Aves; order Anseriformes; family Anatidae; genus Anser; species Anser cygnoides. Next base: position 123,595,361 of record NC_089873.1, on the reverse strand, counting down.
CATGTATTGCAGCCTGTCATCCCTCCTATGTTCCCTGCTGAAATGATTTAACTCAGAATAAAGATCATGAGGCTTTCAACTTGAAAAATCAGTGTTTCTCATACCTTTTGTTTGATGATCATGTCGTTGATATCATCAAGATCACCTACTGTCACTCTCTGAGATTTTATCTCTCGGTCCAGTCGAGAAAGCCAGTCAGTGAGTTCTGCCCATGCCTTATTGAAGTCAGCCAAGGCTGGAATCTCCAAAAGCACAGAAGATGGCATTTCTGGTTTGAAGGTGGTGGTTTCCTTGGTTACCCTGGTTTGTGTATCCACAGCAACAGTTTGACCAGAAGTTACTGAAAGAAGAAAAAATAAATACTAAAATTACTGAATAAATGAACTATGAAAAATGTTTATTTCAGAAACAGAATTTATGCAATAGAAAGAGCTATACAGAAATAAGCTCTTTGTTTTTATATTATGTCTAATGGAAATATGAAAATTAAAACTAAAAGAATATATGAATTCATTTTTCCGTAGTACTCCTATTATAGTATGTGTTTAACATTCAACACTCCCAGCATATTCAGATTACATCCTGGGCCCTGGTAACACAAGAAAAGACATCTCAATATAATACGAACACTCACTCAAGGTCAGTGAATTATCGCTACACATGAGTCATCTTCCAAAATCTAGTAGCGTGGTTGGATCTGTCTTGAGGTTAAAGGCTGATTGAAAATGTGTAGGCCGTAGTATTTAGTTTATCACAGTATGACCACATATCTAGAAACACATTTCTTCCATGGTCTCTAGCCACGCTGTAACTGTAAATTTGTCTCACTTTCTGTTACCAGCAGGTATTTCCCATAGGCTCTGTGACTGATATGGATGCTTTCACAAGAAATTTAACCTTGGACAGTTTCATCTTTTTATTCTTCATAACTTAATATTATTATGTGCTACTATGTGGAAATTAGTGGAATTTTTTCATATTGTTTGAAGAAAATTGACATATCTTGTCTTTTATGCCCTTTCTTGACCTAACAGCTGGTTGTTAAAGAATCAGTTCATTATTCAGTGCTTGGACTGAGCAGTTTCTCTACAGTCAACAATGATGGGAGTTGACACAGAGAGCTACCATTGCAGAGAGCACCATGCAACAGACTGATTTCTACTTCTCAGTTACGTCATTTACAAATAGTTGGTTATAAACTATCAGACTTTTCTTCCCTCCTGTTATTCATACAACAGCAATCCATTATGCATAAGAGGCTACCATGATGTATTTTGGTTACTTTTTTTCCCATTCTTTCAAGAAGTCTAGTCCATGAAGAAAAATAATAAAATAGATACATCACTAGAACACTTGCAGTTGCTGCAATGAGGGGAACAGAAGTGAAGCGAGTCTAAAGTGAAGTTAGAAACTTCCAAGTGAACAGTTCTTGAAAATGAAAAATAAATTTCTGAAGGACCCAAGACATTCACCTGTATTTTCTTCCAGTCTCTTTACAGTGTAGAGATAACCAATTTCCTGCAACCTTCCTGTAGGCTAGGTTGTCTTTAAGTAAAAAACAACAAACAAACATGCAGAGTAAATTGCATTTTGTTTGTTTGCTTGTTTTTTTTTTGTTTTTTTTTTTCTCCTATGAGTCTGAAATTTTTCCTTATTTGCATTTATGCCATTCACAAAGTAGGTCTGAAGTCCAAAAATGCAAGTAGCAGGTGAAGGTTCAGCAGTTTAGCCATAAAACCATGTAAAACAGTAAATCAGTAACATTAACCAATCTTGCCAAGGAATTTAGCAACTCTTTTTCACTAATGAGGAAAGGGTTGAGTTATTTCACTGGGGAATCAGTGACCTTCTTCAGCAATGCAGAAAGGGAAAAAGCTGTGCACAAGCATCAAAATGACTGTCACTAAAAGCAACAGAAGATGCTGTCAGCATTAAAAATACTGTATGATTACGAACAATTTACCAAATCAGCTAACATCTATGTTATTTATCCAGCCTGAATAAACAGCAATATTATAATACCAAAAGTGACTCCTGCAAGTGGTGATTTTTAATGACATACACTGCAATTAAATATATTTATCCACCCACCCATATCATTATTGTATTTCTGAAGTGCAATCCTTGTACTTTTCCTTCCTGAGCTTTGAAATCACATACCTGTGAAAAACTGTGAAATAATGGTTGTAAATGCTGTTCTAGCAAGGAAAGTTTTAAATAAAATCTCACAAACGGATGAGAAAATGCATTAATCTTTTGCTGACATAGAAAGAGGCTTGTCGAGTTGGATTTTTGTGGGCTTTTTTTTTTTATAACATCCCACTGTTTGCTATGACAGAGGATCATCTACAGTTAAAGACTGTCAGTTTTTAATATCAAAAACAAACAAACAAATAAAACCCTATCATACAGCCCTAAAGGATCTCTTCCTTTTCCTGTTTTCTTTCCTTTTTTTTTTAAAGACTTTTACACACACGATTAATTATTAATCTGTATTCATCAGGTTTTCTTTCATCTCTGTTGCAATTACTCCAGATATTATCTGCCCCATTATATTTCTTCTTACCTAAATCATGCAAATGAAGCATAGATTACACCAAGATGATCAAGGGATTGGAGAGCCTCTCCTATAAGGAGAAGCTGAGAGAGGTTGACCATGGACATGGTCATGGTCAACCTGCTCTAGGTAGGTGTCTCTACTTGAGCAGGGGTGTGGACCAGATGACTTCCAGAGGTCCCTTCCAACTTCAGCCATTCTGTGATTAGTCACTCTCAAAATTACTTCTGATATAGGAAAGCTGTTAACAGTACTTCTGTGTTCACTTTGCCCATAGCTGTTAGCACCAGAAAATAGGGAGGCCATGCACAGAAGGTAATGTACTGCACCCATTACTCACTAATGGACTCAAGTGGCTGAAGGTATGACTTTGAGCAGAAGAGTCAGCTCATTACCTAATGAATGAGTTCTAACCCACGGTTTTAAGTCTGAATCTTTGGATTCGTGATGCCTCCATCCAGCCTTTGTTTTCTGTTTTGGAACAGATGTGTGAGGAGGTGTTTAAATAGTGAATGGTGCTTAGCACCCCAGATTCCTACTGTCTGTGCTGGCTAGAGAGAAGCACAGCACTACTAGCTGCCGAACTTTCATGCTTTGGCAGTAACAGACATCATCTCTTCTATCTCTCTCCTTAAAGCAGCAATAAGCCATAGTTTTTCTTTGCCGGTCAGCAGATGAAGGAGGAATGAGTTTGGCAACTACTTCTGCAGGGAAGGAAAAAAGGGAGAACAGGTCAGCTTCTTCCTCAGAGTGGCAGATCATGAATGGCTCCAAAAAATGGTTGGGTCCATACAGTTGCCAACTTTGGACATCAAAGGTAATATTTAAAACAAAGCCACATCAAGCAGAAAAGGGGAGGGAGGCAGTAACAGTGCATTAAGATCTGCAAGATGAGCAAGGAAAGAAAGCTAGATAATGTTCCTTTAAGGCAAGAGGAACTTACTATTGAGTTACTTCTCACATTCAGACAAATGAGAACTATTTCATTTGTAGATTCATTTGCTATTGTGTTCACTTGTACGCTGAAGCTAGAAAAGAATGTCAACATTAAAAAAAAAAAAGTATTATTAGTTACTTAGTTTGGCTGAGTTGGCACTTAGAGCTTGCAAACTTCAATGGTCTGAAATAACTCCTGGCAATATCATGGGAAACAAACGAACAAACGAACGAACGAACAAACAAAAATTGTTTTCCCTGTCTCCAATGCTCTACCCATAAAGTAAGGTGAATTCAAAAAGGGTCAAGAAATGATCATTAATATCCTCACAATTACATGCAGTGTACTTCTGCCAATATAGTACATGCAGTTTACTGGCAATGAGCTAGTTGTACTGTTTTAATGTTTGAAGCCAGAAGGCTATTGAATTTTTCATCTTTTTTCAGCAGGGGAAGAAAATGGCAGACAACTCTCTGAGCATGTCTGTCTCTGATGAATGTCAGTTAATTGCCTGAAGGACAAAATAATATGCAACAAACACTAACTAGAAATAAATAACGAAAATAAAATACCTTACAGTTTTTCACAGATTTTGAAATATTTTGTTTGCTTTATGATGTTTTAATGATGTTCTTTAGAGCTTTCTTTGTTTGATATGTTCTTCTGCCTTCCCCTCTCTGGGCTGGGTATCAAAAATCTGTCTGACACCATTATATACCCAAGACATAAATTCACAGAATTGTCTATATTCTCACTCCTGGATGGGATTTCAACTCCACACTTCAGTCACAATTTCCTGTACCAATTCCAAAGTGTAATCTCTTTTCACCCTCTCCCCACATGAACTCCATGATACTGTAGGTCAAAGTGATTCAGAGAAAGTCTCATTATTTGCAACGAGGCATTCCACACAGGTCAAGACACATGCAATTACTGAAAAACACCGCTGTTTCATTCCAGAACTTTACCAAAAGAGTTAAGTGCAAAAAGAATGCATAAGCATTAACTTTGAGTCTTTACCAAGGGATGGATACTTAGGTCCACTTCCATCTGGCCTAAAGTTCATTTAAAGGCCTTGTATTTCCTCTGTGACTTGAGAGGTTCTTAGACGACACAAAAACAGTTGCTTAGTTTGGCATTCACGTATGTTAAGCAGATGTTGTCTTATCTCAGACGAAATCCCTGTTCTCATTAGTATTTCAGGTAAATCAAAGAAAAACATTCTAAAGTAGAATATAAGTCTCCATAAGCAGACTCAGGATGTCTGATAAGACTGCCTGGCATCTCTTAGCTTCTTGCATATTTTGGTCTGAGTATACACTCAGAGTTTGCTGATTTATATATACGTATATGCATAAGGACATACACACTTCTTCCTTCAAATGGCATCTATTCCAGAAGAGACTATTCTTCTAATGTGCATGGTTTCACTGCTCTGAACTTTGGCTTAGTTTTGCAGTGAAGACTATAAAGCACTAGCAGAAGTGCACTGCCCAGTATAATATCTTCTTTAAAAGCTTCAGGATGCATTATCTATCACTACTGAATATGGTAATATTCTGTTCCATTTTGTCTTAGCAGTAAAAATATTCAAGTTATCAAATTATAGCAATTACGTTTAGAAAGTAGTTGTACAGTATGTTTCTCTTCTGACATTTATCACCCCTCAGAACAAAAATACCACTAGAAACAGTACATCTGTCCCTTATTTCTCTTTCTTTCGTGCTTGCACAGATACAATTCATTCAACAGAAAAGTATAAATAATTAAAATTAACATAGAAATATAAATCAATACTAATTACACAATATGTAACAACAGGATCTTATTCTGAAGTAATTTATCTAGAACATCCCGGACAGTTTCTGTGACTCAAGGGGATATATAATTTTTTTAATTTTTTTTTGTTGTTTTGTTTTGTTCAGGACATTTAATTTACAAAGCAAAAATAGAATGAAATTCTTTCTTTCAAATATCTTGGTAACAAGTTCTATCCTATTGTAACACATCAGAAAGGCAAATAAGGACTTAATCTTTCAATTTATTTAAAGGTTGTATCAGTTGAATACCGTGAAATGGCAAACCAAAAGGACAATTAGGACTTAGGACATTAAACCACATTGACCTATAGCTTTTCCAGTAACTTCTCATTAGCACTTTCTATTTAATAAAGAAGGAAACAATGCAGAACAGTAATAGGAGAAAAATGAAACAGAACCGAACTACCTAATGCAAAATCTAAACCCAATTAAACAGTAGCCTGAACTAGGTGTGATTTTCAACTTGTTCACAAACCTTGAAATACATTGGATGAAAATCAAGAGAATATTGTTTTTTTTGTGCATCTTGGCAATAATCTGTAATGCTAAATTTCCAGAGTGGAAATAATAGAAATGTGTCATGAAATTTAAATTCAAATATTAAATGCAGAAATAAGCAGAATGAAGTCAACTGAAGGAAAGCACTTTTTCCCCCCCCTTTTATTCTGCTTATTTCAGTGATGTGTGTCAAGAGAGCGTCAGACTGACAGCTTTGAACTAATCAAAATCTTTATTTAGCTTCTGAACAGGAACAGAATGGACAGTAAGAATGACAACTTTTCCAAAAGCTTCAAACCCCTTCCAACACCCCTTCTCAACTGACGTCCTTAAGCAGAACCAAATCCTTTCACAGGAGTGTTTCTAGCTGTTCTTGCAAATGCTTTAAGTAGTGTCAAAGTTTTGATTTTGCAGGATAACCAAATCAACCAGGTCAAAGCTTTTTGATAACGAAGTAACACAGTAACTAGATGTAGATTTTTGTGTAACTTGCATCTCTAGCCTAAGGATTTATTTCCACAGTTCGCAATACCAAGTAAGACAGATGACAGCCCTAAATCCTTTAGATAATGAGTAACAGTAACATACTACTACTAAACTTCATTTCTGTTTTAGTTAGTGAAACTCACCTGCATTTGACTCTGAGGAAAACAGAAAAATACAGGTAAATAATTCAGGCACAGTGTATGTAAACATCCAACTGACTGCACTATGTGTTGTGTCAAACACTTTAAATCTGCATTACTCTACCTTGTTGTGACTCAAGCAGGGGCAGGTAGTAGAAAATCAATTAAAGATTGTAATATAGATCTCAGCTATCATTAATAACTCTTGCTCTGCTTGGACCTACAGTTTTATTCAAACCTCTCTGAAAGATACTCTGCTCGAAAGTTCAGCCTCTTTTTAGTAACATAGTGTTGTCATGGTATTCCCTGTGAACCTTTCCTTAGGCAAAGTTCAACATGATAGATAGGCCCACTAAAAAATGAAAAGTGAAAGGCTAGGGTATGAATGGATCGCTTGCATTGAGTGTAAGAATTAAGCAGACACTGAAACTGAAAAAAGGTACCCACAGGAACCTTTCCTATAGTAGCTAAATGGTGGCTCTAAATTCAATTTAAAATATAAAAGTGATTACATTACCAAGGTTAATTTAACTATTAACACACACTTTAAAAGTTAGGTGAAAACAATATTCGAAAATTAAAGTGTCACCACTGTGGACTCATTATAATATTGAGATAATGCTTTAAAAATAGTCCAGGTGAAAAAAAGATTGAACTTACTGGTAAAGACTTTAAAATCTTCTTTTACAAAAATACGTTCTTGTTTATGCAAACTGCTTATCAAACATAACTGTTTGATTCTTCTTTATCTTCATTAGCTTAAAGATTACATGAAAAAATGTCTGTGATATCATCACCAGTAAAAATAATAATTTCTTGATAGCCACTGGCATATTCTTTACAAATAAAAGTTGACACAAATACTGAGATATTGGTACAATATAAATTGGAAGTATGTTAAGGCTAATCATTTACTGTAACAAAAGCAAAAATATTCAGAAATGTTTGTGTGTTGTTTCCCAAACAATACTGTCTTATATCTTAATTGTGATATGAAGTGCCAGAAAATTCCCAGCTTAGACAAACAATTTCTTTCTAGCTTGCCTGAGTCCTGTATTGTCATTATTGATTTGAGTCTTCTCCTTAGGTTCACGCGAAATATGTTCCACAAGGCAAAGAAGAAAACTTCTTGAAGTAGGAAATTCAGACTCTCAATTAAAATGAAAAGCTAATACCTAAAAATGATTACCTGTCTTTATGGATGACTCAAATCCTCTTTTGCTAGTTTTAGTTTGTCATTTGGTGAATTCTTCCTTGTGAAGATTTCACATCCGGCCAGAGAGGCTACAGAACCTCAGATTGCATATAATGGTTTGGTTTGTATAAAAGAAGATGAAGTCGTACTTTCTCTTAAATGATTTATATACTTATCAGTTGAAACACCAAATGGAATATAGGAATTTTGGATAAAAGTATTCATTTTCTTCATTCACTTTCTTCAAACTTTTGACTAAGCTGCTTTATACATTCATTCATTCATAATATATTAATCTTAGATAAAGAGTTTTACGTCTGATAAGGAAGAAAAATTTAAAAGCATTCAATGCATATTAATATTCATGCTTCAGGATGACATTTTTTTTTCTTTAAGCAATGATGAAATAGAGATATCCCTTTTATATAGAAATTAACATTTCAACCTTTTTCATGAGACCTTTGAAAGGAAACCTTAGGAAGTCAGTGCACAAGGGAGTCAATCTTACGGGAAACAGAAGCACTACAAACTCTGTACTGTAGTAACATTTGGATTCTCAAAGAGATTTGTGATACTAAAAACTAATTTAAAACGAATGTATTTGTAAAACAGTAATCATCTGCTATACAAAAGTTCAGTCAATGGAGCTGATATTTTCCATATAAGGACTAGTTATACATTTAGTTTTTAAGTATAAAATTACCTGGATGGTTCTTAAAATTTTTTAATTAAAGGAAGGGTTGAAGAAAATGTTGCAGCCTGTTTTGGGATCTTCTGAAGCAGCAGATGGAATCGATACAAACAGTCCCCTTATTAATTATAAATGTAAGTTATATATAACTATAACTGCTTATTTCTGCCTATACTTAAATTCATATTTTAATAGTGAAACAAAATTTCTTTTTTAATTTTTTTTTCTTTTACCCACTGAATATTTTCAGTAATTGATTTCTGCATCCCTAATTAACTTTCTCAATATATAGCAAGACACACCGTCATTTCTAGGCAGTCTGAAGAGTTCCAGTTCAAAGAGTCAAGCAGCCAAACTTTTTTTTTTAAACAGCTTTTTTTTTTTTTTGTGCAGTAGTATCTGTACCTCTACAAAAACTCTACAAAACCTTTTTTTTTTTCTCTCTTTTTTTTTTTTTCCCCTCACAAGACAGGAGTCTTTCAAGTAAGCAGCTATTGCAGTTGTTATGGAAGGTTTTCATGAAAATGAACACTTTGTACTACAGGAGTGGTGGTGTTCCTTCAAATACTGTCACATACTTGCCTTATAAAAAATGTTGTGACAACATCTGTCACAAATGATGCAGGCAACTCTCATTATTCCTTTTGTCAGTAAAAATAACAAGTTCCTTGATTCAGTTTGCAGCTTTCAATTGGACGTAAATCTGTATGACAACAATTTACATTTCCAGTATACCACTATTGTCATGTAACTGAACTTCAGCAGCTAGTTCTTTGATACAAGGAAAAATACATAGTGCCAGCAGCTCCAATTTCTACAGTCCTATGAAAATCAATCTGAAGAAGCTTTGAAATAATCAGTGCTGAAGAGTTCAGGTACTAGCTAATAAGGCAGCATTACAGTATTCATGCAAAAAATTCCAAGTGTACTCTTACTCTTAAAGAGAAAAATCCTGCACAATTCAAAACCACTCACAGAAGGCTAGAGAAGGCAAATCTTCAGTACTACTTTGTTTTTGACAAAGCAATTCCTTAAATCACTGCAAGCACCTTCTTTCTTCTTCGTCAGAAATGTTAAAATCTCTTGCCTTGTACTACTAGTTCATGAAAATACATGTAATGCTTACTTTTCAGGTCAAACTAGCCTATTGCTTTTCCAGCTATTCTAATTTGACCATAGGAAAAAATGCCTTTGGGAACTTATGTGCCCTCTGACCACTAATCTACTCTTGAACGAAATACCAGTACTTCAAATCTCAACATGCGTATCTCCATCGCTACGTTTCCTGCTACTCCACGCTGACACAAGTGAAGAAAGCAGTCTGATGTTTCAGTGACAAGCTTCATATAAACAACAGGACTAAAGAATTTTATGACTGGAGTAGTAGAGAAGATTATCCATCTTTTCCCTCATCTTAGCTTTCCGCAGTTTAAGAAATAGGTCTTGCTTTCTTTTAGCACAAAGTAGAGCAGAAAGGTTTAGTAGAGCAGAAAGGTTAAAAACAATTAAGCTTTGTTCCTCATAATAAGCTTTGTTCCTCATTCCATGAGGCCTCCAGTCTGCTCGTGATCTGTGAACGCACTTTCTCATATTCTTTGGTTGGCTGTTTCTCTGTAGAGCAGACTTAACTCTGCAGCAGTGCTAGTCACTGCAGAAACATTAGGAAGGATGTCAGTGCCACTGCACTTCTCAGTAGGATATGACCGGTATGGCAATGAACACTACACCTTTCGGAAGGAAAAGCCAGCTTGCTTTCCTCCTTTAAAAAGACAAGTCAACAAAGAACTACACAGAAGTCAAAAGAACTATGTGCAGAATGACCTATCGCTTTCTATTACTGTAGTGAATAAAAAAGATCTTCACATAGTGCAATTGCCAATAGCCCTAATCGCTATATAAAAGGAAACAGAAAGGAGAGATTACTGCTATTTGCAAGCCCATGCCATCTAGATAGCCAGGTATCACAGTAATTTAGGTAACTGTAACAGAAAAAAGAGGTAGAATAAGCTTAAAGCATGAAAAAAGAAAAAAAAAAAAGTGATCTAAAGCTAGAAAGAGACTGATTAAAACAAACAAACAAACAAAAGCATAAACCACCATTTAATACTTATTTGCTAGGAACTCTAATGAGCTGAGAAACCACTTTTCTGTATTTTCTGGGATGAACCAGTTCAAATTCTTATTCTACCTGTCTGTGCTATAAAATGATGCAAATCTGTTGATGCCACATTTCTCAAAAATTACTACCTCTGTATTCTGTAGAGTGCGCTGAACATAGTTCTGGAGAAAATTAAATATTATGCATAATATTTTCTGAGCCATGTCACATGAGCCATGTAAACAAACAAAAATACCTTATCTATAACTTAGTTCTGTGCTCTCATGTGGTATAGGTTATCAATAATATGTTGATGAATTCTGCAAGATGGTATCATCCACATTTAATGGAGTTTAATCAAAATGGTTCCTGTCCATCCTGCTTCTACTAGCTATTGACCAGGAAATCAAATGAAAGAAAACAAGCTGTGAAGCCCGCTCCTCAGAAGAAAATACTAGACCATATTTCAAAAAGGGTGTAGGTGAATGTGGTCCTTTGAAAGACTGATGATAGCATTACTCTTACTTATGTCACAAATCTTGACAGCTATACTTCCAACAACTTGTTACAGAAAAGAAAAAAGACAGACCTAGATTCCATATTGTCTTTAATAACAGTGAATCAGCCAATTTCTATTTCCACATTCTGATTTACATTTCATCATAGGTGTATATGTAATAAAAATTCCAGGTAGTAACCCACAGAGTTTTATTTAATCAATTGAGCCCTGAAGAATCAAAATAAAGGTTCACATTCCCTTTGTAAACTATACTGTCACATCTGTTTATCACAGACACTTTCAAAGTGCAACCTATAGTGAGACCCCTGAAACAGAATGTTAAATATAAAGTGGTAACCTTCTCTCTTTTGTTTTAAATCACTCTTTTGTGGTTTAAGTAATATTTGGTATGTATTTTTCCACCTGTCAGATAATCCAGGAACAAATCCTCACATCAAGACATGCTATAAAGATCAAGATAGAAATTCTGAGAATCATAGAGATTTGTGTTTATAAACTTGCTTATTATGTTTTCATTCACACAGCTCTGAAGGCATAGTGTCAGCTTTTTATCCAGACTCTTTTCATTACTTCTCCCTGTTGGTGTTGCAGTACATGCTGTGAATGACCTCCAGAGATTCCTGAAGCTATATGCAGAAAGAAAATTGAATCTGAAAGCTTTATTAGACAAGTTTGTCTTCAGCTTGTGTCTGTTGTCAGCTGTATTGAAAAACAGAACTGCTTGTGAAACTGGGTCCTGACCTTGAAAAATCTCCAATCAAATGGTAACAGATTCAGTTTTGTGCCATATTGCTATTTGTTTGATGTGGCACATGTGTTAGAAGTGAAGAAGCTTCTTAATGAAAATCAGATGGAATGATCAGACAACTTCTTTCTTGAACACAATGGGGAAATGATATATGGTGATGCACACATAACAGGGCCAACTCCGGTTGGTATCTGTGAACCTCGTTGCTACAGAAGCCTGTAGAGTAAAATGACCAAAAAATCAAACAACCTAAAATGGCTTATATAAATTATTATTTATTCTTTCCTCCAAAGATACAGAGCAACCAAAAGAAAAGGTAAAGACAGTGATTAATTCCTTTACTATTCCACTTTACACTGGAATGAGCAATCATTGTTAGGCCAACTGACTTAAGAGCCTACTCTTATTGCTCACCACCGATTCAAGAACTCAAGATATTCTCTATGACACTTCCTTACCGCATTGTTCCCTGTTCACTTTCTTTCCTATATTTTGCTTCAGTAAAACATTTCATAGAGTTAAACAGAATTATAACTGATATTAAAAGCAGACATTTCCCTTAGATTCTGCACACACAAATATAACAAGCTATACAATTCTGGACACGGTCATCGTTGGAAATAGTATTTCTCTCTGTGACAACTCCCATGCTAGTGATCTCATTTACTGGTGTCCTAAAAGGAATGTTAACTAAAATGGACTATTGTCAGTAGCACTGCCTTCTAAACTCAGTGTAGGACTTGTCAAAACAGATGTAAGCTGGGGATTCTTAGCTGTTCAACTCTGTGGAGAATGGTTCTGAAATATTACCTACTATGTCCCCCACACAAGCATTTTAATAGTTGATAGCATAGTTCTTTTAAATGGTGAATAATATGTGCAATGTATTTTTAAAATACCAACATGTTTGCATTAGTACTGAAAACACTGTAGGCGCACACGTTCCTAGACTGCTCAGTCTTCCCCAAGGAATTATTTTGGGTATGCTTGGTCTCAATTATGCTATGCCAGCTGCTATAAACAATACAGAGTCTCTAACATCTGATTTGTACATTTGTTTTTAATTTACCCTCTAAATACACATATTGTTATCTTTTCAGGTGCACATAATGAAACACACAAGGTTTTTAAGTCTAGTATTTGAAAATTCTGGGAAACACAGCTCTGAACTAGAACATACCTGTTCACTCAAACACTGCGTTCAATGTATAAACAACAAACGCTTCAGAGTACATTAGCTATAAAATACTACAGAAAAGAAAATAGCTTTTATTGTGCATTTTTGCCCAAAACTGGTTGTTGTCATTTTTTTTCTTTTCTTCTTTTATTTTTTGTCTTTGTCTCTTGAAAACAGAAACATGGCTCAACTTCCTTTCAACAGACTCAGCTTGATGCAACACTCCTCTTCATTCTTCCTAACTCATTCTAAATCCTGAAAACCTTCTCCTCTGCAGTTTTTGGCTCCATGCCTGCAGTTTCCAACTCATACCCCGAAAGCAAATTATATGGAACACACAGAACACGTTTGATCACATACATTAGAAGAAAGACACCTAAAGCTGACAGATAGTGGAATGAGTGCTGCTGAAGCTTTCTTCAATTTTTGTGTATTAAATATACAATAATTAACAACACACATAATGCATTTCTGCCATATGCCTCTCTAACCCTGCTATAACCTGTAAAATGAAAACAATTTTTTAAACAGACCTTCTGAAAGTAATTCTCTAAAGCATTAAGGACTGCTGACTTGTAGAGCTTTAAGAAGCAAATAACTTGAATTCCACTTAATTTTAAAAATAATTTTAACATTGTAATTGACACTATCACTCTGCTTTTTTTCTTCATTTCAGTCATATCTTTTCTGTTTATATTTATTAGGCATTTCATGCAAAAAGACAAAAACTTGTCTAAAAATTCAGGGAAAAAGTGAAACTAACTATACACAAGGACATCGAATAAATTAAACTGCAGGAATAACAATATAAAGTAGCACTCTCAGTTATATTAACTGTACATGTAACGTAAAATGGGCTAACCAAGTATTATCAACTGTTTTAATTCTATTGTTTTTAAGGTTTCCTTATCTTCAAGTAAAGCATAATTTAGAATAAAAACATATACTTTTAAGAAACTGTTTTTTCAAGTATAACTCTAGACAAAAGTGGCCATAATTTCCCCCTAACATCTTACTTGATTGAAAAATGTCTTCCTCAAGAACAAAGTTAAGAACGTCTCCCACGCTACGTGGGTTTACAAAGCACTATATAACTTTACCTAACTTTTTAAATAACTACCAAGGTAGCAGTTCAGTACAAAAGAATTTGTATGAATGCTAAAGATAGTGTTAAAATTTGTCCTATAAAAGCACATTCCAAAATTGCATTTCTCTCCACTTAGAATGCTTTCAAACTGCTGGCTAAGCAACTTATCAGTTATTTGTATAGAGATGTTGACACAATTTCATGTTGTAATGTCAAGTACAGATAGTAAGTGTGATTTCCTTCCTGAATCATCCTGTCTTGGAAGTCAATTTTTGCTAAGGTTTTGGAAGTACCTCTCAGCTAAGTACATTTTGCTAGCTGGAAGAGTAGTTCTTGTTCATTATGCCCAAGGGCACACTGGCCTGGTGGAATATCAAGAATATTTTTTTAGTACTTATTCTTCCAAACAAGCTCAAATACACAGACCTAGAAATAATTAACAAAGGGTCCTTTCCCTCTATTATATCCACCAGATGGTATATTTAGTAAGACCCTCTGGCTGAGTTCTTGTAGCCAGACTAGACAAAATGACACCTGACAGGGTAGTAGAGGTTAGCCAATTACATCTTCATTCCCTGGTCTCAGCAGAACAGATATCGACATTATTAAATTCTGATGGCCACAGAAGTCTCTATAGAATCAGGAAACAAATAATTATCAACACGAGATAATTCCATTGCTTCATTGAGTCCTTCCAAAATCATTTTATGCATCATTCTTTTAAAATGACCTCAAATGAAAGCATTTGGATGTGGGGAGGCTTCTATTTTACTTCTTTGAGAATATATTTTCCTGACATCATAGTTCAAGGAAAACAGTAATTCCATACGAGTCATAAGTTTGGAGGGAAAGGGTGGTAGGGAGGCCTCTTTCCAAAGACTAGTGCTAACGTTCAGGCTTCTCACTGTTTTAACTGCAGACAGAGGGTGAATATCCCCAGCTGTGGTGTTTCAGGTAGTGCACATTGATCATTGATCACATCATCATCATTCCTTCGACAAAGGAAAATGCCAGGTTCTGCACCTCGGACAGAGTAATGCCAGGTACAGGTACAGACTAGGAGATAAGTGGCTGGAAAGCAGCTCAGCAGAAAGGGATCTGGGGTTGCAGACTGGCAGTAGAATCATAGAGTGTCTTGGATTAGGATCTAAATAATCTTAAAGATGATCTAGTTCCAACCCTCCTGCCATGGGTAGGGACACCTTCCACTAGACCAGGTTGTCCAAAGCCCAGTCGAACCTGGCCTTGAACACTTATAGGGACAGGGCATCCACAGCTTCTCTGGGCAACCTGTGCGAGTGCCTCACCATCCTCAAAGTAAAGAATTTCATCCTTATATCTAACATAAACCTACCCTCTTTTATTTTAAATCCATTTCTCCTTGTCCTATCACTACACTCCCTGGCAAGGAGTCCCTCTCCTGCTTTTCTGTAGGCCCCCTTTAGGTACGGGAAGGCCGCTATAATGTCTCCCCAGAATCTTCTCTTCTCCAGGTTTAACAACCCCAATTCTCTCAGCCCGTCTTCACAGGAGAGGTGCTCCAGCCCATTGATCATCTTGGTGGCCTTCTCCGGACTTGTTCTAATAGGTCAATGTTCTCCGTGTACTGGGGGCCCCAGAGCTGAACACAATGCTCCAGATGGGGTCTCACAAGAGCAGAGTAGAGAGGGAGAATCACCTCCTTTGACCAACATGAGCCAGCAGTGTGCCCTAGCAGCCCAGAGGCAAAACGCATTTTGGGTTGCATTAAGCACAACATAGCCAGCTGGTCAAAAGAGGTGATGTTCCTGCTATATTTATACTCTGAATATTGTGTGCAGTTCTGCGCTTCATATTATTAAAAGGATGTTAACGTACTTGAAAGCGTCCAGAGGAGAGCAACAAAACTGATAACAGGGCTGGAAGGCATGTCCTGTGAGGGGAGCCTAAGGTCACTCGGGTTCCCTAGTCTGGAGAAAAGAAGGCTAAAAAGTAACCTCATTGCTCTCTACAACTTCCTGAGGAGGAAAAAACCTGGCTGGACATGACCCTGAGCAACCTGTTCTAACTGACCCTGCTTTGAACAAGAGGAAAAGATGTCTCCACAGGTCCCTTCTGAACTGTACAGTTTTATGATGATTCATATATAATGATGCTATTGCAGTAAACTGACCCAAATAAAGAAAAATTATGAATTAGCGTTACAAGCACAGGTTCAAATTTTTAGTGCTCTTGGCACTAGAAAGGAAATCAATCTTACTTCCTGCCTAATCCTTTATAGAACACCAGTGCTTTCATTTTCTGCATGTATAATTCCATCTGCTGAGTCTCAGAAACATCAGTAGTCAAAGCCTACATCTAGAATTAAGGTAAACGATTAATTTTGCAATTCTTTGGCTAAAGATTAGTTAATATAGAAACTACTATATTATGTGTTCTCCTACCATTCTGTGTTCTATCTGTTGTTCAGTTATTACCATTTCCTTTGAAACAGCAAATTCACAAGCACTCCCTCCCCCCGGAAGCTGACATAACCTGCTGACATGCAAAACTGACACAGCAAGTTTAGTGACCCAGCACAACAAAAATTGATTACACATCTCCTTCAGTTCCCCCATGTCATTAAATGAATTTCCACAGCATCCCTTAGAACAAAATCCTGTAAAGCAAGGATGCTGCTGTGTTATCAGTTAAAAAATAAACAAATAAATAAACACTAGTAGTATTTAGCCCTTTTTAGAAAATCTAAAAGATCACCACTGGAACCATGGCAGTTCTAAACGGCTAAATCTAAATGATAGTTCCTCTTTAATAAGATTGAATATGCCATAAGTAAGACATCTGTTTTGTTTGAATTAATATACACAACTCTGACAGAAGTTGGACTGTCTTACTGAATATTCTGGATTCTTTCTAGGTGGTGTAATTATTTACTCCCCTGCAAAACAATTTTCCTGCTTTGCTGTCCTAGAATGTCTAGTAGAATGTACAAAATTCTCCAGTATCAGTTTTTTCTTGCATGCTACGCATTATAACATGTTAAAAGCAAGAGGGATCAACATCTTACAAGTAATCAAATCCCAGGTGACTCCTGCAACTGCATCATAGCCTGTGTTACAGGCAACCTAACAGGAGAAAACATTTCTCCCAAATCTGAGCAGATCCCCAAGCAGCTTTGCAACTTGTATAGGTGAAAAACACTCTTCAGCCAAGCAACTGAGATAGTTTAATATCAAGTAAAGAATCTTAGAGACTTTAGAAACTCAGACTTTAGCCCAGTGCCTCCGTTATATATTTCTTTACAATGCATGCCTAATCAATATATTTCAAAGCAAAGCAGAAGGAAAAAAATCCATGTATCATGGAGATAAAAATGAGTTTGTAGCTCTTGCAAAGAACCAGCAGGTACAAAGTGATATTAGAAAAATATAATAAAAATTTTGTCAAATAATTTAAATGAAATGGAGAAAAAGTCTCTTTTGTACTCATGAACTCAAGACACCCACAAATTATATCACAGACATAATGTTTAACTCCAGAGTTACATCTACCACGTTATCATACAACTTCTTCTATGAATGTTCATGCTTTGTCTTGAAACAGTCCCACTTCATTCGCCTCACAAATATAAAATGTATTTTAAGAATTTCATTCTGTGACAAATTTACACACACTTGGCCTGTACCATTATTATCTTTTAATTTAAACAATTCGTCTCCCTCCATAGTATTTTCTCCATGAATACATGTAGAAAGTCATCATCTCTTCATAGAATAAAGACACAAGACTTCGAAACAGTAGTAATTTGAAAAGCACGCTGCAATCATTTCATCAAATCTATAAAATAATTTGTCTTCTGCTACACATTACATGAAATAGAAACAATATAAAACAACTTGAATGCCATAACAACACACCTCCCATTTACAAGCTAAAGCTGAAATTTGTTTGGATGCATGAAGAATTAAGACTGTCTCAACCCATTTTCCCTTTAACTATGTGATTTGTAACTAATTTGAAAAGATGTACATATTGAAGCACTTACAGACACCTGGAGAGAAAAGGCCAGGCGCTCCTAATGCTGGCTTTTCCTTTAGTTGTCGAATTAAGTGGTTTATTGCCTTCCAGTCAGCATTCAAGTCTTCTAATTTTTTCTAGAACAGAAGATAAAAATACATTAAATTTGTAAGGCACAGATTAATTTAACTTTCCCCTTTTTTTCCATCTGATGGACCACCTGAATTAAAAAACAAACAAAAACAAAACAACACATGTAGAAACAGCAATGAACTTTCACAGGTAGGAGAGAGGGAAGAATTGACTACGTCCCATTTGGGCTGCAAAAGAGCTTCATGGTGTCAGGGTCCTGAGGGCATCTTTCCTCCTAGAAGTTTGGCTGCCGTTGCTGAGGGCCAGCTTAAAGACAGCACAACTGCCAGACCCTGACTGACTCCCTCAATCAAACTCAGCCCCTTCCCATCCCCATGGCACTGCCCACCCACCTGGGTCTGGGTCTGACTCTGGTTCCTCTCACCAGGCCTGATCCTGACCCCACTCCATGGGCAGCCCCCCAGCCTGCCCTGCTCTTCGGCTGGGGGTGGCAGGACGGGCCCTGCCCTGCTGCCCTAGGGAGACCCTTGGTTCCTAGCCCCCAGCAAGCAGCTGGACTGCGCTGCTCCCTGAAGAACATAGGGAACCCTGGGGTTCCCTAGGCCTTAGGGAACAGGATGACTTCCTCTTTAACATACGGTAGAATTTCTTTTTTTTTTTTTTTTTTAATTACCCTGAACCCAAGACACTCATTTTTCAAATGGGGAGGTGAACTGTGTATTTAAAAACATGTCAATAAAATCCCTGCAATTTGGAATATCAAATGCAGCACGCATTTTTCCACCTATTCTAAAAAAAAAAAAAAAAATTAAGTCTTAGGAGACCTCAGGGAATCATAAACTTTGGTGTGTGGGCACACAGTAATGGCTAAACTGCTACTTTTAAATAAAACGTAAGTGAAAGTCTGGAGTGTGAATTACAGCAGTCCTCAGATAACCCTAAGAGACATTTAGACTTGAAAATGATGTTTCTACCCCTCTTTCTTCCTTGCTCTAGGGACTGCAAAGTAGGATGAAGCATGTTAATTATACGCTGGCATCTCTAAACTCTTAAAATGAAGGCTGACTTTTTTTTTTAAGCTGCTCCCTGATTACTACAGAAAGCAGTCCAGTATACCAGTGCCACTCAGGGGTGCTTTTAGTATTCTTATGTCCTAGTCACAATTAGATATATAGCTTGAATAACAAACCAGCCATGATGGAAACAGGATGCCTATTAAGAAAGACGTTTAATTACCTTGAATCTAACAAGACAGGGGCTCAGTAGGACAGGGGTACGGTACAATATGCATTAAACTGACATAATCATGCACACATACACACACTCAAATTGCACAGTTTTATATTCTGATGCCTTGGGAGAGCATTTATAGAATTTGCCTTAAGCTTTGCCATAAGTACTCTAAACCTGTAAAGTTCTTTTATATCTGTCACCAGTGGAGGCTAGAATATTACTTGGTATTACCTGAACAGCTTTTTGTGTAAATGCTTTTTGACAGGACAAGAGAGAATGAATACAATTCTGCACT
This sequence comes from Anser cygnoides, assembly GCF_040182565.1. Lineage (NCBI taxonomy): Eukaryota > Metazoa > Chordata > Aves > Anseriformes > Anatidae > Anser > Anser cygnoides. The sequence continues at coordinate 123,575,790 of NC_089873.1, read as the reverse complement.
ACAAAATAAAAATAAATAATAATAATTTTAAAAAATTTTCTATTTGCAAGAATAGCTTAAAACCTGCATTAAGGGTAAAATCAAAAGTCAGGAACACCAGGGATTCCTTGATAATAGACTATGACAACTGTACAGAAAAAGCAATCAAGTATGCATGATAAATGCAACTTATCATATGACAATTCTCAACGACACATCTTTTTTCTGTGTGGATTATGGGACCACAGACACACACTCTGGACCATGACTTTTTTTTAATTTTTTCTACTGTTCTCCAGAAGAACCTCCGTCCAGAGTTTAAAAAATGCAGATGAATGCTCCAGTATCTATTGATTTGATATTAGCAGAGAGCCCTTAAAAATAAAAGCTGGGGGGGATTACTCTATCACTGGCTTCATTTTACCACATATCCACAGTAACTCAAAAAAGAGATATGAATGTTATAATATTGGTCCTCACTGTGAATAGCTGCTTCATTCATTCATGTGGATGTGAGCCAGGAATTCGTTTCCAGCAATGACAAAATACAGGCAACATCTACACCACTAATAAGAGAGTAGCTAGTTCCAAACTCTTCTATCACAATTACGGTTTGATCCAATCTTGCATCTGCCATGAATTAGCATACATGCATTAAAGTGTTCACTTCTTTGAGCACAACAGTTTTGCCGTAATTGAAGCTCTAGAGCTTTGGTGACAAGCATTAACATCAAAATATGTTACCTTGAGGAACACTTTTATTGATTTATTGATTTCCTTTAAATGTCAGCCCCAGTGCAGTTTAAGTGAGGTTAACATTCATACATGAACTAATGTCGTTGACAGCACTAAAACTAGATAGGCGTATTCAGAGAGAGAAGTGATGTAGTATTTTAAATGAAAGACTGAGGACAATGAAACTAAAGGTATTCCTTATGTCCTTCCTCTTACTTTCCCCACTACTTACACTCCCACCCAACAACATGATGGGAAAGGAGAAATGGAGTGCCAAGGCAAGGGACTGGAACTCTTCTTTTGCCACAAAAATCCTTTCCTGATTAAACTGATCTCTACAAGTGCTGTTACTGTTGAGATGAGATTGGGGTTTATATTCTTTCTATTGCCACTGTCACCAGCAGTAACCCCCCAGTAACCTTTCCCTCCCTGTCCATGTAAGGTTACTTTAAAGAAATGCATTTCAAAAGCATGAAATCCACTTCACAGATATGAATGGATAGGGTTATTAAACTGTCAGTGCTTAAAGGATCATGTGTCCCATCCCATTCTTGATTCTTGAATCAATCAGCTTATACTAAAATTTCATTCGCCTCCAAGAACATATTTACAGTCCTGTATTGCAAAATTCCAGTATCGTTGCTTTTGGTATGCTTTGTGAAGGTGTGAAAATATACTTATTTCAGAGAGTTAACTATAACATAAGATCTATACTTTATGTTAATAAAGCAATATTATTAAGGTCTTACCCAAAATTCTATGACTAATCATTCTCTACATTTTCATCTGATCAGATATTTAGCTTTTGTAACTATTGTGATTTACAGATTCAAAATCAACACATCTGAGGACAGACAAACTTTAATCCTAGGAAACAACTGCTGGCTTCACCCTCGTGACTTCCCACTGAAGGACACAGAAAAATTCTAATGCAAATACAGTTCATAATCATCTCCTCTATAAAAGAATATTATGTCTGGACAAGTTTCAAATGGAATACATATTCAACACAAGTGTTTATCAGCCTATTACTTGTATATCTGCCTATTACTTACAATAAGGACTTGAACAATATTCTTTGATGAAGTAATGATGAGTTTTTACAAGAATTACTGTCTGAAAAAGTTAGATAGATTTAATCTAAAAAAAAGAGAAAACCTGGTATGAAAATTTAAAAATCCACGGCTGTGATTAATGGAACAGAAAATAATTACTGGTGTTACCACTTCTCAGGTCTTGTCTCATGAATTAATGACTGGTAGACTGTCGTCTTCTTCAACTTAATAATTCTTTACGGTAGAGAGGAGAAAGAAAGGAGGTGGCTTGAAGCAGGGATCAGTATACAGTTTTGTTATTTTTATTTTCTTCAAAAATATAGAGTAAGAAATCCTTTTGCTTCAAAATATATCAATACCCGACGTCACACCTCTTGTCAAATGACAGAATTACAGAAATTATAAACACAGTTGTGGAAACAATTAGTTATTTCTGTGTGAAGTTACCAGTTTTTGGTAACCTATTTTTACAACATAAATAACTAATAGTGTTTGTTTTGTACTTAAACAAGGAAATCTCTATTCTGGGTAATTCACACACTTTTTTTTTTTTTTTTGGTAACTTTTTAGAACGATTTAACACAGTTATTCCTGTCAGTATTTTTCTGCTAAAGACCCTGTAGATCTTTAAACTTAATTGCCTTAAGCTAAGAAAGAAACATATGTGCCTCTCATCTGATCACCTGAACTTCATGGTGGAACATAAATTTAACAGTTTCCTACAACTAATGGACCAACACTACAAAACTAACATGTGGCATACTGATATGGTTCAAAGACAATTATACCAGCAAATGCACAATTAAGCTTAATTTATTTTGTCTGTAAGAACAGGATGCAACATAAAGACAAATGAGTCAACTTCTGTGATGTGATCCTGAGTAGGGAAGAATAGAACTGTAGGAATGGGACACAGGGACTGGCAACAGAAAGTGAAACTAGAGACGTGAAATAGTAAATGACATCAGTATCCTCAGGAGTTTAAGAGGTAGAGTGGATGTCAGTAATTCTACCCTCAGTTTAATTACATGACAATATAAAGCCATGAGGTTCAATTTATATTCAAAACACCACAACAAGAGTATACTACAAAGGTTGCAAAGATAAACTGCAAAGCATTAAGAAATGCCAAAGTCAACTATGAACATTAATTCAGACCCAATGCACGTAACTGCATTAGTATGTTTAATTTCCTGACACACACTGTTTTCTAGCACAGGAGAAGCTTGCAGTATGAATACGTCTGTAGGACCTCTATTTCATTTATTTAAAAGAATTGAAAGATTTGTGGTGAACTAAGACAGAAGAAAAGAAAGCTAAGAAAAGGCTTCTTCAGGGAACTAAATACTCTACAAAGTTGTCAAGCAATGCTATGCAAATAATTGATGCTTTTAAAGAGGCCATATAATTTTATCTTTTTTTTATTATTTTTTTTTTCCTCTGTGACTCCAACATGAGGCATTGGCATTTATTTCCAGAACTCTTGAGTAATCCCAGCTGCAACTGAAATTATGAAAATTGTGCATTTATCACATAAAATGTTAGATAATATGATGTTGAAGAATCTGGCTGTCGGTGTTTCAAATTTGATATATAAAAGTGTCTGCTACATTTAATTTCAGTGTCTTTGTGCCTCAGCCCCCATACATAAACATAGATAAAACTACTCCACTGTTGCATGGGAGTTAATTTGATCTGTGAAAAAAATAAAAAATAAAAAATAAAAAAATAAATCAGACCAAATATGTTATTTGCTTGAAACACAAACTAGTCTCAAGTTAATACTCACATTTTTGTCATAATTATCTGGGAAATTGTATTGAATTTTCTGGTATGCCTATGTGTAATATCACAAGTTAAGAAAACTGGAATACGTATATATATTTTAAGTTAGTGTCTAGTAGTATGACCCAATTGTTGTTTGTTTTTTCTCTTTCATTCCTGAAATAAATTTCTAAAATAAAGCAACGTTTATGAAGCACTTAGACACCACTGTGATAACTGTTTTGAAATAGTCCATGAAGGAATTAGCCATTTTTCTTCACAGCAGAAATTGAATACTTCCCAGGAAAACTGCAGCTTGCAGCAACAAACTAAACAAGAAATATGAGTTCAAGTACTGAATCACTGTTCACAGTGTGAGTGCTCTCCTATGCAGAATTAGGTAGGGTTCAGCCTAAAACAAGGCCACCAAAACAACTTTAATTCAAAAATTTGTGTAAATTTGAGTACTTAACTTTGCAATCTCACTAATACCTTTTCAAAAACACCATAATCTAAGTACAAATACTTTCTGCTACTACAACATACCTTTTGCATAGAAAATTATTTTGACTTGCGCTAAAAAGTCTACATTGGAACATACCTATAGCAAACAGTGCTGGAAGTTACTCATTAAGAATGATGGCTGAAGATGATGGCAGAAGACCAATTCAGTATAAACGGGGGAAAGCTTAAGGAAATCTACCTCATCAAGAAAGCAATTCTACAGCCCTGACAGTATATATTCACTGTTTTATTACTTACTGTATAAGACGGTGAACCAGAAATTAACTTCACAGGTTGTTCAATTAATTGAACTACCCGATGTAATGCAAAAAAAAGTAAAATCCAATTACAGAGTGACTAGAAATGAAATATCCACTACTCCACAAATAGTTATTAATTTCCTTACAGACACATTTCGTAATATCATTGTCAAAACTACAACTCAAGGAACATCGTAATCTTTATTTAAAGAGTTATCTTGTTCCAGTTGACCGTGTTCCAGTAAATCTGGTAGAAATTGGCAGTTTTCAGTCTTTGACGTGAACACTTAAAAGGAATAGATGTGGAGTACACTTCTATGCCAGAAGTTTGGCCTAAGCAGAATCATTTCACGCTATTTACACATTGGTCAATGGTACATAAAACAAGTGCTAATTCTTCTCCTCGAAAATATCAGAACTCATTTTGAAATTTTTCATATGCAGATAGAAAAATCTAGAAAGCCAAAAGCTTGCCTTTTTTTTTTGTTGTTGTTTGAATTTCTATGCCTAAAATGTGGAGTAAAGGCCCCTAAAATGGCTTCTGTAGCTATACCAAGTGAGTAAATGTAGTTATTGCAGCATGATTTTTGTTCCATCATTCCTTCAGCATGCGGATGATTATTTTTTTTTCCCCAACAACAATAATGCTTTATTAGCCAAGGAAAACACTTAAGCCAGAGTCAGAAGCCTCATTTCTGCTCACTCTCATTAGCTTACTACTTTTAAGTCACCTTCAGTTCACCTCTTTTGGTATTTTCTCACTGTTTAGGAGAATTGATCACACACATACACAAAAACAACAACAATAAAACCCCTAGATACCAAAGGGGAAATTTTTTTTAAGGAATACTGCTCAGGAAATAAAGAAATAAAAAAAAATGCTTAAATTAGTTTCTAAAATGGAGAAAAGTGTGTTTATGTGCTCCTGTGAATGGAGATCAGCTGGTGGGATTTACATATATTAGAGGAGATTTTGTAAAAGTAGCAAAATAATACTCAATGTATAGTGACTAAATACAGATGGAAAAACAAGAAATTCACTGTAGAGGTCACCTACAGACATCTTAACTTTGCGAGGAAACCTTTCTATAAAATGAGGTTATTGAAGAATGTAGGTTTGGAAAAGCTCTAAATATAAAAATTACTATCTCTGTCCAGTTAGAAGCAATTGCAAGAGACACGTATGTAATCAATAAGCCACTATTACAGTTTTGGGTAACCCTTAATCATCATGTCCACAGATCCTCTACTAGCAGTTATAAAACCAGATCAAGCTCTGGTTGATATAGTAGTGACCTTACTAGTAGTTTGATCTCCTATTTCCAGAAGTAGCTGGACCACACATTAGAGGCTGCTTGCGTATTATGTCCTGCTTCATGATTCTACAGGGGAGTAGACAATACTCTAAGGCTTCATGAAGTTCTATATAATCTTTATGAAACTAAGTGTAAAATATCCCCTTCAAACTGATTTCAGTGCTGGGAAAAGGATTCTATAATACATTTTTCTAAAAGAAAAAGGTTGGGAGGGATCAGCCTTCTTAACAATGCATCCTCTGCTCCAAGACAGAATCAAGTAGTCATTCTGCATGAATTGTGGCAGAGATAAACTGAGTGGTAAAGTTCTGTATTGCCATCTCTTCTTTCTTCCATAGTGTGAAAAATGTAAAGCGAAAGGCCCCCTTTCTGATCTGACTCTTACCTTGTCTACAAAAAAAAAAAGTTCATTTTTTTTTAATTGGCAGAATTTCTGCAAGTGTAATTTGAAATAATAAATAAATAATGAGAAATAACCGAAATAAAAAGACTTCATTTGATACCATTAACTAAGCACAACAAATTTAAATTTGGTTTCAGTGTGGATTACTCTTGAATAAGTAAAACAAACTTAATGTCAAATAAAAGAATCTCATCACAACATGTAAAAAATTTCTAGCTGGGAACATTACATTGTTCCTGGCTATGCTGTCACAGAACAGAACAAATGCTCTTTGCCAAGTTCTTTCACTGATTTTAAACAGAGCACATCAAGGACAAGTGTACAACAGGGGAAGCATAACCCATTACACAGTAATGGATATTGCTAAAGGTTGCTTCATTACCTTTACTGGATGAGTGGCTGGTTTTTCCTTATATAAATGACACCCTTTAGACAAAACCTCTTCCACATTCGGCTGTTTAGCCTGCACTGCTGCTTCAGTTTCCTGAAAAATAAAAACACATGCAGTGTAGATTAACCGTAGCATACGCGATGAGACTGAAAAATCCTAAAGCTCCATGGGAGGCTGTAAACCACCAGTAAATTAGTTTCTGCTCAGGACTGGTTGCTGGGAAAACTTACAGATAGTAGCAGCTGAGGACAAAAAGGGTCACCAGAGAAAAAAAAAGGAAAGAGGGATGGAAAAGACTAATGCTAACAGAATAAACAGTGATAGGTCCCTTCATCCTGAAAGTTTTGATAAAGCTATTACAAACCTGACACAAATTCATACTGAGAAAGACAGGCATGAGAAGTCTCATTTAAGCAGCTCAGCCCTTTTGTCTATTTTATATTAACAGCAGATTTAAAGTGCACTAGCGCATATTTTGTTCATGTAATACATGGCCTTAAAACCATATCATTAGAGGCAAAAATGCTGTTTAATTTAGGAAGAATAATAATATTAATAGTAAACTAATATTAGTTCTAATAAACTACTACACAGGTAGCAAAGCATCCATACATGCAAATTCGAAACAAAAGCACGGTAGCAGTGACAGTTCCTAAAGGTACAGAGAGGCACCTATCATTACCAATGACACCGTACTGAATTAGCAACAACATATTCTCTAGCAATTTTTCTTTTTTAATCTGGAAAGGTGTCATCCACATGCTAACACATGGCAACTCCAAGAAACCCTTCCCACCATACAGAGTCTCCATTTTGTCAAGTCTTAACTACATACATATTGGGTGGAGCACTACATGTAATGGTTAAAAGCAAAAATCACTGAAAAGTGCAACAAGAGATAAACTGTGTCTGGAAGTCCAAAATTCATATTATTTTCAGTTTGGAAGTAATAAGAAGTAACGTAAGCAAAAACAGGTAGACAAAAATCCCATAGTTATCTGAGAGATGTAAATTAAGTGGTTGGTTTGGTTTTCCTCTCTACACTTTTCTCCCATCTGTTTTTTTCTTTCTTTTTCCCTATAGCTTGATTACCTTCTCCCATCTGAACTTATTTTCTGTCCACAATCTCAGTTAACATTAATAAGAGAGCAGACGAGACTGTATGCCAGGCTTGTTACTATCTGATGCAACACGTCATTTCATTATTGGAAATCCGCTATTATTTTCTCTGCGATGATCTTGTTGAAATCTGTGTCATTTAAAGTCTCAACAAGGGACCATCTTACTCCTGTTTTCAACTCAGCATGGAAAATACGTCTACAGTACTGCCTGAAATTTTACGTGCAAAACATTATGGATAATCAGTAAAAATAACAAGTGTTGTTAAGTTCACTGCCATCCTCCATTTGTCCCTTTGAATATTGTTTACCAATAGCAAATAAAGTTAATTAAAGCTTCTCTGATTTCTTGCAATGATATTTGAAACATGTTGTATTTAATTACTTTTTATTATGCATTACAATATTAATGAGATATACCTGTATGGATTTATAGAGAAGCACTGAAAAGCAATGTACAGCAGAACTAGGATATTGGAGGGGTGGAATTTTATTAACCTGTTGATCAAGCATTCATTGAAGTCCTATTTTTCTTGGTTCGATATTAGGTTGGCTTTCTGCTCCTGTATTCACCATATAAAGACAAAATAATCATTAAGGAGTTTTGATGAAAAGGTCAATTTTCTGCCTATCTTGATGAAAAATAAGATTTTTATTTTTTTATTTTTTTAAACAACTAAACCATCTCCAATATTTTGCCATTATTATGTTGTTTTCTGTTGTTTTACATATCTCAAATAATTATGTTATTTCATAACAGTACCACATACCATAAAAAAAAATCTCGTAGCAGGTGCAATAGCATTACAATTCCCTGCAGAACCCCAGAATATCAAGATCAGTATGGGTACATCTATACCACCAGTTAAACTTGCATGGATGTGCCTTTGAAGCAGATCTCTCTCTCATCCGCACTCACTGTGCTTTGGGATGACTACTGTCATGGACTGGTCTGAGAGTGTGCTGTCTGGTTTCATACCGGCTATCACCAGAACGGAAAGTGTGCTCTGGGAGGGCCCCCTTAGACAGTCCCAGGACTTGGGTGCACCATCAGCCCTGACACTGCCCCTGCCCAAACCCCCATGCCTCTGGGGCTTCCCGCTCCCTGCACAGGCTCAGGACCCCACTGCAGCCCCCCTGGGGCTCCCCCACCTGCCCAGGCCCAGACCCCCACATCTGTCCCAGGGTCTTCTGTCCCTGCCCCAGCGAGGCTTGCAGCAGGGCCAGGCTCCAGCTCCCCACAGCCCTGCCATGTCTGGCCATAGGCCACACCGAGCCAAGCCCAACCAGGACCCCATATCCTGTCCCCAGGGAAGTGCCCCCTCCTATGAGGAAAGGCTGAGCGAGCTGGGACTGTTCAGCCTAGACGAGAGGAGACTCAGGGGTTTCTCACTGATATGTATAAATGCCAAGGGAGGGTACAAAGAGGATGAAGCCAGGCTCTTTCCAGTGGTGCTCAGTGCCAGGAAAAAGGGCAGTGGGCACAAACTGCAACATCGGAATATGTTTTTCACATTTTAGATCCGGCCTGGCTTGTAATAATAGCCATTAACAATAACAGGAAAGTTCCACCACCAGGAAGTGAAAATTCAAACCAAGAAAACCTGACCAGAGAAGGCACTACAGATACATTAAAAGGACTATTAACAGGAGTTACTACTCCAGTCCTCTAGCTGCAACAAAGTTTGGCTGCTCAGTATTTATCCACCTTCTATATTGAAATGTGTATAATGATTTATCACATACACACATATAAATTTCCCTTTTAAAATTAGAGAAACAAAACAAAACAACAACAAAAAAAAAAAGAATGACGGATGGTAATATGCAACTCCATATTTTACAGCAAAGAAGAAAATGTTTAGCAGTCCTTTTTCTGATTTTTATTTTATGCAAGTACTAGTATACACAACACCTAAGAACTAAGATATCCCATTTCTATATATTACATAAAGATTTGAAAAAGTATTCTTTACAGATAGAAAAGGTATTTCTTCTTTATGCATAGAATACAGTTACAATTTTATATAGCCAGGAAGTGGCTATGGAAATATATTTAACTGTTAGATCACCAATTCCTTCAGCCCTACAATTTTCTGGAATTACATGAACTAATCTTGTGAAGAGCAATCTTTCAAAATCAATGGCCTTGACCTGAACTAAAATGCACTAAGTCTATCCAATATAGAATGACGCTTCATTGGAGATGTGGAAATAAGAACAAGAGGAAAAACAGTTCTCAGTATCTTGACGTTCCTTTCAACATTGCTGAAATTAAGAGAGCCTATTTGTTAAAGCTACAATTAATTTTTCATTGTTGAACATTAATTTCAACATCACCTAAGAACATCACAAAATTATTTTTAGTAAGTATACACCTGGCGAATTAAATCACTGCAGTAACTTTGAGTGAGCTCTTCGCATGGTTCACTGCCTGATAGGATAGCCCCTTGACAAATTTTGTCCATTGAGCAAATTTCCAGCAATTTCAAATCCATTTGCTAGGTGACACTATATCGATACAGGTCAAGAGATGAGAGAGTACTTTCAGAATGCTGCTCCATGGTTCAGTTTCCAAAGAGAACAAAAAGGTAGCAACTGTAACTTGGCCTCCAGTAGTTTCATACAACAAAGAGACTGTGGTTATTATCTAGCCTGTACAGGACTCAAGTGAATAGCATCCTCCAAGAGCAGGGCCTGAAGTCTGCTCTCCATCACACAGGCCAAGCTACTACAGAAGCTAACACAAGTTGTCTGTACACATCTGGAAGTAGACATCAGTATTTTGGGAATGCCAAAGACATAACTTTTTAGAAATCTTGATTCAAGATAGTTCACTCTGCTACCACACTGACTTCCCCCCCCCCCCCCTTTCATGTGAGAATGCCTGTAGGACAGATGCAGCACTCTCTCTCTGTGAGACAGAGCTGATACAGGAATTTCACAATTTATGAACCGCCTGTGAAAGGAATTGTAATGCTACTTCTGGGCTGGGTGATGAATATGCTAACTAAACTTTTCACACATATGGCAAATTAAAATACATCATCACTGGAAACTGCTGTTTTTTAAACATGTATAAACAGCAAGAATAAAACAGAGGACACCTTTACTCCACGAGATGCCACTGAAGAATGTTCATTGGTGTTAAAATAGCACATCAAAACAGATGAAAATCCATGGCAGAATAAGTCACGTTGGCTTCTGTATTTCCACCAACATGTCAGTTCAACCTGCTGAATACATTTGCAGGCTGAGAAAGTTGCAGGGACTTGTCTACAGCCCCATATGGACTAGGAAAGTCTGTTGATACAGCTCAAAACTTAGAAATCCATATTCCCTAGCTGAAATCAGTATATTGGCTAAACCTCTGGTGTGTATGCTAATGGAACAGAAAGTTTGTTGGCTTAGCATATGTTATTTCAAGATATGGTAACTACCCTAGCAGACATCGACAGGTTGTTTGACATATGCTACAGATATACTAGGAGGCCCAGACAACTATCTATAGAAGTATCTGCAGCATTTCAGACTGTCTATTGGTCTATATTAAGAATCAAAAGCACTGATTCACCTTTTCTTGTAACACCAATTGAACTTCTGGGATCAGATTTCCTAATGAGATTATCTCCACAGGACATTTTCTGCAGGGACAGTAGGAGATGCTCAGGGTATTTAAACCTGTGTCTTTGTGGTGAATTGCAATGCAAAAATGGAAACTTGATTACAACCTTCAAATAAAAAATATAATTTAGAAATTAATATATTGTTTTAAAATTGATGATCTCTTTTTGTCAATACTACATTAAATAAAGGTTAAAGAAGAGAAGGTTGTGTTTTCTTTTTGTTTGTTTTGTTTTGTTTTTCAGAGAAACAGAAGCAGTAAGCAATTTCCCTTCACTTTATTGAATGCAACAAAGCAGTTGAACTCGATGATCCTTATGGGTCCCCTTCCAACTCGGGATATTCTATGATTCTATGACATTTAACAAGCAAATATACTAAATCTGAAACCTAAAGCAATTTGGAGGCTTCAAACTTCAAAAAGACTTTTCTGAATAATCACATATGAATCCTCGTGTATTTTGTCTTGATAACAGAAAATTGTATTTAATTCTCTTATCTAAAAAACAAAAATATTGCATACAGTTGTAACCAGAATTCTTTGAGATAGATTGTCTTATTCATACACGCAAGAAGCTCCAGCAAGGTTAACCAAAATATTCATATCTATCTTTCAGGTTACTGTTCCCAGATATTTTAGGGAAAAGGCTATAAACAAATGGTGAGGCTCTAAGTGCCTCATTTTCCCCCCCACAAGTGTGTTGACTCAGTGCAGAGTTGAGGTCCTGATAAAAAAATAAAAGTGGATGGAAAATGGATATGTGAATATGTTGCTCTCTTCAAGTATTATGGTTTTAAATAAGTGACCTAACTTACCTTTTGACACAGCTCCGCACATTCCCATTCATGGAACAGATTAACAAGCTAAACAACCACAAGAAGAGTGGTCAGAGGACACTTAATTAGAATACATCAAAGTTCAGCTATACCACAGTAAGTATCAGATCTTGATTGTAGGCCATACAGTCAGTCATCAATGGCATTCTCGGTATTCACTTTAGATATTTATACAACAGCATTAGAATACATCTAGGACATGCTGTTAACAGCTCTGTGGCCACAGTGAAGTGGGACTAATCCACTTGGAGAAAAAAAACAGGTGCCAGTATTTAAACTTCCAGAATACAGACCTTAATCAATCTTCATAAAATTCAAGGAGAAACAAGTTTGTATCTCTGTTCTTTTTCTACATAACAGACTAAAAGGTTTGATAACTTCCTGAATATTTCACTTATCTCTACAGAGAAAGCCAAAACTCTGTGAACATCAAAGTTATAGAATTTAATTTTACCCTCCTGTCTTAGGGTTTAATGAAAAAAAAAATACAGGTAATTCAATTTAAAAACATTCCATTAGTGGTCTAGGTTGAAGTTTAGTTTGCAAATGTATTAAAAAAAAAAAAAAAAAAAAAGCTGTAACTGTTGGACAAGCAATTTTAAGCACCAGCCTTTAAAAATGTCATTTTAATGAGTAAATAAAATAACTGATCTTTCCCTCATTACTTTAAATCAGTGCTATTTTAAGTATGTAAGACCCAAACTAAGGTCCCAAGATAATTTTAGAATCTACATTTATGGGGAGAATAATGTTGTGAGATTCATCCAATTTTTTAAAGTAGCATGTAAAAGACAGACACCTGTTTTAATGAGACGAGAAAGCTGATCTAACTGTAGCACTTGACCTCAGAGAACAGTTGTGAAGATACTTCAGAGGAGAAACAATTATTTCACAGGAAAGAGCATTATACAAAGGACATCTTCCTTCTAAAACTGTAATGCTTTAATTTCATAACTACTTTATGAACTTATGAGTTCCGGCCTGGGGCAATTTGTAAAATACATGGACAGTGTGTCCGTTAAGACCTGATAGCATTCTTCATCATTCTGTTCCTGGCCATACTTCTTTTTCTTTTCTTTCCTTTTTACAGTAACAGCAATGAGAAAATCTTCCACAATGAAATGGAACTGAGAATTTAAACCATGCAAACAATGTGGCTGAAATGGCAATACCCACCACTTTACAGAGCAAAATGATGGATTTTTCAAAGCTCATTTTCCTGTTGGCTATCAAAAATTTGTGAGCTTCCTCTGTACATCTACAGGAGATGAAATATAGTAGGTTTTTCCCCACAGAGAAATCAGTATCTAGACACTGCAGCTGTCTGTCCTGAAAAGGAAATTTCCTGGAGGTGCTGAAGATGAAGTAAATTATTAGCCGTAAAGACATGACCCGCAGATATGGGATATGAAAAGAATTTTTCTATGGTAGCCATATACCGATAAGGCATGATGATTAATCATCAAGTTGGATTGTGAAGACATCCAGTAAGAATTATTTGAAACTGGGTATGATTTAGGATATTTTATTTTAAGGCTGGACAAGGCATAGAATGAAACAGCTGTCCCTGTTCTACCTAGACTTCAGATCCTGTCATAGTTCCAGTGCATAACATAAAAGAGATAACAAAGAAACCAGGAGAACACAGAGAAAGCACACTTGACAGAAATACATATAAAATTCTTGCAAGGAAATAAGGAATACCCAATAGTTTCACAGGCTGTCTCTTAGTTACGTGCTCTTTTAGATAGATATGAAGAATATTTCAGCAGGAGAAAAACAGGCACGTAATATAAGTATTTTGTTGAATTTGAGAAAAGATCTGATAATCCACAACTCCAAACTGAATGGGATAGGGGATACACTGTACCCTAAAACCTCACTTGTGAGTGCACCAGAGACTCCTCTGGATACACAGACTCTAAATGCAAAATAAAAAAGGTGTTACTTCAAAAACATGCTGCTGCTAAGAATTCAAGACAGGAACGTTTGTCTCTATATTATGGCATTTACACTTAATTCAAACAAACATTACAACTTTTACTGTTTCCACAAGAATTTTAGGCATGAATTGAACAACTTATGAGTTATCTTGACTTTCAAGTGAAATTTGTTAATACTTATAAAAGTATTGAGTCACAAACTTTGCTCATTTCTTCTTGTAAAAAGGAAAGAAAGGAAAAAGAATTTCTTTTCTATAAATGCACAAATAATGACAGTTCTATCAATAAACTGAATTAAAATAATTTAATATGGGAAAGGTGGTGTGGTTTTTTTTTTAATCAATGTCAAATTCTTGGATGCTTCTTCTTTTCTCTCATATGCAAATTTTCCTCCTCCTTCCAAATGTAGTAAATAAAGATTTATTTTCAGATGACTTTCTGGCTACAGAAGAAAATTAGAAAAAAAAAAAGTCAAAATCAAAATACATTATTGTCATAAGAAGGCTTGTTGGTTGTAACATGTTTTCAGATACGCTTCTCTTCTGGTATTAGACTGTAATGAATCATTTAAAAGGAATATTCATGAGGATACATTTCTGCAGTTTGTCTTTAGTAGTTACAGTGACATGTATTACTAAAAGAAACCATAAAGATTCATTGAAGTCTTAACAAAATGCAATAGCATTAATTGTCACTGCAGTCTTTCAGTTTTTACTGATTTGGAGTAAAAACCAGAGTAAAAATTTTTTCGAGTAAGAATTTAAATGTTAGCATTTCCACACTGAAGAATAAAATGAAATCAAAAAACAGTAACATACACACTAGGATCTGGAAATCCTTACAGAAGTTATGGTCTCAGAAACCACAGTCCCATGCCTTCAAAATGCTCATATAGTAAATATTAGGTAAAATAAAGTATACTAGGCTGCATAAAAAGAATGAAAAGTGTTAAAGAAAGGAGATAGAACATTATGTGACTTTCCTATTAAAAATAATGTAACAATGCATATAAATGCATAGCTATAAAACTATGTATAGTCATTTAAATAATTTATTCTTCATGAATATTATTCAGATGACATCTACATTAAAAGAACTTAGACGTCCCTGAATCTTTAAAACAAACTACTCCTGTGAAAATAATTTCTCTTTTTTTTTTTTTTTTTTTTGAAAGACTCTGATAAGGATTACCCTTCACTAAAGAAGGTCTTCATGCTACATCTTCTAACCAAGACAGCCCCTAAGGATGCCACATGGCCTTCTTTGCCCATGCAAAGGGGAGAAAAGGGAATAAGAAAATCAAAGATTCATATGACAGTAATCCTCTGTGCTGTTTCACTGTGTCCATTTATACAAAAGCAGCTAGAAGAAAGAGTAGAACTTCAGTATGTTGCTTCAGCAGCAGAAGCAGGGATAGATTTCAGTAAATGGAATTTACTTTCTTATTGTTTTGAAAATGTGCAGTGTGATCATTTCTCACTGGCTGGTTTGCAACTGCAAACAGCTAAGTTATATCCATGCTTTGGGTAGCAGTACCTTGGGTTTCTTTAATATCCAAGAGCAAGTGTGTTATCAGAAGTTTTTATTTTTTTAATTGTGGGACATTGCAAGAGAGTGGCTGTGTGGGGCTGAGTGGCTGACCTGGTTTAAACCACAACAGTGGTTTAATTAAGTGAAATAATTTCCCCCAACAATCATCTTTCACTGCAGGATTTATCATATCTAACAGGTTGCCTCTCTTTATGTCACCTATAGTATCTTGCAAGAATTAAGCTTTGCAACACTCTGCCTGATACCTCAAAGCCACATCTATGTGGAAATTCAGCAAAAAATCTGCAATAGGACTGCGAGTTTTCCACATTATCACTAATTTCAGTGTGAGAAGGAGCTAAGAATTTTTAGTCATATGTTCATATTTCCACTCAAAATAATTAAACAAAAACATGATTTTTACTTAAACATCAATCAAATTAACATCAAACAAATCTAACAGTCAAATATCAATCAAACACCATCAATGGATATTGTTAGCAATGTACAAAAAAATGAGAAGATACTCACTGCCTGTAATATTCACTAGTCAGTAATCAAGTCAAAGCACATTAAACTAAAGCTAATAGAACCTTCTGTAGTGATAAAAGGTCATTTGTATGAGTTCTTCTTCAAATCCCAGTACTTTAAATTGTAGGTGATCAGCAGAGAAAAATATATAATCTCACAGAAAAGGAGTTACAATTTAATAAATAACATGCTATTATCAAGATGAGTGTCTAAGAGCTTTTAAGAATTGCATTTTGAAGAGAAAGAGAGTTTTCTATTTAGGAAAGGACCACATGAAAAAGAACATAAATAACCTGGGAGAATGATAGGAAACTGTACACTGTGAATAGAAGAGGAAATATCCTACCTCTGAAAACCTAACTATACTAAGGCAAGGAATAGTTTTTGTATTCACTTCACTAGAGCCATGATAAACTGCTTTGTCATTTCTATTAAGTTCCTCCCTATATTTGTTCACTCATTTATATTAGTCACACTCTTCTCTGGGACTCTGAACATTACCTAAGTGGTTTTTAATAGTGCAAGGAAGAAGCCAAAAGACAATGTTGATATACAACCTCACTAACTTCCAAGCAACTCACCCACAGTTCTAAAAAGCTTACGTTTCCAAGAACAAAACCACATCTTGGCTTACTAGTCACTGATTATTTCCTAGAAAAATACTACCCCTCATATCAAATATCTCATCTCTCAAAACATCTCTCTTTGCCTGAGATGCAGGGGTGTATGTGTTTTGCAATCCATCCTGAACACTGAAAAGTCTACGTTACAGCTTAAAGAATATACAAGGATTACTCATAGGGAATGTTTTCCCACGTTTTCACAATCCATTTGCAACTAATATCAGTTAATATTGTTCTACTAGGAAAAGATATTTAGAAGAGGTTTGGACAAAGATTGTTGCAAATTTAAGGGATCAAAGCTCACAGAGAAAACTCTGAGCAGGTTGCTATTCAAAGTCCCATATAAAGATTTCTGGAAAGAGTGGTAACTGATTGATGTGCAGAATATCATGCTCTGGTTCTATGAGTTGATTAAATTGACATTTACTACAGATCTAAATAATGCATTGAAAATAGGAGTACTTTAAGTAATCAAACAATATTTCATCATCATCAGTTTTCACATTTCAACCTCTTGCCAAATCAAACAGAGATGTCAGTGAGACAGTGAGATAAATCTCTGTGGTATGTATTCCTTAGGTGCTCGTGTGGATGACCTAAACTTTCTGTCTTTTATGGCATATAAAAATTACTCATTTAAAAGGATGATAGCAAAATGAAAAGGTAAAAGAATCAATAACGACTTATTTCTGACTTCTCGGCCTAGCTTGTCAAGCAGGCATTGACAAATGAAGGCTACTCGAAGAAAAAACACAGGGCTGTCCAGTCAACACTTTCATTCTCTCACGGGGATGGATGTTCTTTTATTTGTCTACAATTAGTTTTTCTAGTCCATAGCCACACTTTTCTCTTACACTAACTGCAGGCTGTCACGTATATAATGAAGTGATTGACAAGACTTGACAGCATTCCTATTGTCATTCAAAGCTTATCAAGGACAAGACCCAAATGTAAGTTACTTTTAAGAATAATTCATTATTTTTTTAAGGTGGCCTGTTTTTATCTGCCAAAAACAAACAATATGCTATTTATATACATGGCAAGTGACCACCATAGACAAGTATAAATCCCATACTCAGAGATAGTTCAAAGCTTCTTTGGCAATATAAGCTAAAAATGAAGGTTGTGGAAACCTTGAAAAAGAGGGCTCAAATATAGAGGAATAAAGGGAGGTGTGAGTGAAAACCCTGAAAGTAAGGAGGGAGTAGAGGGGAAAAGTAGAGAAACTAAGTTGGCTGGCACGAATGACCAGTGAGATTACAAGAGGATTTGGAGGCAACATGGCTGGAAATCATAAAGTGTTTTTTTTTAGTATTGTCTGGACACGAGGTTTGGAGGGGTTAACAGGGTATCACTGAGAACAGGATTTTTGCATTTCACTGTCACTCCCTATCCTGAGCATCTCTTCTCTGTCCACTCCTTAAAATGCAGTGACTCACACTTCTCTTCATTCCCTCCATGTGCTCCTTATCACCTACATCCATCGCAGTCCCCCTGAAAAAAATGTCTTTATTCCAAATGTTGTAGAGGAAGTGGCAGTTCTGAGGCAAAAACGTGGAGGAATCCAGGTCTTTATCCTCCTCCTATGGTGGAGGTATGCTGACTCTTAAGGCTTTTCGACGATGAGAGATGGAGAAGCAGGCACCTCTGCCTCCCTTCCCCCTGCATATCCTGGGCTCTCCAGAAGAGTTAAGGAGCACCATCAGCAGACATTTGTGCAACCTGTAGGCAAGGGTTGTCTGTTCAGGTTGGAACAGAGCATCTCCAGCTCCTCTTAAAAGAATTGAATTAGGATCAAACTCAGCAACCCAGGCCATTTGATCCCAAAGAGTAATTATTGTAAAATAATTACAAATGCTAAAAATTTGTGGGAGTGTTAAATGCAAATCAAAAAAAAAAAAAAAGGCAGTAGAGAAAGAAAAATGCTGTTTGATATATACTTGTGCAGAATTTGAGAATCTAGTAGACAACTCTACATTTAAAACATTACTTGAAATGCAAAATTTAACAAAATCTCTGTCATGGAACTATAATCACAAGACCTGTATGCCTAGCAAACAGCATTAGTCACAGGCCAGAACACAGCTCCCTGTAGAAAAATTTGAGAGATGAAATTCAAAGAGCTACCATCAAAGAGGATATCTTTCAGACACTCGGTCTCAGTCTGGCCTATTGCTAGCAAGATCTTGAACATACAGTCAGGGAACTCCAGTCAATCTGCAACTTTCCAGTGATACATTGCAGGCCAAAGACATTTCTTCAGAAGCTCTACATTACCTTTAGGTCTTTACCTCTGTTAAGGAGGCTTTGTTTTCATAGGCATATGCAGAAAAGATAACTAATCTCAGAATAACATGTATATGAACTGAATGGAAACTCAGGCAAATTCTAAAAGGCAACGACTGAAAATGAAATGGCAACCTTCTGCTCAACATTGAGTTCTAGTTTATATAAATACAGGCTGTAACTCAACCTTTATACCTTGGATAAAGATAACTATTTCAAAAGAATTTGCTCTTTGGAGAAATATTTAAATAAAAGGTTAAAATTTGAGTGTGGGATGGTTTATTTTTCTACATGTTGTAAGTTATGCATTTCTGCATTTCCTTTAAAAAAAAAAAAACAACTTAAATTCAGTACACAGAATGAAACTGAAGAAAAATATTTTTTACCCAAAATACAATTAGGAGGAGATAATAAATCCAATATTCAAACAGTTTTCATAGGAGACTGAGAAAAGAAACATGCAATAACACAAAGATTTCTTAATTCTTTTGTGCAATACGAGCCAGTAACTTTAGGCATTCTTTCACTGAAATGCTTTTTGTTCCTACTAAAGTTACTGTACTGGAACCAGAGCTAAAATGCACCTTCTTAAACTATTTCAAAGATTACTTCGGTAGTTATTTAAATACTGAAGTTACACATACACTTTTACTTACTGATTTTCCTAACCAGTCCTAGTTTTTATTTTTCTGGTTACTAGGCTGTAACTAAGTTCTCATTTTTAGTTTCCATTAATAAGCAACCTTTCTAACTCATTTCTTCCTTTATGCAATTTGCTTGTGCATCCATATGAGTTTCTGACCCATTGCTCAAAGCTGTGTCTCCTGGTGGCAATGATCTGTCACACCACAGCTCATGTTTTTACTCTGTAGTCACATATTACAATGCTACCCTCCAACTCCATAACTATAGATACCCTAGATGTAGTTAAACAGGCAGAGTCCAGCAGTCACAACACAGTAGACCATTGCTCTTGACAACAGATTAAAAATGTTCCTGACAATAATCGTTAGATTTTGTTATTCACTACAATTTTTCAATTTCGAGTTCTCCCAGCACGTGAATGCTCAGTAAAGATACTGATTATGAGGAATGAATAAGGAACAGAAAGCAGCATTAAAAAAGTAAAATTATTGTGATGAAATACATAGACATTAAAAAAAATAAATCAACAAACACTAAAACCTACATGTAGCTGATTCTTGCTTTTTCTTTCCTAAATCTTTCTTTCTGAAAGTTTGGCACTGTTCAGGTTGTATTAACATTTACTCTGTTTTGTAGATTGCAATCATCTATATACTAGCAGCATTTTCAGTTTTGAACTAGGCTTCTGAGTTAAACAATCATCTTTGAAAACCTTTTCAATAGATCTGTTATCTATTATAGGTAATGCTAATTACCTGTTTACTTGGACTCTGTTACGAACAGAGAGTAGCTCATCATACATGGTGGTTTCAAAATCTCAAGTAGGCTTTAATAACTCACTAATTTCTCATTAAATATCTATACAGTAGTAACTCTACTAAGTAACTGGTAACTCACTAAATAACAGTAGACAAAGGAGTCCTGATTCCCAAGACTTAAAATAACATCTGTAGAGTATATGCTGCACTAATGTTGTTAATGAGTTAATGATTTCCATCTGCTGTAAGGCCATAAAGTTTCTAACACTTCTAATAGATTGTGGCTCTTAGAAGTGAATGTCCTTATACTATTTAAAATCTCTATATAAATCTTTTCCATTCAAATTACTCTCTGAACTATTTTCCCAAATAAATATCCTAGAAAATAAAAGAAATAAGAGCGAACCTAATGGCTGAGAAGGAATGGGAAGAACATTACCATGCGTAGTAAAGTAGTATGAATAGCAAAATAGTATGAAGAATTGACAGAATTTTCATAAAAGTCAATCACAGAATCATAGAATCATAGAATCATAGAATATCCTGAGTTGGAAGGGACCCTTAAGGATCATCAAGTCCAACTCTTGATACTGCACAGGTCTACCCAAAAGTTCAGACCATGTGACTAAGTGCACAGTCCAATCTCTTCTTAAATTCAGACAGGCTCGGTGCAGTGACCACTTCCCTGGGGAGCCTGTTCCAGTGTGCAACCACCCTCTCTGTGAAGAACCCCCTCCTGATGTCGAGCCTAAATTTCCCCTGCCTCAGCTTAACCCCGTTCCCGCGGGTCCTGTCACCAGTGTTAATGGAGAAAAGGTCTCCTGCCTCTCGACTCTCAATGTCTCAATTCCAATCTGTAAGCCATTATGTAAGCCATATGTAAGCCAAATCCTATAATAGGAATAGTCAGGTTTCTCAAGGACTGACATGGGCCTGGTCTTTTTGATTCAAGTGCTATATTTACAATTTCAGCCAGCAGTTTTAAACCTCTTCTTCATATCTTAGAAGTTTTTAGAACACCAAATAAGATTCTTTGTAAATTTTCTCATTACACCTCTTTTGTAAGAGTGTCGTCAATAACTTCAACAATGATTCAGTACGCACATGCTTGACCCGGTGCAGGACAGCATTTTAGCATGGATCGGAAACATGGGTTTAAAGTCAAGTATAAAATTGTATGCTGTCATGAATAGGCTGCTTTCTTGAATTATATACCCCCCCCCCCTTTTTTTTTCCCGTGTGTTTTGTCAGGATAAACAGTCTCAAAACTCTTATTGTGCTTATTCGTAACCTTAAAAAAAGTTATGAAAATCCCATTTGCTTTCAGAAATATTTAATACAGAACCTTTAATGCAAGAGATTCTCTCTTTGAAGAAAAAGACAGCCTGCATAAACCATCAGTCAGCAACACTTTAAGATATAAGCCTATTTCTTTAAAACACAATCCAGATAGATAGCATGTAGATAAAAACTGATAAGCTTATAGCCCTTACAACAGTATAAACAACTAGCTGTTTGAACTCCAATCAGAACTGATCAAAAATAAAATCTAATGATCTAAATTCATCTATGAAAGAGGTATGGTAGGGCCTCTTTCAGAGAGGTTTACTTGCCTCCCTGGAGCTCTTCATTATTCCCCTTCCTCTATGAACATGCAAGATTTCATCCAACCACTTCAGGACTAAAGTTTACTTTTTTTTCTATTCTGTCAACAGTGTTTCAAAAATATTCCCGTGACATCACCATAAGAGGACTGAAAGAGCCAAGCAAAACATTTCTTTCACAAACAGTAGAAAAAATAATATTCTTATAGTTTGCCAGTTTAGCCCTACGTTTATTTTATACAAACGTTAATGATGGAATAATTCTAGAAATAAAAGAAACAGAATGAAAAAGAATATAAAAAAAATTGAAGAATTATGTTTAAAATAAATATTTTAAACATAAATTTAAATACAGAAAATAAGCATAGATAATTTTCTTGAAAGCAAAATTCTATCATTCATTCAGCATATATACAGACATTTGCAGAGCTATACCAATTTTATCTTTTAAAAAGGGAATGAATGTCACCACTGAACTCATTCTGTCAATTATAAGACTACAACAGGACTTCAGATTCACTGTTCTACATAATATGATTGTATGACATAAAAAGAGTTTTGGCATTAAAACTGTTGCACGAAAGAAACTAAGTAAATTTAATAAATATGCTCAGCAAAAACCACGTCTTCAGAAGCAGTTATTATTCCATTTCATCCAAAGCAAGAAAAGTTTTAAGTATTTTTTTTTTCACTGAAAACTGCAAGATGAGAACCAATAAAAAACAGTGTCTATTATTTAATTTTTATTTAGGTGATGGTTAACTACTATAAACCAAAAAATTTCACGTATTTCAATAAGTTGCTGTATGCTAAAATATTTCCCCAGTCACTTACATACAGACAAATAATGCAAAGCCAAAAGGTCTGAGTACATACTACCCAGCAGGCCCCTTTAGTCTAATCAGTATATTTCATCCTTAATTTCTTCAGCTCCCCCCACCTATGTGAGTTTTTTTTATACATAAAAACATATCAAGCATTAGATTACAAATATTTTGTTCACAATTACTATACAATCAGTTTTATTGATTTTTATTTTATTATTTTATATTTTATTTTTTTATTATTACCTGTGCAGTTAGATATTTTTCCTTGCAACATGTGAATAATGATAGGGCCCTAAGTATTCTGATTTTCAACTAGTCAATTAATGAATTAATTGAATGAAAACTGTTTAAATAGTCCAAAACTGATATTATCATTTTAATCTTCATATTAAAATTTGATATATTAACTTTTGGGGCTATTCTTTCATGATTTGGTATGGCTTTTTTTTTTTTTTTTTTTTTTACATTTCACCTTTGTTCTATCACTATCTAGTGAAAAAGAATAAATGAGCTTGCCTTAAGTCATCAAATTTTTCTACAACAATTTTATTGAACTATTGCAGACTTATGCCTCAAAATTACATTGTTAATACAACCTATGCAGCTAATGCACCAACTGACTTTTTGAACATACAATATCCAAATCCCTTTTTAAAACAGAAGAAAATTTACCTTAATATCAAAAGCTCCTGGCTGACCCACTTGGTTATAAAGCTCTAGCTGGTTCTTCACAGGTGTTACCCACAATGTCAGCTGATTTAGTTGCTGATCAAGTTCAGTGAAATCCTTTAGCAGAATCTCTATTTCTTTTTGCTTCTCTGGAAGATCTTTGGACACCTGAAAAAATACCAGAAGCTGTTTTAGTGGTAAGAAAATAAATAAACGTAAAGCAATTTAACATTACAAACACATAAATGGATACAAAAGGTTAAAATAATATTAAATAAAATAATTTTATACACTTGTATGAAAAAGGGAAGAAAAGCCTATAAACACCAAATTGTTATGGTAGGTATCTTGCCAATCGGTAACAACAATCTCACTCCTATGAATAAACATATCAGACTACTCGTTTTTGTTATTCTACTATTTCATTTGCAGCACATAAAATGTTTGTTTTCTCAGTATATGTAACTGCTTAAATGGTCAATTGTTAATCAGAGAGAGCAACAGGGAATATCAAAACATGAAAGTGACCATTTGAATGACATCTAACCTTTCCTGACCTATTTGATCTGCAAATTTATAAGCATCTGTTTTCAGACAAGTTGTTTTTAATTGTCAGTTGAGTCCACATATGCATGAGCAGATGCATATAGTGAAGGAAAATAATGAAAAAAATATGCTATCAATACTGATCAATTCCTTAATTTGCATTCAAAGTAGTCAGTTTCTAACTAAGCACATTCTTTTGCTAGTATTAGAAATTAATAATCAGTGAATGACATAGCTAAAATCTCACAACACTGAAGCATTTGGAGTGAATATAAGAACAGGTTGGAAATAAATAATCCAATACAAATCTCCATGCTGTCCTTCTCAGCATGTTTTCTATAGATGGAGAGGTGAGGTATCACTATACTACACTATTAGCAGCATTGCAAACGTATACCAGGGGAGGAACCATCTATACTTAAAAACAAAACAGAACAAAATATAACAACAGCAAATAAAGCTCCTAGACAGGGGTTAGAAAAGATGGCAATTAATTACTAAAATCAGTCAAGAAGTATGGTTAGTTTTTCATATGAAGAAAATGAGTTTTCCTGATGTTCCTTGTTTCAAAGCACAGTTTTTTCGTTTATTTGCTTTTTACTAAAAAAAAAAAAAACACTCTTAAAAGTAGCAGAACATGTGTTTTCTGATGTACACAGTAAAATACAAATTCCCCGTGAAGTTAAACTATTAACAGAAGAATTGCTATCACGTTGCCCAGCTACAAAAGTATTACTGATGTGTACTAACTCCTAATGATGGTATTTCATAGAAGACAATAAATCAAAATACATCAGAGATATGAAAACAATTAAGGTTACTGAAAAAACAGCTGAAGGAGTGGGAAGAAAACAAATGTCTCATGGTGTGTATATTTCTTTGCAAATTTAGTTTGAAAATACTGATTTGTAGGTACTAAAAAAACCCTTCTACATAAATTCGGCATATGATTTATTACACCATACTTAAGTGATATTTCTAATTCATTAACTTGATTTACCATATGTTAAATTATCTCTGTTATTTGCTATAGCCACTCCATAATATCCTATTTAATAAAAACTGACCTGTGAGTCAAATCACTTTTTCTATCCCCCTAATCTTGTTAAATATAATAAAAACTCTGCTTTTCCAGTATGGCCCCAGATATGAAAGAAAACAATTAAAAATGCATTCATTTCCCTTATGTGTTCACTCAGTATCTATGCAGATCTTGGCCTAATTTCACAGAAGATTAGTTTCATCTTTCTTACATCTTCTGAATGTTAATTTCAGTGTTTAGTAGCTTTAATATTAACGTATACAAGTTCCACAGAAAACCTATTAAAAGCAAATAGGTAATCATAGGCAGATAAAAATCCAAGCTAATGTCTGAAGATCTGAAATTTAAATTAATCTGGCTACAATCAACATTAATCAGTTATATTGGGTCTATCAGAAGATAGACAAATTAAAATTTGTAGAGTTTTCTGGAAAAAAAGAGGTTACATGCTAAAAAAATATTCAATCTAGGAACACAGAAGAGAAAATGAGGTTTTGTTGATGTATTTTACTTACTTCAGCATACAGTTTCCAAAAGTAATCACACATACAGAAAAAAAAAAATAAAAGCAAACTAGATCCCACCTACCCACCTATACTAAAAGTTAAGTTGCAGTATAAGTAAACACAGTCTCTTCTTACAAATTGGCTCCTGGACTAAAATTATAGCACAACATATGATTATAATATTTTGAGTATATAAATAAAATCTAGGTCAATATGAATCGGTTCATTATATAGAGAAATTTAATGCCATCTAAAATTTAAAGATGAACAGCAAATAAAGACGGGACTTCCCTCAAACTTAGAAGGTTAAGGTAAGCATGTAAGAAGCAGATTTTGGCTGGACATTAACAAAGGAATATTTTGTACAATCCATGTAACACATTTCATACTGTTGTGTGGAAAATGGATTCTTAGATCTAAGGAATTTTGTTTGTTTTTTTTTTTTTTCCTTAATTCTGGCATCAAACAGTCATGCTGGCTAATCAAATTACAGCCTAATGAGTATAAGGGAATTACAAATTCTCCCATCAAGCCAGGGTACTACTGCAGACTGTCTCTGGGGAGACAGCTTATTTCCAGAAGCGTAATTTGGGAAAAACTCCATGGAGTAACCATGGAGTAACAGACACCAGTATGTTTGTTGGGTCTCCTGATTCATGCCCCTTCTGTTGCACAGGAGGACACACAGAGTTCAGATCCTCTAGAATTTTCTATACCTTTTAACTTACAGTCTTTTCATCCAAATCCAATCTATTACAGGACCTTCTTGT
This sequence comes from Anser cygnoides, assembly GCF_040182565.1. NCBI lineage: Eukaryota > Metazoa > Chordata > Aves > Anseriformes > Anatidae > Anser > Anser cygnoides. Next base: position 123,549,524 of record NC_089873.1, on the reverse strand, counting down.
CAAGCTGCTTCAGGTCCTGGCAAGCTGATTGTTCACAGCTCCAGAACTCCCACCCAGAAGTTGGGATTCTGATGCCAGTGGCACAGCCATCCCACTGTCCTGTCACTGGACTCTCTCTACTACTTCTTAGTTCCCAGATGCCTCCGGAGAGGAGTGATCAATAGCTAATGTCTCACTCCCATGCTCCTTCTTGTATTTTTTTACTTTTTGGCTCCTTCCTTCCCCACCCTGCTTTTATTCCTTTGGTGCCCAGAGTAACCATCTGGTGTCTACCCAGTTTAAACCCCTATAGTATCTTATTTCATTCCCTTCTATTTAAGAAAGACTGTTTGGTTTCATCAGAGGAGGAGTGACATCATTTCATAAGTGGCAAGACCAATAGGAACAGTGGCCATAAGGCATCACCTGTGGAAGAGTAAAAACAGGACAAACATGTAAGATGTTTTCCCCAAAATCTGCCTAAACTAAACACAGGCCTAATGAAAGTAAAAGTGTTATAGGCTGGCAAGGAAGACAGGGTGAAAAAGACAAAAATAAAAACAAAAAAAAATAGAAGAAAGAACAACTTTAACTGGGACAACTTTCTAAAAATTTAGCTTCATTTTTTGTTTAGAAATTATTTTCAACTTTGTCTTATTTGGCAGCAGATCAACAATGAAAACATACCTTGGTTTGCAACCAAAGGAAAAAAATAACTTTCAAAGTGCAAATGAAAACTAAAGTATAGATTATTCCTTCAAAGAAAAAAAAAATGATTTCAACATCAAAGCACTGTATAATTTCAATGATGTGTCAAAACATTAATCTCAAAGTATGTGATGCATCTAAAATTTTGTACTTTAGTTCAAATGTTAATTAAGTTAAATTAATTGGCAGCTTAGTAACAGAATAATAGGAAATATTTACGTTCTAAATCGGAAAACAGTACAAGATCCTAATTTTACAAACTGACACTAGTCTTCACAATACTTAGCATTATTCTTCATCTTAAAATGTCAGACCATTTTTTACTTAGTTTTATGTATTTTGTTTTCTAATCATTTCATTAAAGTATTAAAAGAATGCAAATAAATTACCAGCATAAAAACAATAAGATGTCTCTAAACATGAGAATACTCTGTCAAATTTAAAGTAATAATTTAAAAGTCTAGATCTTCATTTAATATTTCCATTATTTCTCCATAGGTATTTCTCCATAAGAATTCCTATGAAGAAATTCTAGAATTCCTATGAAGAAATACACGCATTATTCGTTTCTATTCCATCTGAACCTCACATCTTCAGTGACCTTCCTTCACTGGAAGCCTAAATGATCCACTCTTAGGTTCTTTCTGTCCCCACCCCAATGTGACCACTTTGGTACAAAAACATACAGTTGCTCATCTTAGCCATATATATCTCCTTCGTTGTTCATAAGCTCTGTTTTTCCACTGTTGCTTCTTATTTTAGCTTTAGATATATAGGTACTTTTTAGTCTATATTCATAGTTGTGTGCATACAGTATGTGATGAATTAGAGCTGAGCAGATGGAAAGAAATATGAATTCATATGATGATAATAAATATAAAGGAAGGAAGAAGTTGTATAAGGTACGTCTCCTGATGTAAAATCATACTCTGTGGTCCTCGTTCTGTTTAATTCCTTATGAATATCCAGAAGGCAGATTTCAATACCAATACTTGTAATATCTGTGGAGTTCGATCCTGTAATAGGAACAATACTCAGAATGAACAAGCTGAAACTAATTAGGTAGAGATAGTAAGCAGGAAGGAAGGAACAATTGGGAATAGTTTTGCAGAGGTCAGAAGTGTTATTGCAAGTGAATGAACATGATAAATCATATAATTAGTAAAGCATCACTATTATCAGCAGCTTTCACCTGATAAAAGTAAGGAAAGCTATTGAAGTGGCTTCAAATGACCAATGTGTGATTTTGAACACTTCCCTTCTCTCTCACAAGTCAATATCAAGGTCATTTCCTATTTACCTGAAAGGACCAAAGAGAAGATTGTGCTGTTACTACCTAGCTGCTTGAGAATACAGATGAGGAGATGCAACTCACCAACATGGCTTTTGTCAAAAAAGAATACGGATGATCTCCCTAACATGAGAGTGAGTAGAGGGAGAAGAAATCCCAAATCTCCAAACATTTAATAGCAGTGTAAATATGTTTCCTACCCAATTTATTCACCATCTCTTCCCCCACCTCCCCCAAATACTAGATAAGGTAGCCTCCTTTCTCTTGCTAGCTGTCTCACCAACCTCTCAACAGAGCAGCACTCATAATGGATCTTATTTTGATGAATCTGACACCGGATTTAAATTTCACTTTCCTGATATGTATAATAAGATAAAATATAATAATGAATATAAAAAAAATATATATATATATACTGTGGGGTGTCTGTGAAGGCTTAACAATGCTTTTCTTGTATTCCTGGCTTGGAAAGGTCCTTCTAATATGCAAAGCACCTTGTGAAAGTGGTCTTCAATTGTACAATAACTGGTATTGTCAGGTTTCAAAAAATCCACCACTGTTTGCATACAGAAAAGTGAAGAATGTGTAGCTTTCCATATGAATTGCTTCCCATAAATGTGAAACAAGCGCCAGCTTTTGCTTTACTATCCCATTTTTGTTAAAATACAAATAGAAGGAAAAAAGACAGGTGACTACACTGCAGTCAGCCCACAGCATAACTGGACTGAAAGCAGGTTTTTGTGTTGTCCAAGCCAGGAATTAGAAAATAAAGCAAAAACTAAAGTCATAAAAAGCATTAAATATAAGCTTTAATCCCAATTTATCTATATATCACAACTGATGCTTCAATAACACTAGTAAGATGATTACATAAAACAGCAATTCTTACAGCCGCTGTTCAGAAAGTTTTATCTGCTTAAAATCACCTTCCCTAGAGCGTGTACAAAAGAATGATTTAAAACAGAAGGGGAGAACTTAATTTTTATGCATCATTTCTTCATGAAAAACAATCATTGTAAGAAAGAGTTTCATATAAGTTTGGTTTAGGATGCCATTTAGTTAATTAACTGAGCCATTTTCATTAGCAAACTCAATATTGACTTTAAAACAAAACCTATGTAATTCCTTTCGAGTGATGAATATTTATGAACCATGGTGTCTGACAAATGTGGAATAAAGGCTATACTACTAGAGGAAGATGAAAGCAGTCTACTAAAAATACATACAGAATTTTATTTTCAATGTCACCAGTGTTTCATATTTCCCTGTAAGGGAAAATGCCCCTGTAAGGCACATGTTTTGCAGGCTTTTTTTTTTTAAACTTCTTAAGTAGGTATTTGTAATATTCACAAGTTTTATTTTTATTTAAAAAGAAAAAAAAAAAAGTCCATTGATGCAGATGACTAAAGTAATCCACAAATGCAATGCACCAAATATTTTTCTGCTTCATCTGCCTGTCTAGCTTTTTTTTAAAAAAAAAAACAAAAAAAAAAACACAGACAAACAAACATATCCCCCCAACCCAATGATTCATTTTGTTTTTCTTACATGGTAATATGATGATTTATATCACAATCATCTGAATATCTATATGCTTTAATATTTATAACTAATTGACATTCATTCTGTTGTGTACTGTCTCAGTGATCTTCCTTTGACAAGGGCATTTTCTGAGCACAAGACCCTCCACCTAAATCTTTGTTGAATAATCTAGTCCACAACTTTCTTTTATTTATCCCTTTCTTTGCCCCATACTGAATTCCAGAATTCCAAAAGAAACCATGAAAGGTTTACAATATGATTCCTGCAGCCACTCTTAATGAAGGATCTTCTGACACAAGACAAAAAAAAATTAAAAAAAAATCATCATACCGCAAAAAGACCAATCTCTTCTCACAGCTTGGCAAATTGAACACACTAGTCCTATCTCCACTTTGGTCATTCCTTGTGACAGAGTCCTTCCTGTCTAATGCTGTGTCTCATCATCCTTTTCGGCAGCCCTCCTTTTTAAGAATTATGTTATCTGATTGCTTTACTTTCAAGACTATGCCCAGTACTGAAAGGTTGACTTCCATGTGTAATCAGCTCACAGTGGCAATCAGTCAATAGCTAATTAAGCACATGATACTTTCTTCCATGCTGTTGCCTACATCTGAGGGAACCTTCCCAAAACTGCCAAGAACTTTCTAAAAACTGTCATCTGCCTGACAAGCAAAATGAAGCCAAAAGGCATTGCAATGAAACAATTTACAAATATTTATACATGTAGTACCATTAGTACCTTAAAATGCAATCTATAAACTTAGTATCATTATTGGGTTTGCTCACAGAGTCCTTTATAGGAACAACAACAAAAGATTGGCGTTTTGCTTGGTAGATGAAATGGATATAATTGGAACTAAGATTTGTAACACAGCAATAAAATCAATATGAAACAGCAATTTCTGGTATAAGACAAATATGTTCTATAATTAATGTACAGAAAAACCATATTATATTTCCACAATAAATAAACAGGGGTATCTTTTGCATTATCTTTGCACAGAGTTGATAAATTTCAATGGGATGGAATTTTGTCTACAGCTATTTGTAGATGTAACAGACCTATTTATGGCATTTCCTAGCAATGATGAATTTATTCTATTAAAAATTGTAGAAAAATAAAAATATGGTGGTACTCCAGTTCTAGTGAATGATCCTACCTAGCAACTACTGAGCTAACATGACTGATAGAAAACAATTAACAATTTGATTGGTTTGATTAGTTTAATTTCATTATCAGTTGGTTTTCAAGAAATATCTGTTTACCACTTTGAGAGAGGTGACAACTTTTCATTTTTAAGAAACATGCAATTAATAGAAAAGTTGAGAGTGTGGAAGTTACCTTAGATAAACAGTGCTCAATGTAGAATTAAATTCAGTATCATACCAACAGGCAATTCTCTGTGTAATGCTGATGCTGAATTTTCTAAAAGATGTTTTTTAAATTCTGAGAAAAATGGCTAACAAAAGGCAAGGGAAGAAGAAAGGGGAGGTTTAGCTTTAAGGCTATTTCAGACTATTTAGTTTGTGAAATATTAATCATATAGGCTTGTTGCAATACAGAAGGACCTAAATAAACCTATAAACTATAAGCAGCAAATAGTAAAACTTTGATTTTATATTCCTACAGTCTTCCTTGACAGAAATGCATGAAAGATCTGACATACAACAGGAGGGTCTGCTGGGAACTGAAGTTTAGAAAAGTCCAAATCACTGTAAGTGACTCATTGCTATGTGAGAGTATGTGAATCATTGGTCACCACCTGTGAAATATCTCTTACATATGTGATTATTGTAGTGCAGAAACGTGATAGGATTTGCTTATCATGCTTTATTTGAAATCAGGTATTTCAGCTAGATCAATACTACTTCAATATAAACTGTCAGCACAAATGTCTTTACAAAACATACTTTTTATACCCGAAGTACTCAGCATAACTTCTTAAATATATGATAAATATATTCCAGATTCATATCCCAAACACAAACAAGACAGAAATTTCCTCTACTAAAAGATGCCATAAAATATGTTGGCAAGATAGTATTGTATATATACTTACATACATATATTTAATCATGATTTTATAGTCTCACTTGCTAGTACAGACATTTTTACCCCCTGTGGGATTGTATTTCATAAATACTTTTTAAGTCTTTGCTTAAAGTTTAATATGAAAAGAACACAGAAGCAATGTGGCCTTATGAAGACACATCTAAAGTCTACATGATTAATATAAAAATAAATAGAAATGTTTACTTCCTACATATCCTGTGCATATTTATTAAATTTGTGAAGTCATCTATATAACCTAGCTCATCCTCACTTGAAATTTAAGTTTATATATTCTAAAACTTTTGAATTTGCTATAAATTACCTAAGTGGTCCCTATTGTAAACATTGCTTGAATAGCATAGCATAGCATAGCATAGAGCAGGACAGAATACAATAGTTGGAAGAGACCTACAAAGATGGTTGAGTCTGACTGCTTGACCACTTGGGCTATCCAAAAATTAAAGCACATTACTGAGGGCATTATCCAAATGCCTCTTGAACACTGACAGGCACAGGGCATCAACCACCTCACTAGGAAGCCTGTTCCAGTGTTTGACCACCCTCATGATAAAGAAATTTTTCCACTGTCCAGCCTGGAGCAACTTTATGTCATTCCCACATGCTCTATCATCAGATACTATGGAGCAAAGTCTGGTGCCTCTCTCTCAGGTTCATATCCTCAGAAAATTGTAGAGAGCAATGAGGTCACCTCTGAGCCTCCTCTTCTCCAGACTAGACAACCCAAGAGCCCTCAGCTTCTCCTCACAAGACAAGTCTTCCATCCCTTTAACTAGCTTTAAGGTCCTCCTATGGATGCATTCAAATATCTTAATAGCATTTTTATACCATGGAGCCCAGAACTGTACACAATATTCAAGGTGAGGCTGCACCAACACTAAATACACTGGGAGAATCACAGCTCTTGACTATGGCTATGCTGTGTTCAGTGCACCCAAAAATGTGGTTTGCCCTCTTGGCTGCACTGCTGGCTCATGTTCAGCCTACTGTCAAACAGCACTCCCAGATCCCTCTCTGCACAGCTGTCCTCCAGCCACTTGTCCCCAAAACTTGGCCACTTGGAGTGAGAAAAGTAGAGACTTGCCATTTTGATGACAAATAGCTATATTAATTCAAAAAGAACGTCAGAAGATTACAGAATAGAGTAAATGATAAGGAGTCCTGAGGGAAATAGGTGTAGAATATCTCAACTTCAACAGAGATCAGCTTGCTGATCTCTTCTCTCTGGTGACCAGCGATCAGACCCAAGGAAATGGGGCAAAGCTGCAACAAGGGAGGTTCAGACTGGGTGTTAGGAAAAGGTTCTTCACTGAGAGGGTGGTTGGGCACTGGAACAGGCTCCCCAGGGAAGTGGTCACTGCACCAAGCCCACTGGAGTTCAGGAAACATTTGGACAACCCTCTCAGACATATGGTCTGATTTTTCGGTAGTTTTGTGTGGAGCCAGGAGGTGGAATCAAACCTTGTGGGACCCTTCCAACTCAGCATATTCTATGACTCTATGAACAGTCTGCTGGCTCATCAGGACATACTTGTCAAATGGGGTTGGCTTCTATCACTGTACTGATGAATTTTAAGGAGTGAGGTAAATCAGCACAGACCCAACCGACCTGATCTCAATCTTCACTGCGGTCAGAAGTAAAGACAAGTTTGAAAAACCTTTACTGATCCTGTTCATGTATATTTACAAAAACAAATACTGCAGAATTTCCTAGTGTTCTGAGGTCGTAATTAATGAAGCAATTAATGAAGAGAAGCTTTGTTACACATTTTGGTTAGCAGTGATGAGTGATACAACAGGTAAACTAACTTCTTGAGAAGAAAGAGAGCTATTTACCATTCCAGTCAGGTCTTCAGGTGCAACAAATAAGAGCTTAATTTAACCAGAATATTTTAGATGTTACATTTCACAAAAATTCCGCAAAGAGCCAATCACCTTAATTATTTGAGACATTTGATACATTGTTTGTTTGTTTGGTTTGGTTCATTTCATTTTTAGAATGGTTGGTTTATATTTTTTAGGAAGTGCAGCAACAGAAAAGAAGAGCAGTAGCATGTTGGACTTTTCAATGCAAAACCCCAACATGTAGATGCTTGAAAAGAAATTGAGATGCATTTTATATCATAGTGGAAAATGAATTTTCCAATATCATATCCAACCTCCAGCTTTAATGCTGTACTAATTTAATGCTACAAAACAATCAGAGAAAAGGAAGAACTTTGTAAAGTGAGAAAAGATTTATCTCATATTTTCTACATAACTAATATAAATTTCTGGGTAAAAGTAAAACTGTTCACTAGCTCTGGCAAGTTTTGATAGTTTTACAAAAATAATAATACTAATGATGCATCAGGAGTTCTCAAAATATTTATTCAAAACACTATAGTGGTTATTATCTCTTTTGAGGAAGCTAAGCCAGCTTTTTGTCTTTTGATAATGTAAGTAAAGATGTATTAGGATTTCTGATTTGAAAAACAAATTTAGATATGGATATTTAAATTTTGTATCTAAAGTAATAAGATTCAGGAGAGTCTTCTATGAAATAATCAAAAGATTTATTTTTCAAAAATAGACATCTATTTAATGTTAATTACCCATGACAATTTATACATGTTTAGCACAATGTTGCTTTGTAGGCAGAAATGGATATTCACACGGAGTTTTTATCTGAGAAAAAAAAATGTGTGGTAAGTAGGACTGTTGAAGGTTTTCTTATGTAGATGTGTAAGATTTGTACAAGATGGTTAGCTTTTACTACCTCTAGAAACATCACAAATTATATTCATAGATGCTTTGTAGGTTTACAGGTAAGAAAGTAAAACCATGTGTTCCTCACTACTGTTTTATATAGAAAACTGCTATTTATGTACACTGGAATTTAACAAGATAAATGCTGTGGCACAGAGAGACCTTACAAGTAACACATGCTGTGGAAACTTCAAAAAATAAGAGAACAATTGCATTCTACCCGAACACCCAACCCTTGCAGAATTTGTTGAACCTCTTTCACGTCAAGTGTGGGAGATTATGAAGTCATACAAATCCTCCTCTCATCTTCTGAGGTGAAGTCACAGGAACAACTGATACAGTAAATAGGGAATGACTGGGATCAACAGAGTAGCTGTTGGGGTGACTGTGAAGAATGAAGAAAGGAGAACAGAGGATGCTCAACAGACAACCAAGATATACTATTTTTATAAATGCCACAAGAAACCCATTAGGAACTGCGCGGTATTTTCTTGTAAGCAGTTCTTTGTTTTTCTGTAACTTTTTCCATGTTGATGAATGACATGGACTGAAATACACAAACAGTACCATGATGAACCTCCAACTTATCTATATTTGACTGTTTAAAATTATTATGTTTGCTGTCATTTATTGTTAGGCTTAAAGCACACCTGGAAAACTAAAAGTAAGGTAAAATAAATAAAGCTAGAATCTAGATTGTATAAAGAACAAAGAATCTTAACTCTTCTAAATGTACTTAAAAACTTGTCTCAATGGAAATTAAGAACAGCCCTTGATATGGTGTAATTATTGCCTGATTGCTGCAAAAACATTTTGAACATCATAACTTTTTCCTTGAAGGGACTTCAGAATGATTAATTGTTTCAAATGAGAGTAAACAACATACTGTAGTAGGAGAATATTTATTAATATTTAACAAGAGAAAGAAAATTGATGGTGTTATTAACAAAAAGAGAGCAATCATATATTTCTCTGCAGGACTCCAGATTTACCGTAAAACAGTGCTACTAACAACTTTTACAACATTTTAAACCTTCAGAATGTTGCAGTATAACCAAGTAATTTATTTTTACAATATTCCTATGAGATAGGGGGTTGCTCATAGGAAAACAGAGCAGCTGGAAATTTAAACAACTTTCTTGGTATTTCCAGACTGTGGAAAGTGCCAAGATAAAAATGGTCTCTGTAAAGTACCTTACCCAAATATACCATCTATCAGGGATTTACAGCACTAAAAATTTCCTTTTTCTGATGCTGTGCTACTGCGTCTATTTATTCAGAGTGTTTTATCATGTGTGAGGAGGATGCAACTTTTTGTTTGTAAACTACTTTTGCCTCAAAGTTTTATTGGATGTAACAACTATGTGTTTTCCACTAATACCTTGAATGACAAAAACGAGCTACAAAGCTACTAGACTTGAGACCTTTTGTAGGACAAAAAAAACAAACACCACCATCAATAATAATAATAATAATAAAAACTTAGAATTTAAACTGAAAAGGCAGCAATTATATCAAATCCCTTTATATATATATATATATATAGTAAAATGCAGTTCTTGTAAAAGAATTGTAAAAAAAAAAAAAAAATCAGTGAGTGTCATACCACAGCAATATTTACCTCATTGGAATCTCACTTGCATTGTCTTCGGAGTCAAATTTTCCAAATTTTAAAAAACACTGCATCCAGATTTTAACTTTATATCAGATTAGAATTGATTTGTTAGTATAAGCCTGATTTGCTATCATCTTTTATTTTATAGATGGCAAATAATAAAATCTTTCAGTCTAAGATAAACCATTTCATTTTCTTCCATCTGCAGTGAATGTGTATACTTATATTGATTGTGGACACTCATAGAGCTATTATGACACACCTCCTAAATGACTTCATCTAACTAAACTTCAGAAAACAAACAAACAGATGTCTCCTGTCTCCTTATGTCTTATGATAGTCTCCAGTTCTTTTTGACAGTGGTCATTAGGATGACTTACAGTATAGCATGTAAAGTGGAACAAAAACTGATGTCTGAAGTCATTAAAATGACTAAAAATGCCTTTGATTAGCAAGTAGGCTATAGGGCCCAATTCCTAATGTGGTCTGTCTTCTATAACACATGCAATCCACTGTATCCAAAATAGCTAAGAATCTCAGTAGTTTTAAATCGATAAAGCCAGAAAAACTTCAGTGTATGTAGCTTAAAAGAACTGAAAAGGGCTTTTTTACCTGCTTGGAAATTGGAAATAAAACTGGCATTCTTATTAGGCTACAAATGCTTTAATCTCATTTCAAATCAAAAGCACAGAAATCAAACTGTAGCATTTTTTTTTTCAAAGATCCCTTCCCGTCCATCCCACAAACAATAATAGTAGCAATTGTAGTAGTTTCAACTGCAAACTCGAACTAAGTTGCAATAACATGCTGAAAATTTGATGTCATCACAAGTAATCTGTGAATAATTACTACTCAAGGCAAGCTACATGAACTATAACCTTGTTATGACTTTGTCTTCCTGCACTTTCTAGGTCCATCTGTTTTTCTCTGCACCTGGTCAACCAAGCAAAGAAGACCTATACTTCGCCTGATGGTACAGAAAATGTTCACAAATTATAGCCATGTCACTCCACTCTGATTTCTTTTTTGTCTATATAGCACAACAAATTGATTTGCTGTGGCAGTAAACAGTGAAATGGTCTCTTCAGTGTCTAGTAATTAGTTCTAATAGTAGCAGACAAATTAAAAGGCAGCAAAACAAAATGTCTCCATCAGGCACTTATAATAACCTTCATAATACATACAGTAGATGTTGTGAAGACTAAGGTGGATAAATGAGAAGAATGCTGATTTTGGCATCCAGCTTACTTTCGGATAATCTAGCTCATCCCTCTTGGCTGACACCAGACCAAGAATATTATTAAAGAGTAATAAACTCCTTCCAGCAAACCTCTGATTCCATGGTTCACTGGTCTCAGACCTAATCTATCAATCCATTTACTGCACACTAAAAGGTAAGAAACCCATTACAGATCTGTTATATGCCCTGGCAGGTGGTATACGACAAGAACTGAATTCATCACAAACTGAAGTGCCTAGTACCCCTTTTGTATGCTTTGAAGCGCTAGGTGGTTAGCTTACTTGGCTATCACAGCAGAAGATACTTTGAGCTTTGAAAATAAATGAAAATTCTTGATGTGAAGACATAAAAATGGTTATAAAACACTTCATTTTTCATATTATTAAGACTTCACAAAGACAGAGTTATTTTCATTTTTACAAGAAATACTGGCTTTGGAGAGGGTATAATAAGTAAAACCAGGCTAGAATTTAAAAGTCATGCTTTCAAATGTGGGCTTTAATCTTCATTCTCTGCTTAAACTGTATCTGAGGTAGTGGCCTATTAGAATCACTATTCAATAAAGGTGTCTGAAAAAATGTCATTTTAAATTTATGACTATATAAAGGAAGAAAAACTCTTCATTCTCAAGGTCATCAGCACGTGATATAAACACCTAAAAGCAAAGACAATACTGAAGCAAAAGCAAAAAAAAAAAAAAAAAGCTTCTTTTATGTGACTGCAATTCCTTTCATACTCAATTTCTTTTCTCGGCTTATTTCCATTGCTGTAGGGTAACCGTTTCTTTGACTCTAAAGAAGGTTTGAACATGACTTATTTCAAACATGTCACCTTGAAGGTTAAAACTCACAGTGTTGTCACCCCTTCCACCGTTTGGCAGATCAAAGCAAAACAAAAATTTGTCATGAACTTAGGAGATATTTGGCTACATTTTCAACTGGTAATTTTCGATTGTCACAGCTTCTCTAAAGTAAACAGAATTACTCCAGCATTTACCAAATAAGGAGCTACCTTATGTTATTTATGTAACTGTCAAGTACATTTTGTATTTTGAACATAATATCATCCTGCAAGATGAGCTAATCAGAAACAGTAGATTGTTGCACATTCCTTCCTAGCACAGATGCCAGAAAACAAAACAAATAGCTGGAAACAAAGGAATTCATGCTTGAGATATACTCTTAGATGGTAATGGAGGGACAGAGAAGCCCCAGAGGAATCTGTGCTGATGAGGCTTGCCCACTGGGCTTTGAGGAACAGGAAAAATATATCCTCATCAAAACAACTGACTACAGAACCATCCCGCTACAGTGACCTACTGAAGATCGCCTAATATAAATGTGCCAGAGCTGTGAGGTTTGGCTCGCAGTAAAATCTGTGTGGGTTGGTCTTTTTTTTTTTTTTTTCAGTGCTTACGGATCTGTAACAGAGGGACACACACGTTGTCTTCCTTCAGTTAGGCCTGCTGACTTTCCATGACTCCTAATTTTTGTTACAGACCCTATTGTTCCATAGATAAAACTAACAAAATTAATTCCTTCAGCAACATAAAAACTTGCCTGTTTTCCTATACAAGCACTGAGTGCTATGTAAAAGAAAAAAAAATATATATTTTTTTCCCCTTCAATTTCCAAAAGAAGGCAGAAAATGAGAAGAAAGAGGAAAATATTTAATATTTTCATTCATATTGGGACAAATCTAATGACAGAAAGCCAAAAAAAGCTTGTAACTTTTTTTTATTTTATGGTGACCTTTCAAGATCATCTGAGAAACAGAACACCTTGAGAGAAACATTTGAAAATCTCACTTAACATGTAAGGATTTGAATGTCATAATTTTCAAACTCATTTTCTGTTTATTAAAAAATAAATTGCATTTTCCACATCCTTTAAATTCAGGAACTAAGGTAGAGTGAGCACTATTTTGTTTTATGTATTTCCATAGGTAGACAAATAAAATTGAAATAGTGCAGTTCAGTAATGATCACAAAGAAAAGTTCAATGTACTTGGTTTAGTCCCTTTTAGCTATAAATGAAGTTTTCACCTGGTAAATTCCAAGCTTAATGTCTTGCCAGAATCATTACTTAGGTCTGTTGCAGCTTGTAAAGAGAACGATTCACTTTGTCCACCATATTTCATACAAACCTAATACTTTCAACAGCATTCATAGTTATTTGGGTTGCTCTGCCTATGACAAGTAACCTGGATATTTTCTCTACCAGCAAGCAGAAAGTGGAAGTACATAAGTTCTTAGATATGACTTTCATACAGAGACAAATTAGTTTTTCTTAGAATATTAGTGCTATTTTACTTAAAAATAAAAGCAAACAAACAAAAAAAATAACACAACAAACAACAACAACCACCACACATATTTTGCCTGAAAGCTAATGATTTTTTAATATTACAGCACAGATATTCAAATCATGGTTCTTAAATTCAGCCACATATATCCTCATATAAGCTAGTAAATAGCACTAGTTTTGATCTTGAAGTGTTCTGAATTCTTTTATACACACTGACTTCAGAAAACCATTCTGTAGAGAAAGAGATACTTCTGTCCAAGCACCTAAATAATGATTTACGCACCCAACTCCAATTTTATGAATGTGATCAATATTATCCATTTTTACTTGAGCCATTAGCCAACAATCTGAAACTTGCCAGACTGTTTCTGTTAAGTAGAAGAAACTAATGAGAATTCCACATCAGATAAATTCCTGTTTATTTACTAGAACTGTATTTGAAATATCAATTATGTGAACACAGTTGAAACAAAAAGACAGAACTCTTAACCAGAAACTGTAGCTTGTCTTTTCAGTAAGGTACTCAAAAGATCCATTTTATCTCCTTTTCTTTTCACAGATAAACACAGCTAATCCCCCGCTACCCCAGCATCCTGGTGACTGTGCCATCAGTCTCTGGGGAAATCCTTCAGCTGCATTTTCTAGATTCTACATTGACCTGTCCTGACCAGACTGATCCATACTTTGTGTGGTGGTCCTTTAGATAACGCTTTCTACCATTTCTGCTACACAAGGTCTGTATGGAGAGCACTCTTGAACCATATCTACTATTCATTGTCAACAGTTTCCAACACAAAAACATGCTACTTCAACAATAAGGAACAACATAATCCTACCTTACTTCTCTCCATTGGTATGGAGATCCTAGAAAGCAAAATGAGTGGGACTTTGCTACACTGAAACCAGAACTCAAAACTCATGGTTGGAAGAAGCATGGTAGAAATTGAATCAGTAGTTGCAGCTTCTACCCCAGTGTTGGGGAGAGGAGAGAACTAGGAAATGTTTCTAGAAAAGCAATAAGCTATTTGCTACTGCCTCTCACACACCTGAGTCACAAAATTGGAATATTTGCTGTACCCTTAAAACAACCAGGCTACAAAAATGATGCTCCGCATTCTGCCCTTAAGCAGCAGACCTGTAATTTAGGGAGTTAATTTGGATGCAACATCGCTTCAGGCACTCATGATCTTGTGTTGTTACTGTTTCTCACAGCAGTGTATTGCACACATTTTTCTTCCACAGGTTCATTATGTGTACAAATGTCTCTGCAGGTTCATCCAGAGAAAAATAATACATAAGAGAAAATATATAATGCAAATATTTGCTGCAGATTAAAATTTCATATCACAGTTACATCACTAATATGTCTAACCTTTACGAAGCGATGGTTAGCCTCCTTCAGTGTACTCTCAAGCTTATGTTTTCTGTCTGGATCCAGTGATGCACTTCCAAGTGCTATTCCACCAGAGTCATTTAATCGTTTCAGTATTCCCTTGTGTGGCGGCAGCTCTTCAACTCTTAACTGGAACAGACAAATACATCAGTTAAGATGAACTGTGGTAGAATTTTCAGCTCTCTTATCTTCACCCTTATTGATTTGTCTATCAGCTAAAGGAGTAAACTCAATTCAAGATAAAATAGCCATGGCTTTCTGAATATAGAAGGGCAGAAACCCCAGAAAGAAACTGTGTTAGTGGATCAAGCCTACAGAGAGAGATAAACCACCAAATAAGGTGTTTCTCAGGATATTGATCACTGTTGTATGACAAATTTCCACCTCTGGATACTCATTAGCTCATGTATACGGATATTAATGATCTTTCAATATGGTAAAAAGCATATTAAAGCCCACTTTGGAGAAGGTCTTTTCCATGTTCTGTGCTGTGAACACAATCACCCAGACAGTATGTGGTGAAAAGCCCTCCTGTCCAACCTCATAATTAAAAATGTTCATATATACTCATAGAAACATCAAGCAAAGACAAAGAAAGCAAGACACCATCTAAATGTACCACTTCTTCATCATATATGTAGTTACTGCAAGCTATCATCAAAGTAACTCGATATATCAAGTAAGATAATGCAACTAAAAGATACATCAACACAATCAAGCAGGTATTAAATAAGCCACAGTGCATTATTCTTTGCTGCATCAGAATATATTCTCTTGTGTAGCTCCAAAAGAAAAGATGGAATGTAAAAATGAGCTACAAATAATAATAATAATAAATGCTAGCACCTTTAATTTTGGACTACTTATTCCTTGGGAATGCTACATTTGGGAAATATTTGTATATAAATAAGAAGTGGGAACTTCATGGATCTAAATAATCAGCTTAAACTTCAAACTTGTAATCGTGTCTGGAAATGATAAGATGCATTTAACATCCCATAAAACTGCATCTTTGCCTTCATTCTGAAATCCCTGGCTATGGAGGCAAGGCCTCACAAATTCTCTGTCCAGCTCACAGATATCTTAAACTAAACAGTGAGAGGCATAAACCTAGCACATGATTAAGTCTTAATTTCCTCAAATACCATGCACTACTATTTGTCCTATCTCTGTCTACTTAGAAAGGAACTTGAAAAAAGATTTTACTGAAGCATTGTTTTTATTTTTTCTTGGGTTTTGTTAAACAGCATTTAACGTTCTTCAATGTAGATAATTGATGAATTAAGAAAATGATAAATTAAGAAAACAGTAAGAATAAAGCTCATAATACCTTTACTTTGCCAAGACAGTCTCTTAACTGGTCTTCATTCCCTGGTTCAAGGGGAATAGCAATGATGCTCTCCGTTTCCTCTAACCACAAAATCAACCTGTTCAAGTCTTCTTGAAATTCTGATAAAATATTCTTTTCTTCCTCTATCCTGTAATAAAAACATGAAATTAATGTTTCCATGTGTTTTTTGTTTGTTTGGTTTTATGTTGAAATGCTCATCCATACTTACAAAAAGACTAGGGAAAACAATTTCTTATAATTTATATTAATTCTTTTAAAAATTGTGCCATCGATTTTTCCATGCTAAAATGATCAGACCAGTACCCTTTTTATGTGGCATTATTTCAATATATTATTTCAAATACATTTGAAAGGAAATATGCAAGTCATAATTTGAAACCTCACCAAATCAGACTTCCAGGTATTGCAGAGAGCAGACGCACACAGACCAAGACTTGTTCATAATTCAGCCCAAATTTTTGACTGAACTAACAGCATGGAAGCCCAGTATCAGAAATTTCTAGCACCAAAGTTTCACTAAAATGTATCTGTAGAAAGTGCCACGGAAACCCATTTGGACACATTGTACAAACATATATTTTGGTGACTGTGCGATATACTTTGTGTAAAGCATTCCAGTCCAGATCCACAAAAAGTATGTAAGGTCTGTAGTCCCTATGAAGGAATAGGATAGACAAAGCAGACATCTAAGATTAGGTGAGATAAATCCTATGTCTACAACTCAGCTGTTGATTCTCTCACCCAGGTTATTCAAGAAAACATATAGAAATTTCCAACAGTTGATATCTCTCAATGCACTTTGTACATCCAAAACTCCCAAATACTTCTCCATATGTTAAGAAGTCCAAGTTTATCAATGAGATCTTATACAACTTTTTTCCTCTGTAATTTTCACAGACAAAAAAAAAAAGAGAGAGAATTGCAAAATTTGTAAAATTCCTTTCAAATAACACCCTTGATTACAAAGTAAACGGAGAATTCTGTTTCGGTCAGCTGGGAAAATTCTAGTAGGGAAGAGGAGCATAAACTTATCAGCTGAATTAAATTTCGTTTCATAGCAAAAATTTCATCTGACTTCACGTTATAAGCAAGAAATTGTTATAGGTGAAGATATCTGAGGAGGGAAAAAAATCATGCTGTTGGAATACTGACTATTATAAAATAAAATATATAAATAATTCTTAAATTTATTTTATAAATATATATGTATTATTTATATAATGTAATACATATATATTATAAATATACAAAATAAATACAGCAGCATATTGGTTGAATGTAATTCAACTATTATTTTACACAACTCCCAAATTAGCAAGTACTAATGGAATTTACCTGCCTTCCATCTTATTGGTGTTTATTGTTTTTCCTTAACAAGACACCCTCATAAGATGAGAAGTGCTATATTGGATGATTAAACACTACATACAGGCTCTACAAACCCCACTCTGAAATAGTAGACTAAAAACCAGTGTAAAGTACCGAGGACAATACTCTTCACCAGACTTCACCATCTAGATGCTACATCCTACAGTCTGGATACACTAAACATGCAACATCTTAAGATGACCTGGAAAATATGATAGCCACCACGTATTTGACAGTCTCTGGGTATCTTTCCTGGATGGCAAAATGCAGGCAAAAAGACATCACAACAAAGGTGTTTGTGAAAAGTGTTTCCATTCTATTTACAAGTATCAAAGACTTTAAGAAAATATATCCAACTTTTTCTCTATATGCAGTGAATATCTGGGATATGAAAAATCTTACTATAAAACAATATTTTACCCTGATGTTTCCAAATAATTATAAATAAGTAGCTCACACTTTCAAGTTTTTTTTTCTTTACAGTACAGTTTAAAAATGTTCTCTGTTAACATCTAAAATATGAAGCAATGTTTCTTTGTTTGCATTCACGTTCAATGATTTTTGTAGAATTTAAGCATGTAGCAGTGATAATACTGAATGAGATATTTAAAACTCTCTATCCACAATTAAGTACTAGGTGTTTTATTTCCTGAGTCAATTCAATGCATTTAGATAAGAGGAAAAAAAAAAAAGCACTAAGTTCTTGAAATACTGGTTGCAAATTATAAATATTCTTAATAATGTTGTCAGGAAATTGACTTGCAGTGATTATGGATGAAAAAATATTTATACGGAAAGTGCAAAATGTATTGCTAAGTATTTTTAAGTTCAATAATAAATCATGCATACAACCATAATAAATATACAGTTTGTGTAAAGGAGATTAGTAAAAACCAGGAGAATTTAAAACGGAGGGAGTTTTCTCCTAGCTCAGATGGCCAGAGAAGGGATTCTCGTTCATGTACACTGCACTAAAGTACAAAAAAATCAAAATCTTCAATCTATATTTCATAATTCTACTAGCTGTGGAATTGAATTAAATGGTACTCCACAGCCCAAAGAAATTCAGAAGTAAAATTTTCAGAGCCAAACAGGCAACTTTGAGCCCAGATTTCCAAGGCTCGGGAGAGAAGATCTTTAAGCAGAATTAGACACCATAGAGGCATAAAAAGACTAAATAAAACTGGCCTGCTGGAAAAGCCCAAGAGGTTTAAGAAAATTCCAGAAAATAAGAACTGACAAACATCAAACCGCTTATTACTTTTGGCTACAGCCACACATCTAAGAATTTGAAGGATGCGCAGAGGGGAGCAGTGAAGGTATTTCCCAACAGAATAAAGGTCCCTCAGGATCTGCAGCCACAAAGTGAGAGAAGGCTCTGCAGTTTGTACAGGCAGCCACCGCCTCGCGGGACCAGCAGCTCTTGGGAGAAAGGCGTAGAGATGCTGCGCGTTGCACCCTTCTTTAAGTTGCATACCCATCTCCACCCACCCCCTAATTTAAGCTATTTAGGCAAAACCTTTTTTTTTTTTTTATATATATATAAGTTTATTTTATTTATTTATTTATTTTAACAGAACACTCTAAAGATTGAGATTTCCTTATATTGCTAGAGAAAAGACGCACTGACACAGGTGGACCCTGGATACCAACATGCACTATATTTTCCTGTGGCAAAAACTTCTTGGCAATATTTTTAGGTACTTTCAGAAACTAACACTGCAACTTCTGAACATACTGTTGTCTTCAAGAACAGCTCTGTGTTATGTTTTCTGTTATGCTGTAACTGTAAAAGAGAAAATATCTGTTTTTAAATGAAGTCCATGATGTTATTGATAATATAAAAATAAATAAAATAAAATGTTAATTGAGAAGATCATTTATTTAATTGCATTGCATTTTGCCATGCATGTTACTATAGTATTTTTTCAATGATTTTTTAATTATTATAATTGCAGTTTATTATAACTAATTATTTGATCAGCTAGGTAACTGAATTTAAACCATTTTAAATTCAAGTTTGGCCATAGCCTTCTGGCCATTGGCAGCAGATTTCTCACAGAGCTACCAATAATTTGCTCTGAGGAGAGAAGAGGAAAGCTTGCTAGATGGGGCTTCTTACAAGAATTGTTCATACTGTAAAGCCATAAGCAAACCCGATTCATTAAGATGCAGTGTAGATGAGACTTATTTTTCAGTTTGTTCTTCCAGTCTTTAGTAGCACTGGAGTACCATTGTAGCAAACTGAGACAGGGTGACTCCACGCCATACATATGTTCAAACAGTTTTGTAATATAATTCTATTATAAATTTATAATTTGTTATATATGCATATGTATGTCATATATATAAAAAGTCATCAGATCTATGTTTAACCCTGTTATGCAGTAACAAGCTGCATGTACCCAATCTGGTGGGACAGAAGCAGGTGAGGGCACTGCGCTTACGCCTGCAGGCACCAACAGGCACCTCTACGAGTGGGACAGGACCAGAGAGAGGAAGCAGGAGGGACACAAAATGAACCTGGCCTTCCTCCCCTCCAACCCCAGGGCCAGCCAGACCCCTGGCCCTGCCTGGGGTGGGTCACCGCTGGCCAGCACAGGGTAACTGGCTGCTCCGAACAAGCATCACATTGCTCATCTAGGAAATGCGCACGTGTGTTAAGTATCGTGCACCGTCACTCTGACTCATGTTCCCTCATATACGCTCATGTATATGAGCACAGAAGGTTTTCAGAAATCAGACCAAAAAAAAGTGTTCCATAAAGATCTGTCTTTTTATCCCAGTCATGAAGAGTATGTAGGATAGTAATTAAAAGGTCCATCGCAATTAATGGAAGCTGCAGGTGCACTTCATAATTTACTTCACAATTTGCTCTTGGCCTGCTAGAACATTACTTCTGTTATAAATAACATCCTGCATGACAAGTATCACATTACACAAGCCACAAAAATAAAGCACTCTTAATTCAGCTATTTATTTACTTATTCAGCTAATGCTGAACAAGTTAATCACATAAAAAGTTTTAACACGATGACTGCTTGCAGCTTTTGAACATGCTGATTTCTACCACCATAATTACATTTGGATCAACTGATACCTGTAATTTCTAAGTGTTTAAAATCATGACTGCAATGACAAATTAACAGTAGGTTGTTAGGGACTTCCAAATCTCAGCCTAAACAAACTGAAACAAGGAGCATGAGCCACCGGTTGTCCATCAACACATACAGAGCAGCTCTCAAGAAAGCAGTCGGGAGCACATCTTGCTGGATGAGCAGATGAGTAAAGATGTAATTCCAGCAGCTGGCCCTAAGGAGCAAGGCAGATTCATCTCCAGCACAGATCTGCATGCTGTTATATACACATCACTACCTATATTTTAAAATAACACCTAAGTTCCACAAAAAAACCTTTTAAACTAATTCACAGTTAGCAAATGAACTATTTCATTAATACTGAAATATAACTCACCTTGCTTGATACAAAATTCTCAGCTTAGAGAAGAACAGAAGAGAAGAGAATTTCATATGTAACTTTTGGTCTTCCACGTGACTATTCTCTGGCATGTTACTTTATGACTTCTGTACAAAAATACCACAGATTTCTATTTGTATTTCTAAACTCATAGGAACACCTTGGTCAACTATTCTAACTGCACAGATGCTTATACAAATTCTATATACATTTTGCTTCTGGAAGCTCATATGTTCAGTATATTGATATTTAAATGTTAGGTAGTCAATTACATTAAATAAAGGAGTCAATTTTCCTAACAGTATTATATGGAATCAATAACAAATTCTTATGTCAGTCTGCAAAATACCTTGGGTACATTATTGACTATCATTAATCCTTAGTTATAATGGTTAACTATTACATTAACATTAATTTCCTGTTTCAAGTAAGCTTATATTTTTGATTACAGTGTCTAGAAGCTATATGAAATCCATGTTCCAGCTCACGTGTTTTCTCCATACTCAATAATGTGATACCAATACCATAGCAACTCATATAGTTCGTGAAACACATCAGACATTTATGGTTTTAGCTGCACACGTGATGTTGGACTTATTTGGGAGGTGTCAGCTAGAGACAGAAAACATGCAATCACAGAAGTAAAACAGATCTGCATTTGCTTGTGACTTTTCTCCATTGCACTTCAATAATGTCCAGGTGGTGGTGTTTTTTCTGTTTTTTTTTTATTGTTCAGCTGTTGATTTTGTTATTTATGGTGTTTCTAAGATAAGGGATTAGTCCACTTAGTGGCTATTACTGAGAATTTAAAAAGCCACCAAAATAGTAAGTTGGCAGTTTAGTGAAAATATTTACCAAGAGAGAATGAATTTTCTTTCTTTCTCTAGGGAACGTGCAAATGTGCTGCATGTGGGTAAGGACCTTTAAAAAATACTTGAAATTAAAAATATCACAGAAATTTCAGGAAAGCTAAATGTAGACACTAACTAGCAGCAAGTTTAGCTACAACACCACACGTAAACAGAATGTAAATTTATACTAGTGATTTTTTCTACTGAAATACTGCAAGAAATCTAAATTGTCAAAAAAAAAAAAGAAAATTCACTATGTAACTAATTTTATGTTGGAAAGAAAAAATATATTTATTGATTCAACTGTCACAAACTTTCTTAATCTGTAAGCCATCTTTTAAATTGCAGTGAAAAACCAATCATAGCCTTCCATACACGTAGTGCTCAGGTGAAGGAAACCTACCCACAGTAGCTAGTGTGTTGTGGCAAAAAAAAAAAAAAAAAAAAAAACTTTAATGAATGTAAGGTATCAAAACTATTAAAAAGTATACTTACTTTATAATAACTATTGTTGACTAAGAACAGAAAGCTTGTATATTTATACTCAAAAAAGTATTTGAGGGTATTCTGGTAAATAGCCTTTGTTCTGTCACTCTTTCAGTAAGTACTTCAAACTTGCTTGAACAGAGATCTGAACAGGCAGTCTGCAGGTTTAAGCTCATTAAAAGTGCAAATATATTGCAGCTAAAATAATGAAAAATTCTCTTCCATTCAACCCAATTTGAAAACAAACAAAAAACATCAGATTGTGATGAATACATAACCAAAATACAGATTACTGCTGAAACAGCTAAGAAATCTAATTCCTGGGCACCTGTTTTCAAAAATTACACAAGAAATTGTTGAACAAAGATGGAAAATACAAAGACCAGCCAGCAACAGTGTTACACAAGTCCATCGAAAATCTCAGGTATGAGCCTTCACTACACCAAGCTCATATGTGAGATGTTGCTTCTCATCCTGATATGTGATCACTCGACCAGTTCTGCCCGGCCCACGTGGTCCTGCAGCACGAGCAAAGGCAGAGCACCAAACTGCAGCCATAACCCTGAGGCCTGTCATCACTTAAGCTCCTGAGAGCCCCAAAGTGTCTGATGGCAAGACTCTGCCTCCAAATCTCACGTGTTCCAGCTGCATGATGCAACATGCACAGCGTAATATGGCCTGATGCCATATTACAGTATTACGTGGCAGGGGACAAAAAGGCTGAGAAATCTGCTGATGGTGCAGTTTACAAGATTTGATTGTCAATATGATTGCTGGAGTATGAAGAGGAAGAAACAGATTTTTTTTCACCGTCTCTTGTCTATGGTTAGTAGTAGCATCTATTCAAGGAGCTACTGCAACTTCCCCATCTCCACAAATCTTCCTTTTTCTTTAATATTGTTCCAGAGCACAAACTCAAACTTCTCCAAACTCTTGAACTTTGCTGCTGCTTGCAGCAAAGTGCTAACAAAAACTCAATTAAATTCCCAATTTGCTAACTATCAGTGTATCAGGCTTTCAATCAAGTTTCACTTTATTCGACTGCCTGGTCTATTCTGAAGTTTGCAGTAAGATAAAATGACTAGATGTGCTAAAATTACATGCTCATCTAATTCTTAGCTGGATGGATTAGACTGCAGGATACAGAAACATTAAACACTGAATTCAGACTTCTACAGCTTTGAAACTGTTTGATAAAGGCAACTGAAAGATAACATCCTACACAAACATAATTCAAACACAACCTCTTGATCCTCAGTACCAAAGAAAGGAGATTTAAAGCCAGCCTTAGGTCTGTGCTTTGCCTGGGATCAACATCTGACCTGTTAAAACTTAAAAAATAATAATAAAAAAAAATAATAAATAAATAAATACCATCTTGTTTTTACTGAAAAGCAGTACATGTTCTTCAAATTTATTTGAGAGTTGGTTTGTTTTCTTGTCTGTTTTTAATTAAGTGGTCCTTTTATGGTCAAAATAATTCACATTCATTTAATGAGCCAGACTATCACCAGGATTAACATTAGTGCCCAGTGATCTGCAATCAGCTTCAGTTATTTATAGAATTCTGTGGTTTTGATGTATTTTACCATTTTTATTCAGCAGATTGTTTAATATTTATTCCAAATTATTTATGAAAACTGAATTAACATGCTGAAACTCTCAGAATCATATCATATATCAGTCTTTTCAAATCAAACAGCCACTAGATTCATGATTGTTATAGGAAATATTTTGAATTTATTATGATCTTCAATGTAGTCATATCTTCTCATATAGAGTATGTTTTCATATAGAATAATAGACTAGTAGTTTAACAGTGCATCTTTGAGAAAAAAAAAAAAGGAAGAAAAAGAAAAAAATAAACAATCTGTATGTAGATTTTCCTCAAACCCCAGAGACCGTGTACATCAGACCATAAAAAGTGCCTGAGAATGTCAGAATAACTAACCCGACAGTTTGCCTCCAACATTGCTAACAAGAGATGCTAATTAAGGGGAGCACAGAAGACCGTCCACTTTCTTCTGTCTATTCACCTCATACAACATCAAGACTCCACTGTCATTAGACAAAAGATGTTATGGGGCTGAGTCATAATACCTTCCTCCACAGCCTTCTGTGGCAAGCAAACCTCAGAAATTCAGAAACCATAATGTAAAAAAGTAACTTCTAAAGTGGTTTTACTATCTGTTATGGTTCTATCAACTACCCTTTAGTCCTGGCATTGGGGAATTAAGTGAATTCCCCAACGTGTTGTTCCACATTCAGTTTACCCACTACTTCAATTTTGTAAACCTAGGTCATATCCCTCCTGAGACTTCTCTCCAGACTGAGGATCCCCAGCTTCTTAGTCTCTGCTCACAAAGCATCCACTCCAAACCCTGGCTCATTTTAGTTGCCTATCTCTTCTGTAAGTCTATCATGCCCTTCATGACGTGCAGAGAGCAGACCTGCACATAGTACTGAAAGTGAGCATGCCACAACATTTGATGGCAGCAAAACAACGCTGTTTTGTTCTCAATACCCTCACTGATGCTACCCACAATTTTGTAGCCTTTTTTGGCTGCCTCTCCATTTTGAGCCTACAAACACCATCATTGTTGATGGCAAGATCACTTTCTTGAGTTATAACTGCTAGTTGCAAGCTCAGCATCATCTAAGCACGGTATAGACCATTTCCCTGAAATATTCACTACCTCACATTTGTCTGTGATGGAGATTATCTGCCACTTGCTGCCCACCCATTCAGTTTTGGAGCTTCCGACTATCAGCTCAGCATTTAACTATGTAAAAGAGCTTAATGTCACTGGCACACTTGGAAATGTCACCATACACACCTGTCTGCAACTAAATTCTCACATTCTTGAGCCTTACAAAAATATCTATGGTGATTTCTTACTTCCTTCTTTAACTTTTTTTTTCTCTTCTTGTCTAACAACCAAGTATTTTGTAACTTGGCCTGAGAAATGTTTGAAATACACTATTTATGCCCCATTTGTAATTTGTGCACATTTGTCAAAATCATAAAATCAAAGTATTGGTAAGCAGTCACAAAATTTCCTTGCCATTTAATAATGCTTAGCAACAACACACTTGAATTAGAAATCACTGTAGATTTTGTTACTGTAACTCACGCATTTATTAGTTTCTTTACATTTCCTTTATATCTTGAGATCTAATTTAATAGGGATTTAAAAGAAATAGAGATGTAATAGAATGACACTTTTTAATTGACCCCTAAGTGTTTGTTTAAGCAATTGAGAATAAGTTTTCAAAGAACAATTGACTGTAAAAAATAAAACAAAATCTATTAAAAAGTTATAAAGTTTTCTTTTCTGATTTGTAGAGGATTCTAAATGTTAATAACAATTTTATTTTTCTTTGAAATTACTGAATGAAAATGTATTCTACCCAGTTTACTCTCTCTTCAATATCACCTTATTCCATTATGGTTTTAAAAAATGGTTTAATTCCCTCATTCTCAAAATTGATTTAAAAATCCTAGAATCCCCCTCATTATCACAAAAATCTTCTAACCTTGAACATTTAAATTTTAGGAACTATAAAGAAATATAAAATGATCAAACATATACAGACTTCAAAGTTCAAAAAATAATATATTAAAACTCCTCTGAAAAAAAAATTATTTAACTCACACAGATCTTTTCTAATTTACACTATACTGAACAACTTAAATTTGCCATTCAACAGTTACTTAATACAAACATACAATAGACAATGCCATGACTGCTATGTCTTTTGGACTACCAGTAGCAACCCCTTGGACAACAATGAAAATTATATACAGCAAGCTATGTAACAGTAAGGTATGCATACTTAAAGATGCCGAAGAGATATCAAAGTTAGTTTTTGGATATTAAGCATGTCTCCTGTTCAAAGTCTACCTATGATAACTCAGAATTAGACAAAGTACATGCTTCTTGACATGACTTAGCTGAGCACCACTTTACTGCAATTGCTAGTGGCAGTCAAGCCAGTTCAACTGTGGGAGAATCAAAGCTGTGTTTTTGCAGTGGAAAAAGTGATAGTGCAGGCATAACAGTGGCGACTCTGTCAAGTGGATAAGGGGACAGTGGAAGATCCCACTGTCCCAAAACTACGAGGATAGCTAAGGAAAACAAGATGAGCAGTGTGGGATCAGTAAAAAACAAAATTCAGGGGCCCTCTAGTCATGAGAGAAGGAGGGATTAAAAAAAAAAATAAAAGGAGAAATTAAAGGTTGGTCAAGTAAAATTGTACATATATAGTATAGTAATAAGCATTGAGTAGTGTGTGAACCTGTAGTACTGAGCCACTGTGGGAATAAAAATGTTGTTTCTGCAGAGTTATATTGTTTAAAGGTAAGGAATTGTGGTATTGAGATATGTTTGCAGTGATAAGAAAATTTAGCAGGCGACCTTGTAAAATGCAGACAACCAGACTCCCTAGAACAATTAGGTGAAAATCACGGTGTCGAGTCAAGTCAGATAAGTGAAGAAACATTACCACTTCAAACAGTATAAAAGTCAAAAGAAATTTGAAATTTAACAGTCCAGCAACTGAAGGCCATGTATTGTCTGTGAAACATCGGATAGGTTGTGAAGCTGGATTACCCAGTCAATGGGTAAACAGGGGAAGGTCCTGGTCATCGAGAAATAAAGTATATAAACCGTACTGTGTGGCTAGTAGGTGTGCTCCTGCTTGTGGGACGCCTGCCATTGCAATCGCAAATAAATTACTACTTCACTGAGATCCTCGCCTCAGCCTAAGTTATTGGGTACGGGGTGTTTCTCACACCACTGAGGAAATCAATGAAGAATTAAGCATCAGGTAATAGGGAATATAAAGTTATGATATACTTTTGCTTTGAGCTTCTGCTTGCAGGATGCCCGCCACTGCAATCATAAATAAAAATACTACTTCACTGAGATCCTCTCCTGAGCCTGTGTTATTGGCTGCAGGTTGCTTTTCACAACTGTATGTACCCAACAGTAGTCTCATAAGAACGATTCCTGTATAAACCTATACTAAGGCACACATATAGGTGGTGGTAAGCAAGTCTGAGTGAATAAGAAGTGATGGCACACAAAAGTAGCAAGTAGAGGCCACTTCAGCCTTTCTTGTTTGCCCTAATTTTTTCATTAAGAACAAAGCAGACACTTTGGGTGAAACGGGATTCAGATCCTAAAAAGAAAGAACCTGAATATACCCCAAACCAAATCAGAAAAAATACCAAACAACTGAAAGATGTCAAAGCACAAAAGAGATGCAAATCTCATGCCAACAATGCAACATACAAACTGTGCAGAAGATGTGCTTGTCTTTTCCTGCCTGGGATGAGACCTAGATAGAGCACACCAGATATTTCTGTCACCTACATTTGATTCTTTTGAAAATCCAGACCGTGGGAGTGAAAAGAGGGAAAGAAAGAAGAAAAAAAAAAAAAACACACTAGGATCTTGTCTGAGGCAGCAGCTAGACTGAGAGTAGGATTTGCTTCTAAGATCTGGGAGCAGTTCCGGCAGCTCTGTCATAGCCAGGAAGACCCGGCACTGAACACAAGTGTAAAATCCTCCATTCTGATGCACACAGGTCTCACCACAGTACATCAGAGGCTTTTATATCAATTTAGCACAACACCATATGTATTCACTATATGGAAATCTATACACTAACCTAGGTTTGTGCAGCCACAATACTCAATATTACACGAAGTGTCTTTCCAGAGGAAAACAAACCAATCACAAAACAGTCAGCAAACCAAACAGACCAAAAGGAGGAACGGATGTGGGTAAATAGATGCTTATTTAAGATATCTCATTGAGGAAACATAACTGGATTATTCCCACATAACAGATCCTAGGCTTCCTTAAACTATAAGATTTGCCCCAAAATTCCAGACTGTGTTATTCCCAAAATAACACAGCCTCGAGCCAAAACAGCATTGAAATACGTGTTTCTGTTGATAAATGAGGTAGAACACAATAGCTATGTTTACCAGAACTAAGGACAGATTTTATATTCTCAAAGCTCAACCACCAATCTTTCTCATCAGTGTTACCACAGCAGCTTACGGGGCTATTAAAATGATGTGTTATTGTTCTGTAAGTGTTAGCACTTACTTAACAAGATAAGGATTGGAAACACAGATGGGTTTCAATTGTACAAAAGAACAGCTTTTACGGCAATAAATAAAGGCAAAGGACTCCCTTGTGTAATTACCATCAACACCTGGAGATACAGCAGCAAGAAACATTTAAAGTGCCACAACAGCTTCTGACAGCTGTAGCTTACCCGTTGCACCTCCTGCTTTTAATGAGTTCCAAGTGAAAATTTAATCATAACTAAACTCAACAATAACCTTTCAGGACACTACCCATCCAGAGCATTTTCACAGCTTTTGCCCCCACAGCTGTAAACCACAAAAAAATAGCACCAGAGATAACAAAACTATTGCACGCTACTCATCCTCCTAGCAAATCTCTAGCACTCAATAAGGAATAGGCTTAAAAAAAAAAGAAGTTTTAAGAAAGCTTTGCCAATGATTGTATTTTAAAGCAAAATGTCTATTTAGGCCTGGCATATGGGTTAAGAAAACACGGTTTTATAAAACCTAATATGAACAGCAATAAAAATATATATTTTTTAAATTGAAAATTCTCTTTTTAAACAAACCAAACCATTCTAATTAGTATCTGTAACTCAAATGCTCCAGGTTCTTCTGACTGCAAGAGAAAACCAAATTGATCTGGAAGTGACTATAAATAACATTAAATTAACCAATCCATTCTTTTTATTCAACCTGAATGAAATGCAGATATTAATGGCATTGAAGATGAGAAGTGAATTATAGGAGGATTAGCTGTATCAATTAGCTAAGGTATTATTAGTATTACAGAGATATTTTTTAATGACATACTATCAAATAGAGAGATGCTAAATCAGCTGTAAATTGTGGAAATGAAGCTCCAATCTGCCCTACTTTTAATCAAGAAATAATGTATGCTTGGTTATTGTTGTTCAGCATTAGAATTGAAATTATAAAAATGCGGAGTATGGAAGGGAGTGGTGGCCACTGATGGCAATGAGTAGAAAAGAAGAATTAAACAATCAAAGATGTGAAATGCAATTACTAACAATTTCTTATGAATACGAAAACACTAAACATTGAGAGTTCTTTTGAACTTTCAAGTCGGAAGCAAATCTAATATAGCCAAAACAGTTTCACAATATTTTTGCTCTCTTTTAACCTACCTCTTTTTTTTCTCTACCAGCTGTTTGCAGATCTCCTGCCACCGGGTATTCAAACTTCCCAGTTGTTCCTTCAGCACGTTAGCATCTGCTGTTGATGACTGCTCAATAATTTCTTCACCAGTTACATTCAATGTTTTGACAACAGCTTGCTGTCGCCCAATGCCATCCTGAAGCTCCTGCAAAATACCCAGCACATACACGTATTTATAAAAAATTTCAAGCGTGAAACAAAATGCTTCATCACATCCTGGCCAGATGGAAAGATATGAAAGTCTTTGCTCTCCCCTGAATTCCAAATACAAAAATCCAAAAACAGGAAAACACTTTTTTTTTAAACAAGCACCTTTCAGTGCATCTTTTTAGACTTTTCCCCCTGTATTCTTTTCTGACAGAGGTAATTACAGCAATATTCTGCAGACCATTTAGTAAGAAAAGCAGGTGAACAAATTTACTTCTAAGTCCCTGAAGGTAGACTTTTTTTATAAGTGGCCTATAAACCATTTTAAAATTCAAAGTGTGCATTGTTTGGACCTCCTATTACCTATCAACACAAATTAGCAATGTAAAGAAGGAAACTGTTTGGAGTGCTTCTCCAGATTCCATTACAAAACACATTTGTCTCTGATTGCCAGAAGCTTGATAATTCATTTCCTCATCCTCCTTTTGGGTGGGAAGTACCACACTCCTAAGAAAGTGTATTTCTTACATGGTCTCTGTTTACAGAACAAAATGCAGAACTACCAAAATGTAACCAAGATAGACCATTTTCTAAATTTTCATTTATTTACTAAATACATTAAGATACATTTCTACATCTTTTATCATTAAAATTCTATCATACATGTTGCTAGTTAGTTCATGTTGCTAGTTAGTTCATTTACAGAGAGAAAGAATAAAAAAAGTTCTGAATCTGTAACTTAGACTTCAACACTGTATGCCTGTTCAATAAAGTTTGTATTTATAAATATGGAAATCAATCATTTCCCATTCTTAGTCATCAGTACAGCATGAGTATTTTTTTTCCACATAATTCCTCAAAATGTACAAGGGAAGTGTAAAATCATTGTCAACAGTTTACTGCTAAAATAAGCAGAAACACTCCAGCACTCATATTTATAGGTTTATAGGTTTCACAATCTCAAGAAGGATATTTGATTCATATCTACATACAAGAGCAAGTTAAATGCTGAATCTACCTTTTTCTGGAAGAAACCGAATATTTTAGTGTGTCATACTCTGGAGCTACATTATATACTTCTTTTCTCTTTCTAAACATATAATAAAAAATACAGAGAAAGTAAAACATACAAACATTACATCTATCCTTGAATTGGTTAAAATTGGCAGAACATAGATTTCCAAGGAATATAAAGATGAACATAAAAACCATTTTTGATACATTTTTAATTGTTTATTTATCTTGTCCATTAGATCTTCAGGTACGAGACTATGAGTAAAAGTTCAAAAATACTTCAATACTTGAACTTCTTTTAATACGACCACGCCTCAGCTGACAGTAACTACTTCATTAACACTCAGAAAGTCAGTTGTGTGCCCTGTCCCAACTTTTGCACACATTTTAAACAGATGGCTTGAACACCAACACCTGTGATATATATATGGAGTAATTCGTGTCAAGAAGATGGTTGATGTTAATAAAGAAGGGGGAGATGTGGTAGTGTGGCCATGGGGGTTGACAAGCCCCATGGTTGGTGACAACATCAGACTCTTACCGATGAGGCCATCAGGAATGTAAAGAGTTTAGAGGGAACAAAGAAGGGTGATTCAGGAGACGCCTTGCCGTCTTGGGTTGCTTGTTCTCCAGCCGTCAAGGCATGGAAGTTGCTGGGGGTTTGATCGTTGCCGGGCAAAGTTGTTTGACCAATAAAGAGTTAGTGGAAAAGGACTGCTGTGGGGCGAATAGTATAAGAAGGGAGCCTGTCCTCAGTATGAGATGCAACACGATATGATGAAGTTCTGTCATCAATAAAGTAACAGCAGTCAGTGATCCTAAAAGAACCCTGGTGTCCGCGTGGTCGTTACGCCACAAATGGCACCCGAACAGGGACCTGAAGAAAACAGGAACAGGGACAAGCTAACAAAACAGGGACCAGGACAGGAACAGGGACATTGATCGCCTAATGAAGATGGGTTCGGCCAAACTCAGCAAACCGCTCTAAGAAGCTCGTATAGAAAGTCGCTGGAAATAGGCCACCGGAGCTGGAAGGAAGCTCAAGCTGAGAGAAGCGGAGCCGCGCACACAACTGCCCCTCGCTGGCCGAAGCTAAGCAGTTGCGTGCTATGGGGAATCATACGTCCATAGAAACAAAGACTGTCCTGGTAACCTTACAGCTTATTCCCTTTATTAACAGTCAGACAGTTTATGATCCTGAAACACGGGACCAAATTGAGGTGAAGGTGTGGGGCTCTGCTACTAAAAACGACAAGGTTGCGGTGGGATTGCTCGGCACCTGGCGAGCAGTCTCTGAGGCCTTAAAAAACCGTATGCGACCACAATCAGAAACGTGTGGTTTGCCAGATAGTGAGGGAGCTGCGGCCTCGTCCACCGATCCTTCTGCTACACCATCGCCCCTTTGCTGCTATGCCCCTGGTGACCTGGGCGTTCCTTTTGATCCAGGCCCCATAGGCCCTGAAAAGGAGCCGGGTCTGTTTCCCTTCGATCCGGGAGGAATACGATACATAAGGCCCGAAGGCCGAGTTGCTTAACAACTTAAAGCGAGACATATTGTTACCACGACTAGCCCTGGAATTCTCCGGTGTTTGTAATCAAGAAAAGGAATGGAAAATGGAGACTGTTATATGATCTGAGAAAAACTAATGAAGTCATGGAAGATATGGGAGCACTTCAACCGGGATTACCAACTCCAACTATGCTCCCCCAGTCATGGACATTAACAAACAATCCTTTAAGTCTATTGCTATTAAACACTTGCCAGCATTCGGAAAACTTCGCCATGTTTATGTTTCAGTTGATACCTTTTCTGATTGTACATATGTATAGGTGTATTCGGGTTTCTTATGAATATGTAAAAGCAATGTTCTATATATTTAGAAAGCTCGGCGGTTGTGTGTGCGTGTTGGTAGCGCATAGACTCCCCACGCACCCAGCGCAGTTTACTTGCCTTTTATAAATATTACTAAATTCAGATGCAGTTGTATCTTCATTTATAACACACCTATACAACCTGTGGCAGAGAGGTCTATGTCAGCAGGGTACTGCAGCATGTACCCACAGTCCTGGACAGGAGTCACAGCTGAGGCATAGAGGTTTACATGATTGAGGCTAAGCTTGTTCTTATTACAATTCTGTTTTTTCTTGCAGCTTTTGTTATTGGTGGTGATTTTTTAGGTTGCTATGAAAGAGAACTCTATGAAGATTAATCCTGTCTGTGGTACCCCTCAGTAAAAACTATTATTCTACTTTTTCTAAGCTATTTTCATCGCCCATAGTTTCAGAATAAAAGAGTAGCAGAGTGATGAGCATAATACTGCAGTAGTCTGCATACTGATTTATTATGTTTTGATAGGATGAAAAGGTAACCAGTTCCAAACCAGAAAAATATTTCTGCAGGATCTTAGCTAGCTGCAATAGTCCAGTCATGTAGCATCAAGCACCCTGCTGGCTCCAAGTGTCCCAGCACAGCTTGGAACATGTAAGGTCTTAAGACATGTTGTAACAGAAACTGCAAGATCTTTGACCCAGCAGAGACCAATAAAAGCCTCTTACTTTGATGTATGACATTTTCTTGTCTTTCCATGATGCATGTTAATAAAACAATACCTGGCCCAACCTCTGGCTCTTATTTTCATATATATGATTCACTATTAGAAATAAATAATGTTAATGGTCAGGTAGCTTACTGAAATGCAAATATTCTCTATCGTTGGGAGGCTGAAAAGTTGTTGGCCTTTCCAGTAAATGCCTCAGTTTTGGTAAAGCCCTGTTTAAAACGATCTAGTTTTTGTATGCATACACAGTAGTTCCCATTGATTTGAGCACTAGAGCTTTTGCAGGTAAATCATAACAGTAAGACTCTGGAGAAATGGATTTAGGAGAAATATATCACAATAGGAGGCTTATTTCCAGCAAAGAACCTGAAATGTACTGTAGGCACATGTATAAATATAAGTAACCACTTACTCACCACTTACTGCAAAAATGACTAAAGAAGACTTCTACATACATGTAACAAGACTATTCACTTCGAGCAGGAGATTAGGAAAGGAAAACAAGGACAGGAAATTCTACTTCCTGAATTTCAAAGTTTTTAAAATTAAAATTAGTAGAAATTAGAGGTTGTCTTTGTACCATTTTTTCTATATAACAGGAAAAAAAACCCAGCATACTATTACAAACTGAAATATGAATTAAAAGCCTCTTTAAATGCTGTTACTGAGCCTTCTTTCTCGAGTTCACAGCATCTCAAATTAGTTTCTTTCACTCCTCCAGCATATATGAAAAAAATATATAGCGACTATTATGGGATTTCCATATTTATTTCAACTGACACAAAATTAGCCAAGGGAATTTTCTGATTTATTCTGTGGCATATTATGCAATAGGCATTACAAAGTAAAAATAAATAAAGTTGCTAGGTTAGTGGCAGGGATGGTCTTTGGACTTATGATCCCTAATGCCTAAATGGGAACTTTATATAGGATGTGTGGAAAGGAGAAGTGTGAATTTTCACCAGAGCATGGGAGAACACTCCTGGCAAAATTGTACTGGTCTAAAATTGCACAAGGGGAAGTTTAAAGTAGACATTAGGAAGAATTTCTTCACAGAGAGGGTGATCAAGCACTAGAGTGGGTTGCTCAGGGAAGTGGTGGAGCCCCCATCTCTGGAGGTATTTAAATGACATGTGTACATGGCACTAGCGGACATGGTTTAGTGATGGCACTTGGTAGGTCAGGTTGACAGTTGGACTTAATGATCTTGAAGGTCTTTTCCAACCTAAACAATTCTATGATCTGGATTTCAGATCACTATAAAGAAAACAATTTGAGACTTTTTTTCACCCAGTGTTCTGTGCATTTGATGCTCTCCGCATGATTAAAGTGAAATATGTGTGCTGATTGGCTATATTTGGCTATAAGTTTGGCTTAGTACAAGTTTGGCTATATTTCATGGCCTAAAAAAAGGCAGATTACCCTTACTAGGTACCACACAAAGCATAGCAATCCATGAGGACTTTTTTTTTTTTTTTTAAAGTAATTTTCATATAAAGCAAACAAAAGTGTTTTTAACTATTTTTTTTTGAAAATTATGTTTTCTCACATTGATCCCAAAGCTATGAACCACAAACACAACTTACACTTAGTAGATAAAACTTGCCAGCAGCTATAGTTACCTATTCCCTCTTTATCTTTGCTACACACATGTATGAGGACAAGATGCTGGGAGCCTGCAAGGGCTTGCCTCTCATGGCCTGATAGTATGTGGGGCTACAGAAGGAATATTGACATTGAACCTGCTTCATGTAGTTTCATTTGGCATTTCACCCCTTCATAAAGAAGTGGCAAAGCAAAAGGGCAAATAGTCCTTTGGATTCACAGCTTACTCAGACGGCTACCTGAGATACTTATATTTGCAATTATACAGTTTCTAATCACTTTATGAACACAGTGAGTAAACTAACCTAATTAAGAAATGAGATGTTTATATAATATTAGAAATAAAACAACCCAGAAGAGACTCGACATATCCACACATGGAGCTAATCACAGTTTTGAGTGGATTGCAGATATTTACATGTATTTTGCGTTTTCAAAATGTTGAATTTTTAGCCACTAAGGAAAGCAGATAACGATATAGTTACCTATCACTTTGATTTTTCTTTCATGTGATTTCCAAGCATAAGTAGGTGGTGAATAACATATGATTGAAGTAAGGTTTAAGTATTCTCTCAGACTACAGTTGCCAAAACAGTATATTAAGGAAATTCTACCTCTCATACCAAAGGTTTTACCTTGATAATGACCTCAGCTAATTTAATATAACTTAAAATGCCAAAGACATTCAAGTGATGTTCCATTTATTCATTTTCCAAGGATTAGCAAACAGATTTACTTAAAATGAGATATTATGCACACTATTTCAGAAAACATCAAAGCAGAATAGAAGCAAGAAAAGAAACATTTTGTAAACAATTGGGGAAAATCTTCACCAAAGTCAATAGGGCTGTTTCTGCAATACCAGGGGACTTTTATTATAGTCAACGTGAAACTCTGGCCTTGTTCACTATTGGTTCTCATTTTTGCTCTCGCATGTATTTTCTGAAAGTACAGAAGCAGCTGCTTTAAGATTTTTGTTTGAATCAAACAAACAGAAAAAAAAGTGGAAAAAAAGGAGAGTAGAAAATGAAAGAGAAATTCACAAAGGAATTTCTTAACCTGATGCTTTCAGTAATACTTCTGACCCACCTCACCCCAGTGTATTTAGAACATTAATTCCATTGTACTCCAGACTTCCAAAGGTTTCTGCATCTGATACATGACTTGCAAAGCTGTTCTTGAGACAAATATGCAGTATAGGGAATACTAATAAACAAATCACAACTGATGGTGACAAGGTTGACAAAGTTTTTGGTAACAACATTATTCTATGTTGCTTTCCTAAGAAAGTTAAAGGTCTGAGAGACCCTTAATCTACAGGCATTCCTAGTATCATCTTGGCTATGGGTTCCAGTTCATGCCCTAAGTGTGTGGTGAGAATCTCTTTAAGAAGTTAGATATCCTTGTTCTGTCAATGACAAAATAAATTTCCATCTTTCTTCCCCTTCTTTTATTTCTTTCTGATGCTGCTTTTATTTTTATTATTTTCAGTGGAATCATTCAGTGGCTGTACTATTCATTGCCATTGTATTTCTCATTTCACTTTCTCTTCTTTTTCCTTCCCCACACTCTTTCAGCCAGTCCTGTGGTGAATTCCCTTCCCCAAAACTGCAACCAAAGCTCAATAAATAAATCAATAAATAAAATAAATTTGCTTTCACTGTTATGCCACTCTCTTTCTCTTTTTTTTTTTTCCCCTCTTGATCTGCCCTCCTCAATACGTCAATTTTATGAAACTGCACCATTCAAGGAGACAAAGGAACTTTCTCCTGAATAAAGATGATCCGTATATGCTTCAAGGTTACATTGTTAACAGAACGCACAGTGATGCTTGGTTTACTGATATCTAAGAGTTATGCTACACAAATTTCTACAGAGCTGTGCTTGTGGACTTTGGAGACACTTTAACATCTAGAGAACCAACATTTTGGATACCTAAAGGTGCCTGTACTTTCTGTGGAGCAGCCTGATTATTTGTGAATCACCTTATAATACAAACTCTTGAAATAGAGCAATGTATTCCTGTTGATCCAATTGCAGTGTTTTACCTCAACTGACAAAGTGAAATTGAACAACACTCATCACAATGATTCCATGCTGAAATTTGATTTTTAAAACCTCTGACTGTGCCTTATTCTTGGCTCAGACAGCCGGCAGTAACTTTATTTTCTCAGGAATAAACAATAAAAATGACAAAAAGCTATTTTGTCCAAGCCAGACTGACATCAAACAATCTTATATATTGCATAAAAATAATTACTTAATTATTAAAAAGTTATTAAAAAGTTATTTAAAAAATGTGAAACTGAAATATTGTATTTAAACATCAGGAGTTTTTTGTTTGTTTTTGTTTTATGATGACTTATTAACAGTTCCATCTATATCCTGTAATAATACTGCTACACATTTGCTTAATGTACCAACATAAGCATCATGAAGAGTCTGTTATCCTTTATATTACTTTTTTCCTGAGAAACATCTACTTTTTGTAGATGAAGAGGAATAATTGTATAATTAAATAAGTAATTTGCCACACACACACTTTCAAAAAAATATGCTACGCCATCACATGCCTACTTGCCCCCATTTTTGTCTCATGCCTTCCATAATGCTTGTGACAAATGACCAGGCAACATGACAAAAAGATAAATTATTGCCTCAGACAAATTCCTGGTACTGATTAAAATAGTAAAAAGGAAAAAGATTTGAGTAGATTATGATTTGGAGTAAACCAATTTGATTGCTTATAGACTCATTTCCCATATTATGTAAATTAAACATTCATCAGAGTCTCTATCCACTTACCTAAGTGGGTATCAGAATGACATCATTTATCTGGCATTACTTGTTACTTCTTAGTTAACTTGTCATGTATCATGCAATTCTTTCTGCAATCTCATTTCCTCATCGTTGAATGAAACAGCATTTTGGTGTTAAGCTTAATCAGAAACTATTCTACTAGCAATCTAACCAGCACTTTCTTCCTTTCATTGTAGCAGGCAAATTTGCTCAACAATAATTTATTGTTATGGAAAAGCCCTGTAGCAGCACGAAGAAATAACACAAACAAGCTTCTAAATTTTTGTAAGAGGCACTTGCAGGCACAACATGTTTTAAGAAAAAAAATATATATATATTTTATTGCCTTCACTTAATTTAAGGTAAGCTTCAGATCCTAAAAGCATGTAAAGGTATTATGCACCACTTTCAGAAATCTGTAGTCATTAATTTGACATTAATGTGCTATTCTTCACTCATTTACATGAATCTTTCTTCTGCCTCAAATGGTATAAAAGCATAAGGTTGACATAAAAGAGTCTACATAGATGCAGTAATGTAAATCAGATAACTGTGAAAACATTTGGTGGATCTCTATCCCCAATATAATTTGCTAGCATTTGGTTACCACAATAATTTATCCATTCAACATATGTAACTCTGTTCAAGATTCTATTAGAAATAAGGAAGAAATTAATTTTCCAGGTAGTTAAATCACATTGATTTGATCTGGAGACATTACCAGCACTTTGTTAGGATTAAAACAATCAACAAAAAGTAAACATTTTTTTCCTAGCTATGTTGTTATAAGCTGCTATGCAATCTTCATTATTACATGTGCATTATGTTTGTTATTATATTGGCATTATGAATCACAAAATCTTAGGACAGCCAATGGAGTTGGAAGAGGAAAAAAAAAAAAAAGGAAGAAAAACTGCAGGCAATGTTTGCTAAGGAGCTGACAATAATTTTCTGCAAAGCATTTTCTTAAGGTAAATTATAAGTATTATTATCATTTGAATATTACGATCACTTCTGTGAAAAGAGCAGCTTTTGAAAGAACTGACAGTAGGCTCTGGTCAGGTTCTACCTACAAACCAGAACCAGGTGCATTCTGTGAATTGTATACTTTGTACATCAGCTGTACATGAGAATCCAAAGGAAAATAAAATTGTTGCAGATTAGCTTTCTGAGTAAATAATAAATACCATAAATAAGAGTGAAATTTCATTGTCACTTTATTAGCCTAAATTTTTAATAGAATAATTTGCAGTGTAAGCAATACTATAAAATGAACCACAGCTGTTTTATTATTCTATTTATTATTACAAAAATAACAATTTTTGCTTGAATTTTTATGCAAACTGGTTGGAGATCCTTATGAAACTGCTATTCTGTCCTGCTTTGTAAATTATTTCTTTTTTTTTTCCATATTTTGATGACATTTAATTAGAAAAACACAAGGTCCAGTGCAGCCCCTGATGCATTGCTGACCATCCATGACTGCTGTTGTACAGAACGAAATGTGGGTACAATGCATCTCTACAATTGTACATTTTATCAAAATAAATGGAGATATATAACTTCTGATATTTAGCTAAAAGCTGCCAATCAGAAGAGTTCCAGATTTGTTTAAAAGTTTTATGTTCTTCCAGATTTATCCCTTGACTGCTCCTTTTCCTTCTATAAGCAATGACAAATCCATTGTTCATTAAACAAGGCATAAAGGCTGAAATTCCTGTATTTTACCTATACAAAATCTTCATTCTTACTTGGTGTCTTTCCAGAAAAAAGTGGTAGTATACTATATCTTAATTGCCTGGTGACTTTACACCGGTTTTCTTCAATAATTCCAGGTTGCTGTCACTGCTGCCTGTGTTGCTATAAACTATAACTCTGAACATATCTCCAGTTCTTACTAATACCTACTGAATCTCCCTTTATAATTAGCTCATGAGAGGGAGATATCACCCAGTAGGACTCATTAATATGAACTTCACTAGGATGGCAATCTGGTCTATGAGATGATCATGCAAAAGTCTTGTCTGATTCCCAATTCACTGCAATCAATTCAACCAAAATTTGTCTCTTCTTGTAACAGAAGTTTCTCATACCTTTAAACCCACAAAGGTAAAAAAGAAAGAGGCTTGCAAACTGATTTTTTCCCTCACATACACATACTGTAAGGAACCGTCTTTGGAGATGTTAATTAAGTTTGTCTTAATTTCCTTGCTCCTTAGAATGAAACTTGGAGTTTAGAATATCATGTTATTGGCTCTTGAAATTCTTCTGGACGCAATAGCTCAGTAACTAGAGTCCTAAAAGCTGCTTTGTACCATTGCTCAAAAAGATTTAGGTGTCTGTGCACTACACTTTTGACATTGCTTCCTTTACCCTTACTTGGACAAAAAGCTGGAAAGCTCTCTCTGGGCCTTAGAAGCACTGAAAAAGGATATATTGATAATTCAGATTAAAGCTGACTTTAGTGATTTAGTCATTTCTTTCAAAATTATTTAGATAAATAGTATTGTTTTCAAATATTGACATTTTATGATCAAACTAATTACTTTTGATTTAATAAAGATATTCACAAGGGGACTAATATAAAAAAATAGCATTTCTTTACCATTATCTCCAGTGGGACATAATTTTTAAAATGGCCATATTCCTTTATATTTGCATTTAATGTTCCTTTCTAATGTGACACAAAATTCTTATAAAAGTCATTACAGTACTAAAATGTACAGTCCATGAACAGAGGTCTATTTTGTGTTTCTCAGATTACACAGTTGATTCTTATTGGTATATTAATTCAATTTAATTTTAGAACTGATTTAGAAATACAGTAGGGAGAAAGAGAGATTTTTCTGCAAAAGCTCCATCGCTAATGCACACTAACGTTAATGCTTCAGGTTTCAGAGAATTGAACTGTAAGTCCAAAAATCTATCCATGATTTTTTTGTACGTCTATGCCACACAAATATATTTCCACATTAATGTAGCACCAGAATGTACAAACAAGCCTCTCTCTACCAAACAAATTTTCCATTTACCTCTAGACCTAATAGGACCATGCTGGGGCTACGGCCTAATTTGATACCATGTTTACTTTGCAATTTCTGATATTTACAACTCTTTGATATTTTACATGATCTAGAAAGCTATAATTGAGCAAGCAATGTCAACGATAAAAAAAGTATGTTCCTCAATCTTCAATCTGTTTTCAGCTATCACAAATCAAACTATCCATATAGTAGGCACTAGTATATTAAAAATAACAGTATGGCCTAGTTTCTTCAAACATAGCCTACTCTCGAGTGTTCAAGAACATAAGTAATAATGATGGAGGTAATATCTGGCCATTTTGTTAGTTAAATAAGTGATTATATTGCAACTCAATGTGAACATAATAATTCATTTTTATGCAATATTTAAATCAATTTGATTTTTCTAAAACCAAAAACATATACTCACTACAAATTTACTATTTCATAGCTTTTTCTGATTCTTAAAGAAATGCCCATGCCCTTGTCTTAAGTTATTTCCCATATACCTCCTGTGCTTCAAAAACCAGGAAAGTGCGATTTGCTTTCCTAACAAATCTATAAACTGTAAGTACCCTTCCAAGTCTTTAACCCAGCAGCACTGGAATAAATACATGTGCCTCGGCTTCCTGTTTCCCCTTCAAACATGATATTTAAGCTGTTATATATTACTCCTTTCTTTTGAAATTACTGGATTGCCATTTGTCAGTGCCTCTGGCTCTGTAAAAAATACCCATTATATAAAAGCAGTAGACTAGAAATATTGAACAAGCTACATGTGTTGACTCTGGTGCTGGTCATTTATAGCCTCCCTTTAAGACTAACTACTGCAGATATTGCCCCTTTCAAGTATTTGGGATATTATCTATAAAACCCTCAATTTCTGAGTTTTCACCCACATCTTTTACACTTCATTTCAAAGCAAGTAAAAATAGTATATACTTTTTATCAGAAAAATCTGTGCATATTTTTCTGCATCATTAATATTTATAAAAAGAAAAAACAAACAAAAAAACTTTTTTGACAGGCATGAGAAATGTTACTGTATATTTTTTATTCCATTGAAGCTGTGCAAAATCCTTACCATACCAGATAAGATTTAAAAAACAAACAAACAAAAATGGCACTAAAGTAATGCAATCACATTGTGCCCGCTTATATGAAAAGTTAAAGGCAGTAAGGTTTGGATGGGTGGTCATTGTACCCTGACTTGACTTCAACTGTAGCAAGTCATAAAGGAACAGATGTACCCTGGACAACATCCAGCTTGTAAAAGTGGCTTCCCTGTTGTGGGCAATTCCTGTGGTAGACAAGACCATTAGTCAGTTTAGGCTTGCAACTGTTTAGACACGGTTTCAAATGCCAAGAAAGTAGTATCAGGTGCAATGGGCAGTCTCAATAATTTATGTATTGTACATTTTTTCATTATGGCCCTGCATTAAATAATA
The DNA here is from genome assembly GCF_040182565.1 of Anser cygnoides. NCBI lineage: Eukaryota > Metazoa > Chordata > Aves > Anseriformes > Anatidae > Anser > Anser cygnoides. The sequence goes on along the minus strand of NC_089873.1, from coordinate 123,507,219 downwards.
TATGAGCAAACCACAGATCCTGGTTCAATGCGATTTTGTGAGCAATACTCAAACATTGCCTGAAATATCAAGTTGGTTAAAAACAGAAAAATAATAAGCCAAAGCCACCAGAAATACTCACTCTTCGAAAAGAAGAGGAAAATGTCTGATTATAGCAACAAAGTCATTTCCCTGCCTTGAGCTAAAAAGATATTACAGTATAAGATGAGTCTTCTTAACCTTAAGACAGACGCAGTCATTTACTGAAAGATTCTGGCAGCCAGAATTAATTGTCCACCTTGTGCTGCTTCTCCTCCAGTCACCATCATGCTAGCATTTTCTCTAAGCCTCTGATCAATACTAACCAGTGGGAGAAGTTCAGCAGCAAGGGGCACACAACAAATTGGTTTGTAAGCTATCATGTCAGGTTCATTCTCCATTTTGATTTTGCTGGTCCTTTTCTTGCCTTTCAGATCTCCACCACCTCTGGATTCTTCAGAGCAGTTGCTCTGGCTCTTCTAGTGCTTTTTTAGGAGAGCCTTTCCTTCCCATCTGAGTTGTATTAATTTTACAGAATCTGACCTTACTCCCAACAACCACCGCCAGGGCTGAGTCTCTACCCCTACCACACTTAATATTCTTCTGTATCTAGTAGACTTAGCCTGTGTATCTATCTTGTTCTTTCTTCAGAACATAATTATAGCATTTGGGGTCTGATCTTTTATTAATTCAGAGTATTAATTCAAATGCTTTCCTAAGCACAGCAGTGTTGTTACTCAAGGGATATCCGATTTACATATTCCCATAATTTCATTTCTGATTGCTAAATTCATCAGCTTGCTTCAAAGTAGTTGATATTATAAACATAATAAGACTTTCAGGAACTGATGTTCATTGCATATTTAATGTTAACATATTTTTCTCAGTACGGCACAGCATTTTCAAAATACAAATCAATACGTTTATTGGGAAATTTGCTTTCAGTGGAAAACACATTTCATGATATCCTTGTCTTCTAGGCAAAAAGAAGCAGAGGGAGTTTCAAACATCAAAGCTTTGAATCAAAAATTATATATATATTTTTTGCAACAGTAAAACATTATGCACTTTATCAACATGAAAATACTGCTTTTAGTCCATGAAAATAAAATAAATTGATTTTAATCCACTAAAATGAAATCAGCATTGATAACTTTTATGGGCACTCAGAACTCTGTCAGAGAGTGATTAACCACATCTGCTCTTTTCAATCAGGGGTATTATCAAAACAGCTCTATCAATCTGAGAAAAATAGAGAGTACCACCAGACTAAGAAAGGGAAACAGGAAGCAAAAGACTTTGCCCAAGCAGTAATTCAGGAAACATTATTTCTCTCTTTCTGAAGATGTGTCATTATTTCATAGACTTGTTATAAACAAAAACGGTCTTGCTTACATTTTTTCCTCTACTGAAACATGTAATAAGGTTATGTCAGTTTACTGGAGATCTGACCCATACAAAAATAAGAAGCAGGAGTGTGAAATTTTAAGCTGTTTAACATGTTTGGCTTCCCTAGCTCATGGATGCTGAGGGCACTCAGTAACACTCTGAACAAGATTCCAAGAAAATGTTTTTTGGGGAAAAATGGTACTTCTATCAAGTAAAGTTGCACAGGAAAAACACACACCAAATTATATAAAAATCAGACAGTTTCTCGCTTTCTTAGGATAACGCATAATGTCTGCTGAATTTCACGTTTCTAAAATTTTAATATTAAAATTGTCACGAGTACAGTTTTCCATCCTTAGAAAAGTCTAGGCAAAATTAAAACAGTGCCATTCAAAGCTCATAGTGATAACATCCGATCACTATCTGTGGCATCATCTTAAAATGAAAACAATATGCCAACACTATATTAACTCTAATAAAGAATGAATACAAAGATAATATTGATCATGCTACCTTCTAATTTATCTGCAGGGTGGGGTGTATAGAAGAACACTGTGTTTTACCAAGATAGATTGCTCTTACCCAGGCAACTTTGTGGAGCTTCCTTGTTTTTATTTATAAATTTCTGCCCTTAAATTTTACCCTCAATTTCTATGCTGGTATATAGTTTCAACCAGCATATTTCATTTGGCATTAAATACATACTTCCTTTTAAGATAAACAATTTATTTGTTTAATGACAAAACTATCTTAGATGATTTAAATTACATTTTCCTGTCCAATCCAAACCATTCTATGATTGATTCTATGATTTTATAAACATAAAACAACCACAACACATTACATCCCATCAAAGAACAGCTGGGATTGGTAGAAATCTTCATTTCAACCTTTCAAAAAAAAAAAAAAGTGCATAGTAAGTTTTCCTACAAAGAAGAGTTCTGATTTCTAGTACATAACACTGTCTCCCAAAATGAGTTTATGAGTCCATATGTATGTATGTTTTTGTCTACTTACTAACAATAATACACTAAGAATAAAGACACAAAAATGTCACCAGAAATAATGCTATGCTAGTGAACTACTAAAAATTTTGATAGAACCAGTAAAGTTATTTTCTGTATTGCAGCATCTCTAACAGCAGGAGAAAATGGTTATCAATGGCAGAAGAATTTCTTCTCATTCAAAATTAACATATTGATTTCTAGCTGCAAGGTAAAAAATCCATAGAATTTCTCAAAGTCAGTCAATAAATCAGTAAAATCCCACTTAATAAATTAGATAAAACCAAATATTGCTAATAATGTAATAAATTATAAGGAAACAGGAAAAAACATGGTAAATAAAACGTACTTTTCAGCCTTTAAAACTGATTCAGTCCCTTAAAATGAGGATGGATTAAATTGAATGTAGTTTAACAATTTCACAAATATTTTGGGCAGATTAAAATGTTTATAGTTTCATCGATAATTCTGAACAAACTACTCCTCTAACTGCACATAATTCTGCTACGTGGTCATTATTAACTTAAAAAAATAAGTATTTTTGTTCAATCCTCTATGATACTACATATCTAATATATGGTATTATATTGCAGAGCTTCCACAGAAGATTGACCGTGCAATTCTAACCTAAAAATGAAATAGCAAAGTGTATTTTGATATAAAATCCACTTCTCTATTTCTGTTTTTCTGCAGAATCACTAGCGGCTACAGGATTGAGCATGCATACCTTAGAGAATCCATCATGGTAAACACTTTTTCTGGGCATGGAAAAGAGACAAATATGCGGTTCGCTTTGATAGTTCTTAAAAAGAGCTTGCAGAGGTCTACCTAGCAATAGTTCACAATCTTTCCTTGTTTAAAAAAAAATCTGATGTATATATGCCAAAAGCTGAGCATTTCTCCTTTTGGCCTTATTTGAAATGTTATTGCTTTACTCTCATGCAAGGTTATGGGAGGTCAAGGAACAGATCTTATTGCCTTACCAAAATTCAGGACCCCTACTCCACCCTTCAGCTCCTCAGGGAAGATCTCCCACCTACTATACCAGGAACTGCCCTGCTCACAGAACAAACGTCTGCATGAGACACCTTGCAGCTATTTGCAGTGCGCCATCTATGCAACTGCCCACCTATCCTGCAGTCTATCCCACCTACCATAAATGGGGAAGACAGAAAAAAAAAATCTGAATCATTCTCTAAGAATGGAACTAATGAAGCCTGGTTACCTACTGACAATTTTTTGCTCTCCTTGCCCTCTACATCTCTCATCCCTCCCACCACAACAGCTCCAGCTCTTCCATCTCTCAGCAGGCCAGGCAGGGTAAGTACGTGATGTTCTGCCGGCCAAGATTCATTCAGTTGTTGGCTTGTGGGTTGCTACCAGGGGGCACATTTAACTTTTGAGCTCTGCTTGTCTTTCTCTCGATGCCAGCACTGAATCATGTCCTACCCAGCTACTGATATTCTAAGACCTGTAGGAACTTAATTATTTGGGAATCTCTACTTTCATTTCCGATTTGATTAAAACTGAACAGTGAATTCAAAAATCATTACAGACCACGCTATGAGAGATAGACTGAATACAGACAATGAAATCTCATAAGCTCTATTTACACAGGAAAACAGCCTGAAAAATCCAAGTCCTCTCCGTTCAGCAGTGCAAGAAAAAAACAGCACCTGAGTGGAGCGCTTACAGCAGAGCTCCGATCCTTGCTGTGTGCTCGGGGAGGCAAGAGGCACTCATCTACGCCTGAGGCTAACATTTTGAGGAGGCTCATGGGAATACCAACTCACCTGAGGTTCAGATGCCACCTTGTCGTGGCTTTTCTGCTCTCCACTTTCCAGGAGAGTTAAAGAAGTTTTTTGTTTGTTTGTACAGAAATCTCCTGCTTTGAGTCTGTCAGGAGTCATAATCTCAAAATAAAACACTGTCATGAAACTGGCATCTGAAAATGCCTAAACGGTAATAATTATCAGATCTGTGGTTCTCAGATACATACCCTTGAATTAAATTAAAGCATTTTCTTCAAATTAATTACTGTATCAGAAAACAGCAAATAACATAAAAGAGATGTTAGTCATATCTCTTTGCATAAAGAGAGATAGGAAGCCAGGATAAATATCAGTCTTTTCAGGCATCAAAACATTTCATAAATGAGTTTGTACAAATGAGCACATCAACTGAAATGCACCACATCAGTAATCAGACAGAAAATGAAACACAGGATATAATTAAAAAGGAAAACTAAACCTACTGTTACTGCCGAAAACCTACACCCAGATTTTCTTTGTTGTTGCTTTACATATCGTAACACTTGGGAATATCCTGAGCATATACTTACTATGAGAGCTAGTCTTGAAGCATGTGTGGCGTTTCACTTTGCATGACAGATATGCTCTAAATCTTGATTACTTCCCAATTAAGGGCACTGCTGCTTGTCAAACTCCAATCTCCTTAATATGAAAATGTCTTATGAACATACAATCAGCCCTCAAATAGGAAGAAAGCTGTAGTGAGTTCTGGTGAGAAAAGAAACAACTACCTGCAAAATGGAGATAAGACGAATCTGAATTCACTGAGGTCCTGCACAGTTTCTTTTATGTGAATCTCGACATTCACAAGATAGAATAAAAGGTAAGATCTGATTTATTCAGAGCCTTCAGGTGAATGAGAGACCCACTTTTCCTTATTCTAGACTCCCTGTTATCAGAACTAAAAAGGATTATGGCAAGTACAAATGATGACAAAAAGCAAGTTTTTCAACTTTCCCAATTCCTGATACTAGACAAAAGTAATGTGTTTGTCTGCAGAAAATGTGTAAAGACTGAAGTTGCATAATTCATTCTTCTAGTGGTGAATCAACAAGATATCTATTTGTTTGGGTAAATAACCACACAGGAACGATGGCAGGAGGATGCTTCCCAGAAGGGTTGTCAGTGATAACATGCATAACGCAATGGGATTTTAAATGAGAACACAGCTTTTGTAAATAATGTACACTCTTCAAGATACTCTAGAGACACCAGGCAACACAATTCCTTTAGACAGAGATCGTGCTTAAAATACTGTTTCTCACAGTGTACATGATCTCCATTAGGGACTTAAGTCAGACAAAAAGAAAATGCTTCAAGGAGAGTGTTTCGAACCCTAAACGGAGAGCACAGGAAACAGATCTATAAATAGAAGACAATTTTTCAGAAAACTATAGACCAAGGAGAGTGTTGTTGCCATTTTATTGTTTGAAATTTCTTTTAAATCACTCATACCACTTCTAAAAGAAGAAAGAAACTTCTGCTCATGGAAATATACGTTCTGTTGCAGGTCCTTCACTTACAGGCCCCAGAGAGGGAGAGAGGAGAAATAAAATCACCAGCTCAACCTACTTCTTGAAATCATTGTAAATACAGTGCAATTCAGAGTTTTAATTAGAACAAAGACAGATGAGCTATTTTTTTTTTCCTTATTTGAATACATGTTGGGTTTTGAAACATTTAAACAATTCTGAATCAGTGAGAGCTTACTTGCTAGTAGAAGACACCAAGTTATCTTTACCTGAACTGAAAACATGGAAAATCCCTTGAATTATAAAATCATACCACTATTGCTCCTGCCTTTAAGTATTTTCATCTCTTTTACACCTCATTTCCGTTGCTATCCCTTCATTTTATCTGTTTGGCAGCAAGGATCTTCCCAGGGAAACCAAGAACATCCTCATGAGACATAAATGCATCATGGCATGGTCATCCCCTTTTCACTGAAGTCCTTGGACTTCAAGATTTGAGACCTTGCCAAGATTTGAAACCTCTCTTTTTGAAAAGACACTTCAGCTGGAGTACTGAGCTAAAAATAGCATATAAATAAATCAGGGTTTAAAGATGAACCATTCTTTCCATTGATCTCAGAGAAAATTCTAGATATAGCAAGGAACAAAAAACTGGGGCACAGATGAAAAGCAAACCTCTTTCCCACTCGTGACTCATAGTGTTAACACATAACCAGGCCTATCTTCTTCTCTGGGGAAGGCAGTTAGAGTAAGTATATTTGTACTGCTTTCTCATTTGCATTACTAGTTTCTACCAAATATGCTAATGTGTTTTATAGAATAGTATATCTCTCTGCAGTTTAAGCTACATTTACAGAAATTTGCCATTGCTAATTTGAAACAATATACTGCACATGTACTTCCTTTTAAAGCAAAAACAAACAAACAAAAACAACAGCAGCAGTAACAACAACAACACATTGCCTTTCTCAAGGCACTGCTATTCATATTTCTTCACTGAAGCCATAGGAAAAGTTTATAAATTCTTATTTATGTGGATTTAAGAACACAGAATACCAAATTCAGGACTTTTTCCTTTGTTTCTTACATTCTCTGACCAATTTTCAAAAGCTAATTTCCAACACTGACTGTATTTTCAAAACCCTCTACTGCTGGAAGATATGGCAGAGTGGTGGATTTATACAAGTTTAATAATTAAAACTTTTACTCATGCATGCAGCACATAACCTTCGAAAACATCATATTTCTATTTTAGATTGATCTAACAAAGCATTTATAACAAACTGCTGTATCCAAACATGGAAACACAAGGATGGTACAATGTGCCCAGTATTAATACCCGTTTCCTAGAAATTACAGATACATGTTACTCTGCAATCTGAACATCTCAAGCTTCCCTTGAAGTGAGACCATCACAAGGATGAAATAGTCTGCTTTTTTCTTAGCATTACTGGCAGCTTCTGGTTAGCTTTATTTCAATTTTAACCTCTGAATCTTGCTATTAAAATGCTTAAACTTCTGTCCCTTGTTCAATTACTTAACTGTTGTGATGAATTTTCAGTTAACCATGTTTCTTAAGAAATGAACAAGGAATATACCTCTCAAGCATTGTTGTAACCCAGAGATCTTTTTCACCCCTTTCTGTTAAAGGCATCCATTAAGTTTTTCTTTAGGACTATCATCTCTCTGAGACATTCCCATTTGTTTTCCTAGTGCTCAATAGATACCCAGCACAAAAATGTTCTTTGAATAGCAGCCTAAAACTTAAGTACAAAAATTAATAAAAACAGTATTAGCTAGCATCACTTATCCTCCATGGAAGCATGGTCTATTAGCAGGTGATTATAAATCTGCTCACAGATGTTTAAAAGGAGACAATGCTTAAACACATAGGCAATCCCCTATGCCTTGATTGCACTCGCATCTTCACTGAAGGAGCAGGGAAAAAATAAATTAAAAAATGCTGTGCTTAGTGTGTGGTAATGTTCAGTCTCACAGGGGTTGTTATTGACAGGCAGACTTGTTTTATTTCTGTCATTTCTTTTTTTTTTTTTTAATAATTAGGAAAAAAATCTGCATCATAACCTTAAGATTGAGAATGATGATTAAGAGGGGATGAATCAATTCAAAATAAATACATTCTAATCAAATTTCAAAACTTTCTAGAAGTTTGAAAAACTTCTGACCAACTTATTAGTCATCTAAATTGTCTTTGCTTTTCCTATTTTCAGCTGAAATAAGATCTATGTGAAAACAGTATTATATATTACTTTGCACCATTGCTGATCTGTTTTGCTCAACATAAAGGCACCAGTTGCTTAATATGGAATAATGTGCCAGCTATGGCTTGGAGTTCCTAGGAGCTAAGGAGGATTTTCGTAAAACCTGGGTGACAGTCTGGTGACAGTCATGGTTAAAAATAGCATACAATAGAGAATAGCAGGAAAAAAATATATATATTATTATTGGGCTTTAGAGTATGACTGCTTCAAAAGGCAGGCTGATTTAAGGTGGAGGTTAAAAAAAAAAAAAGAAAAAGAAAAAAAGCTAACACATTTATTCATTCACTCAATCCATTCAGGAGAACTTGGTTACACTAAGTAACTGCAATACATATGAAATAAAAATGTGGTTTAAACTTCTCCAGATGAACCTACTAGGTAGCTGCAACAACAGTTGTTGTACAGTGCAGACAGAGCCAACCTAACTGCAACCCAACTGGCTCCAGTGCAAGCTGCAGGCTGCTCAAAGCGGCCCAAACCACCATCAGTCCCACTAGTCCCACTGTGTAAGTGGTTCTGGATGCATTTCTTTCTCACCTTTCATACCTTGCAGGTTATTTAAAAATTAAGACTACTTAAGAATGCATTCTGTCTTCCAAGAACAGAGTACAAAATGTTAAAATGTTTTCTCAAATCTTTGTTGCCCTTGCTCTAAAATGAGTCTGTCTGGAAAATTCTCAATCCTTTTTTTTTTTTTTTAATGCTTATGTAGGAGACATACAGCACCATCTTTTCTCATTAAAAATAAAAGATTTGCATGAGGTTTTTGGAGTAAAAGTTCTACCTATTCATCATAATTTCAGAAACTCCTGACAGTATTGCAAAGTGAGTGCATTGTAGAATTTTACATCTAGTGGGTAACTCAGGTTTCTCCAGGAAGGAGAGTGCTGAGATTTTGTTTTAAAGGGAGCTGTTTTCAGACTGCGCAATGAATATAGTTTCTACAGAATTTTTATTAAAAAAAAAAAAAAGATATTACTGTGTGAGGATCAAGCTAACTTTAAAGAGAAGCTTCTTAAGGAAATAAATCTGACTGCCAGGGTGAAAATGAAAGTGATTATCAACTTTGTCTTTAATGTGTTTTTGGGAGGAGCTGAGGATTCTGATGCTTCCACATTCAATTCTTTGTCACTTTCAGTCTTTGCTACATAAACGTTCAACAGTTCCAACAAAAAGAACATCCCAAATCTTTAATCATTATGAAAAACACAGTACCTTGACCTTGTATTTTAAAGTTAAATGGAGTGACATTATAAAAATTAAATTGGTTCTTGCTCATTTCCATAATATCCTTTAAAAAGCCTTGCCTAGCCTGGAGTATATGTCCTATTTCTTTATCTTTCTTGATGACCCCTTATGCCTGCAAGTCAGCTCGTTTTTCTCTGCTGAAGACTGCACCCTACTGCTGCATGTGCTCTAAAATTTCCATTAAAATCTAGGGCATCATCACTCATTCTTATCTGCAGCAGGCTGCTGAACAGTGCGATACCAGCAACTGCATGCGAACTAAGTCTCAAAGGACAATATAGCTATACACATCGCCATCCAGCATGGAAAAGAATTCTACCTGCATAATATGTTATCACATAGAGTACACCGAGAATCTTAAAACTCTGGGTCTGGTGTACGATGCTGCTGTTAATTCCCTTGCAACAGCAAGCCTTACTTAAACAGCAATTTACCATTAGGCAATTAGCTTCTCAAAGAACATTTTTATTAAGTTCACAATAAAATGATCTGTCTCATCAGCTATTGAATATTTGCTGGTTAAAGCATTATTATTTTAAATTAGTATGTTACAAGTACCTGAGGGTATTTATGCTCGTCTGTGTGGTTAACCTTCAGGTTTCTAAGTCCTTCTTCAAGCAGATTCTTAAGCTGTTCTTGCTCCCAAATACAAGGACACCTTTCAAAAGTGTTTCATGTTAGCTATGCTTATTTCTTTCTCTTCACCTTTTCTACTTTGCATGCACTATTGTGCATACACATATAGATGTGCATATATACACACTTCAGAGTACACGTAATCATACAGCATTCTACAGTCTGTATGCTTATATAAGCACACACTATAATACTGCAGTATTCAAAACTTCAATCTTGCTATGCTATTTTGCTGTGTTTCAGCTGTCATAATTGTCATCTTCATCCCTCATTTTACAGCATGATGATCTTTTTTTGATCCTGAGCCCAAGCTGTTGCATGCCTTGAAATCAGAGAACAATAACTTAATTTCACATAACATGCAATGGCTGTCCTGTGTGTATCTGAGCAGAGCACGGAAAAGAAGTCTGATCTGTTTGCACATGCTGTTGAGATGAGCTGCAGTGCTCTGTGCCACACTGGATGAACTATCCTTATCCTGTTGGCTAGCACCTCTGTGTCTAAAAAGATAACTTTGCCCAGACAAGACAAGAATACAGAATATCTGACTGCTGTCACATCAGCATCAGACAGTCTTCCAGCAATCTGTACCTGAGAGGATTTGCCACTGGTAACCACTGCTACAAAAGAGCTCGGCATCTATGAGATGCTGAAGACTGGATTGCTGGCTGCTTTGATCTGTTTTGGCCATTCATTTTTAAAACACGTATATTGTTGTTTCAAACTTTTCCACAGTCTTGCCAGCAGCCACCATCAGCCAAGCCCTTCTGGTGTGCAACACAAGCGGCTTTTATTCTTTTTATACGGATAGGCTTCCACCCCAGGATGGGGCAAACACATTAGTGCTCCCATTGCTGTATGGGGCAAAGTACATGTCAGCTGGGAACCTCTGTTTCTCCCAGTGAATAAATGTACATTCAATGAGGACAGAATAATCCGTTCATGACTTTAACTAAAGTGTTCAGCAAAGACTTTAGATATTTATGTGTATATTTTATTTATTTATTTAGTCCCTTTCATGTATACCAGCAACAGCACTTAGCTAAGCTCTGATAAATCCTCAAAAAGACGTATGGACAGGGAGAGCTGATGTCTATCCTTCATCTACTAACATCAAAATACAGCTAATAATGATTATACTTAGTGTCTGTCCTGAATCTAGATGTAGAATATTTCTAGTGGCTAGATGATCTTTACAGCAGGTTTGTGTTAACTTTTTTATAGCTGTCTCACAACTAGGACATTTCACAGTGGACTATAATTAAGTAGGTTGGACATACCCAAGATAGCACCATAAGCTATCTGTTTCTGTTGCATAAATGATCGAATGCAAACCAAGCTTGCGCTGACTGGCATAAGAGGCAGATCACAGAGCACATAGTCTTTTCCACTGCGCAGACTAAAAGCACATCTGAAGAGTAAATGAAGAGGAAAGGTCATGGAGCTTAAAGTCTTCGGTGATACCACAACAATATGTTAACTTTCTGAAGCAGGTAAGGAAAACACTAAAGACCACGCGTACAGTATGGTTTTCTGCAATGCAACATGGAACATAAGATGCTCTCACCACTTTCAGCAAGCTTCCCACACTAAGTACATCTTTCCCTACTGGTTCCACAACACAACACACACGCCTTATGAACTGTATATGGGTCAAACAGTATCCATATGACAACGGGATAATCACTGGCTTTATATTTTTGCATATAGGTTACATGTGGGAGTCAACAAATTTATAGGATGAAATACAGAGCAGCATATATACATGGTTTTCATACTGCTATCAAGAACAAAGAGAAGTCTTGCAAATGTCAAACTCTTCTTGGAGATGATTTCAAAAGGCATAATGGAAAGCATGAAAGGCACCTTGATTTTTATGCTGGGAGACTTACCCCTTAATTATAGCCCCCCCCCCACACACACACACTTCAGAGAAGGATGCTCTGTTCTCTAAGGAAAACAATGTTGTTGTTGTTGTTGGTTTTAAAAAAAAACAAAAAAAAAAAAAAAAAAAAAAACAAGCCTAGAAGTAAGCAATCAGTTGAAGAAATTTCATGGATGCATATACTGATTTGTAACAAAACAAAAACAGTGTAAAGAGCCAAAACATCTTTAAATAATATTCTGAAGGTATAATTTGGTCATTTATTTTATTCTGTCATTATCTTCTGAATATATAATATTGGTAATTTATTTTACTCTGTCATTACAGATGTGTACATTACTAATTTTTATTTAGCTTAAGTTTAACAGTTTGAAGCATGAAAAGATGTAATGTCTCATCTCAAAATAAAGTAATGAGATGTATGATAAATTTAAGTATACTCAAGCACTACTCAAGCTGAATCCTACAGCTGGAAGATTAAGTCACACAACTGAGAAGTGTGTTGTTACAAGGGCAATACACAATATTGACAAAGTGCAAAATCAATTAATCTTTCTCAGAACTGATAAACGTCCAGCTGAACACCTTGGAAAGGCCGTGACGGCAAGACAGGGAAGTATTCATCCACAGACTCAGCACAGTACAACAGTAAAAGAGGAAAGAGAATGAGCTTCTAGTCCCCAGTGATTAAAAAACAAACAAACAAACAAACAAAAAAAAAAAAAAAAACACCTAAGTCTTTATCATACTAAGGCTGAAACAAAACAGCTGGTAGCACCAAGCATGTTTTTTGTGTTATGTAGATAAATACCACACAAGCACTAACACTTTACCATTGTTTTAGTTAATTAGAAGTATATTTTGAAATAGTGTATGTTATATACTCTATAACAAACTTTACATATTGAAAGTATCGTGTGATAGCAATGCTCTTGTATCAGGTACTGAAGTGGCTGAACTTAATTTGAAACCACAGTATGAATTAATCATTTGTTAGATTTGAAACTTAATGTTCTTTTGCATCTGCAGACTCATCATGATAGTACCATTACTTTCTAGTTGTTACTCAGAATTAATATGATGGGCATAATTTTAACAACTTGGCCCTTCTAATCCCTGGTGAAATCTAGATGTTAATTCAAAAGGAATGAAATAGTCATTTCAAATTTTCAAAACTTCATGAAATACTATGTGAGCTGAGGTTGAAATTCACTTAAGTAACTGATCTTCCATTCCTGCCACTGTTTGTTAACACTAAAGAATTTTTAAGACCCTTCAGTAAGGATTCAAGAATAGTTTACAAAAATATATGCTGTGATGAGACTGTGTTCTATAATCAGTCCTAGAAGAAACAGGTCTTTAAAAGACCACACTCCTTAACTTGTTAGCTTACAAACCAATCTGGTTAAGCAACTGCAATGCAGTTACGTGTTTTTTTTTTTTGTCACTCTTTTCCATTTTTCCAGTTTGATTATTATTCTTATTCCAGAATAAGAATTTATTAATGATATTAAATTAAATATTAATTAAAATTGATAATGAATAATAATAATTAGTTTAAAAGACTTTTTTATTTTACTTGTCTATCCTTACTGCATTGATAGGAAACCAGACCACATTTTTCTCCACAATATATCTATTCTAGACATATTATATTCACTTAAGTACAGTAATGCAACAAATCCAGCTTCCCTACACTGATGCTCACCACTAAAAACAGTCAAAGAATTCCACTTGTTAACTAATGCATGTGGTCTATGTGAACCTATTCCAAATAATCATGTTCACATCTTTCTGAGTTAATTACTTAAAGAAATAAGACATGCGTTTTTATGTCTTCTTTGCAGCCACCTATCAATCATCACTTTGCCACCAGTAATTTCTGGGTGCACTGACCAATTTCCACCAGATCAAGAAAGATGTCTACAAGATGATTCAGTTCCTACGTATTACAAAATACCAACAGTTTGCAAGAAGAGGGCAGGCAAAGCAATGTCCCCCAACAGAAAGTTTTACACTCTCTGGTACTGGCAGCTAACCTGTCAAACCTTGCCCAACTCACGTTCAATGACAGTACAGGCTGCCTCTTGGCCTTTCTCCAGTTAGGGGACAAGTGCTGAATCTGGGGGTTCTTTGAGAAGAGATATTTTGCAGGGAAGAAACTGCAGGAAATTTTAGTTCGGAACTTGGGGCAGTGCTGGACAGAGGTTACAGAAAATGTGGCTGCGTTACTTGTGCTACTCACAACCTGCTTGCTCACGCTTTAAATACTTGTTTTCAGAGACATTTCTTTTTTCTTTATATGTTGGATATACTATGTTTCTTTAGAATCCATTGTTTCCATACAAAAATAATTGGTTAGGAAATTAATAACAGTGGTTGAAAATCATTAGAAAAAATATTAGACATTTAACTGATTTGTTCATAAGAAAATAATTAATGTATAATTTTTCCTGCTGTTTTTAAATGCAATATCAAACAGAAGGAAGCATAGCAAAGAAGCTCACCTTCACAGCAAAAGGAAGCTGTGTAATCTAATTACACTATGAATCTTTCTAATTCTTAGATGCTTCTAGGACTGGAGAAGCCTTTAAGCTGAGGAGGATCTTACATGGAGCCTAAAGAGGACTTCAGAAGGTCTCATGGTGTGCTTCAGATCTTTTACATGTATTCATGGGGCAGAACAAAAGAGAGCAAGATGACAGAGTAAATCTGTTTAGACAGACTTAAATGCCAAGTTTTCTTCTGGGTGAATATATGGGATCAACAATGATAGTCAACCTCAATAAAAAGAAATGGAAAACTGAAGTTATGAGTAATAGGGCTTTTTAAGCTTTGATTTTATTTTGGTTGATTGGATGTCATGGAGTTTGTTCAAGATGACACATAAGATGACACTTCTCTTCTAAATACATTCCGTGCAATTTCACTTTTGAATGAGAACAAATTTACTATTTTGCATAGAGATTGTAATATATGAAGAACAAAACCAGACCTTCTAAAAACCTTAAGTAGTATGAGTTTATTATTTTTTCTTGAATAAAATTGAATATATATGAAGACATGACTACCTATTCCCAGCAATCAATGTGCACGCATTAAAAGATGTGTTTGTTATCGTGCTATTTTATTTTATACTATTGCTATATTTTGTATTATGAAATACTTAGGCATACAATGTGCTATTACTTTACAAAGAATGGATGACTTAAAAGCATGGATCTTCACAGTTGTAGATAAATCATAAAATTCATATGCTTCCATTTATGACAGGATTTCTACATTCCTTATTTTAAATATGGGCTGAGAAACAGAAAAAAAAAAAAAAAGGAAAAATTAGGAATATTTTCTTGAAGTCTTTACCATGAAATCACTCCCTTGATTTAGTTAGTCTGATAGCTTTCCTCTTACAGCTTTCACTTCTCTAAGTCTTTAGAAGTGAAAAGTACTATACAAGAAAAACAAACATTCCCCATTAACTAAGCGTGTCCCTCCAGCTATCAGAGGTAAGTAGTTTATATGCTGAAGTCTCAGATTTAATCTAATTTTGGAATTAATACCAGAATAATATCCAACCCATTTAACAGCTACACATATGATTGAATATGATCACCTACAAGAAGGAATACCACAGATTGACTAGAAGTATTTTAAATTAAATACATAAATAAATTATTCTGCAGTCTGGTGTCTATCCTATCCCACATTAAAACAATGTGGTAGAGTCTGACCAGTGTAGGCAGAACCTGTTCAGTGTGCTTTATTTTTCTTCCATAACTGTAAAAAAAAAAAAATGTATACATATAATAATAATAATAATAATAATAGTAGTAGTAGTAAATCCAGGGATCTTTATCTCTGATGTTTCTTGACTCAGTTAACTTTTTGCAACCTGAAATACAAGAATTGTGCCACACCTGTTCACTTTTTAGCTTTGTGTTCTGGATTGCACCAGTGGCAGAATTTTGGGGGAAAGAGGGAAAAAAAATGGACACAGAATGATCAGAGAGGATAGAAAATAACAAACTGTGCTATTCTATACATTTCATCACACCAAGAGTCTCCAAACCTCCGTGGAAATCTTGCAGCATCTTTCCAAGGGAACTTCATCAATTTATCAAAATGTAGTTCCACAAACCTCACTTTCTGCATTTGAATTAGTAGCTTAATTGAACCTGAACTGTTCATTCCTACCCCATGCTGCCTTTTACGTGCACAGATTTTCTTGGCTATTTTTAATCCTGAAAAATTTTCCTATTCAGTTCACTGCATGGCAGCACAACCTTTTATATCAGCACTGCTAAAGGGGCACCAAAAGCTGGAGATAGCTGGAGATGGATGAAGGCTGCTTTATAATACTGATGCTGCCTGCAGAATACCTGAGAACTAATTTAGACTGCCATTTCTCAAGGTTTTCAGCATCACGCACTCCTTAGCAAAACAGCCACACGAGGATTCAAAGTCCTATAGGTCCATATGCAAGCACCCTCTCTCTATCCATTCCTTTATCCCGTATGATGGCTGTTCCATCATCTAACTGCAAGGCGGAAGCTTAAACATTCACATGAGGAAAAACAGAAAAATACTGTTTTCTGACACAGCATCGGGGTGCAAGCTAGCCGCAGTGCTGCAGCACAGCACATAGCCTCCTTCACATCCCTGACTGCATCTTCCCCTGGACAGCAGCAAGGGGAGCGAGCCAGTACCAAGTCTTTGCTAGCAAGAGGTCTGCTGTGCAGCAGCTATTCCTGAGGCCTACCTGAGGTTATGGGCCCTGCTTAGCACATCTGAGAACCACAGCTAGGAGTGGTACCAAGTTCAGGAGGAAATCTTTGCAGAGCCTTTCTTCCTCCCTGGCTCATTCTTTATTTTTGGTGAGAAATTGCAGTGTTTGGAATGGCAGCTAAGCAAGCAAAGACCCTGCATTAGCTGGAATGAAGCACCTTAGCCTAAACAATGTGAGCCTGTGTGCAAATAAAATGTCGGTGTGCTGAACTCCATGGGAGCTTTACCATCCACTTCATTAAGATAACAATTTCACTATAAAAATCTATTAGAGGATTTTTTTTTCCTTTCCATTGTAACGATCAGATACAGAAATGCTTATGGGGTTAATTTATACTCAGTTAGAACCTTATAAAAGCTTTCAAGAGGCTCATATACGATTCTGCGCAAGCTTGTGTGTGACACACACATGAACTACCTTCACCTAATGATTACCAATTCTTCATATTCAAATCGGCTATTAACTCATTACAAGCAGAAAATGAATTAAATGTATATACCTAAAGCAGCTTTAAACATCAGGTTTGAACTTCATCCCCATATAGCTCTCACAATACTTTTGAGATGGAAATTCTGCAAAATTGAGCATACAACATAAATGATACGCCTTGACACTTCAGGGCTATAAGAAAACTTACTTCGACGCTGATTTTGAAGCTGATTTAATCTAATCTTAAAGCCAGAACAACTACAGTGAAACTCCAAAATAAGTATAACTTGTTTGCGTGGTGGTTCTACTCAGCTGGGCAGCTGAGCTCCACCACAACTGCTCCATCACTCCCTCTCCTCAAATTAAAAAGAGGAGGGACCCATGGGCTCGGCTGTGGGACCCATGGGCTGCAGGGGGACAGCCTGCTCCACCAGGGGCCTCTCCCTGCACAGGCCGCAGGGGAACTGCTGCTGCCTGCCTGGAGCTCCTCCTGCACTGACCCGGGAGTCTGCAGGGCTGGTTCTCACTCCTTGTTCTCCCAGCTGCTGTTGCACAGCAGGTTTTTTTTTGTTGTTGTTCTGTTCGTTTGTTTGTTTTTTGTTTTTCCTTTTCTTAAATCTGCTCTCACAGAGGCACAAAGAACATCGCTTACTGGCTCGGCTCTGGGCAGTGGCGGGTCCCTTTGGAGCTGGCTGGAGCTGGCTCCAAACATGGGCCAGTTGCTGGCCTCTTCTCACAGAGGCCACCCCTGCAGCCCCCTACAAACCTTATCATGAAAACCCCATACAGTTTGGAAATTAAATAATAGGACTACGGGTTTTTTGTTTGTTCGTTTTTGTTTTTAATTTTGCTTTTGAAAGAAGACCAAAAAAAAGATCTTTTGTTTGGTAGGCTGAGACTTTAAAAGGCAGTTAAAGGCACAGAGAGTAAAATTCATCCACTGATAAATATCTTCTTACAGAAATCCCATACTTAGGATGACATATTTCTGTGAATTTCTATAAATAAAATAATAAAATAGTCTCAAACTAAAAACAAACAAACAGAAAAAAAAAACAACCAGCCATCCTTTAGAAAATCTCTTTTCTACATTGTTATTACTTATCAAGTTTGTGAGGATATTGAACTGTTATAATTTTGATAAAAAAAAATTAATACTACCTTCAAATAACTTTAAAATTTAGGGGATATAGTTTAGCAAAGAAGACTGGAGTCTAGGCAAGCTAGAGACCCTGATAAATATTTGGGAGGACTGAGAAAGGGTGGATGAATAAAGTACTGGCAAACAACTAAGAAAATCTTTCCATTATTTGTTACAGTTTGGGTTTGTTTTCTTTGTTTTTCTTCTTTCTGGTCCCCTGTTAGGACTCATTTTAGAGGAAAAGTTTCAGTGCTTTTTTGGAAGAAGTGGAGGGAGTGGAAAAGAATAAACCAGGCCTCAGGGAAGGAGAATGAGGAAAGTGAGCCTCGTTCAGCTGCTTTAATGTCTGCATTAAGAGACAATAAAGACACGTTTTCAATTGGAAAAAAAAAAGAAAAAAAAGAAAGGAAGTGATTCTAGATCTTCATGGATAGAATTACAATAAAGTTAATAGCTTTCTAAGCTGAACACAAGTAATCTCTCTCTTTAGAATGAGAACCCATCCCTGCTTTTATCACCATTTTTTCCACAAACACGCTATTATAAATGTGTAAAATGTATCTTTCCAAAATAATTGTCATGCCATACAACAATAAACATGTCAATTTTAATAGCTAATTGCCTTTTTATTTTTTTCTATAGTCTTATTTATGGATATTCAGTTGTGTATTAATATCTTAAATCCCCATCTCAATTATATTTCTCAGGTACTGCATTCATTTTGGTCCATTTTTTAAAAAGCCCGTGCAATTTAATTAGAGAAAGACTCCTCGGGGGTGCATACAGAATGAATAGAGGCATACGCAGGTGGTACTACCTGCGGGTGTCTGTAGAAAGAACTTAAAACAACACCTTAATGCAAATATTTTCCATGGTGGGAAAATTTTAAGTAATTCTCAAACCCTGAAGAAGAGCAAGGTACTCTTTGAGTGGACTCAGTTTTCAATCTCTTCCCTAAGAAAGGTACAGGGACAGAGAAAAAAAAGAACTGGATGTATTAGCTTGGTTTTCCTTGCTCCTTCCACACCAGACCCGCTCTTATTCCCACTGTACTCCTGGTATCATGGGAATGAAACCTGGTTCTAGTTCTCTCTGCTAACACAGTTTTCAATGCCTTGTCCCAGCCAACGATGGCACCTCACATTCAGTGACGTCTGCACTATAATGAATCCTTTTTGACTGGTTCCTCCAGGCTGGAATTTTCCTGCAAGCCCCCACCAAAAGAGTTCTGCGTACAAACCATGCAAGACAAACGTCATTAATCCACTCTAAACTCCATTCCTTGAGGATGTCCATCAACTAAAGATTAGATTAAAAAACAAAACAAAATGCACACATACTTCGTTTCAGCCACCCCTCCTAAAAATTAAGGTTTATTCCTCTGAAAGAGACTAATAATATACTTCCTTTACTCGTATACATTTTTCAACTGTCTAGGTGATGTTCACTATTTTTTGCAGTCTCTTTTTCAATATTACAAGTTAAGCTATTAATACAGTTTTAGTTAGTGTAAATGGCTTTCCTGTGCATCAAAGGAGACCTGGGATTAATTCTGGCTGAGAAGGTACCCCACAAATTGTGAAGTACTTTAGAACTGTTTCTAGAAAGAAATCTGTGAGGGCCCTAACTGTACTCTCCTGTCCCAGGGCTTGGCTGTCTGTATTCAGGGCCAGCTCTAGGTATATGAACAGTAAGGTGAAAACTGGCTGAACTCCTGGGTTCAAAGGTTGTCACCAGCAGCACAAAATGTCCAGTCATTTGTGGTACACCCAAGGGTCAATACTGAGGCCAATACTGTTTGACCTCTTTACAAGGGACCTGGATGAGGGGACAGAGCATACCCCACAGCAGTTTTGCAGGCCACACAAAACTGGGAGGAGTGGCTCATACACCAGATGGGTGTACTGCCATCCAGAGGGACCTCTGGGCAGGATGGAGAAGTTGGCCAAGAGGAACCTCATGAAGTTCAACAAAGAGAAGTGCCAAGTCCTACAATTGGGAAGGAATGATCCCAGGCACCAGCACAGGCTGGGGGACAACTGGCCAGAAAACAGCCTTGCAGAAAGGTCCTGTGAGCCTTGGACACCAAGTTGAGCAAGCAATGTGCCCTTACAATACAGGAAGTCAACAGCCGCATTAGAGACAGCACTGCAGCGAACTGAGGGAGGTGACCCTTCCCCTCTCTACAGCCCCAGTAAGGCACGTCTGTTACACTGGGTGGACTGTCTTAAGCCTTCTGCAGCTCCTTCCCCTGTCTTTGCCACCCTCTTAATATTGTTACTAACTATAAACTAAAAATAGACCTTAGTATCTCTCAGGAATAACACTACACTATTTGCTATTAAGGACTTTACTTTTTCCCAGATGAAAAGATAAAATGGTCGTTTCTTTCTCATATGTGTTGCAAAGCCATCAGAGACCTTACCAGGTGTTTCTGTTCTCCTGAAGTATTTTGACTCAAAGATGCAAAACCAGTAAAAATTCACCTATTTAAACATAGATTGAGCTTTTTACAACACAGAATATGATAAAACTATTAAGAAGTTCATTTACTAAGCCATTACCACACAAAACTATTAACAGCATGGTCTGTTAACAAATGCAGGTCCACAGCACTGTACAAGGTCATTACAAAAGAAAAAAGCAAACCAGCAAGAAGACCTACCATCTTTGAGCATATTACTCTCACAGTACGCTATTTTGGACAGCTACTGAGACTGTACATTGGTATTCCAACTGTAGAAATAAATGCTCCCATTTCAGCTGTTGCCCCGAATCCTTGAGTCAGAACATCCGTTAAGTAAAGTTTCAGAAAACAAGTCTACAGAAATGAAAGTGTGGGTTCCTGGATTCAGAGCTAGAGGACACCCAGTTATGTTCCTTTCACAGCAGGGGATAACAACTCACTCCCCCCTTGCTGACGGTACAATTTTCCAGTAATGTTTTCAGTAATGGAAAAACAAAACAAAACAAACTTTTTTTCTTCAGCTAAGGTCACACAAGCCATTCAGTTCCCTGCCTTCCTCCCTTCTCAGCAGGCAGGGATAAACAAACCCGGGTTCCACCTTGACAAGGCCAAACAGACAGTGCAGTCTCTCTGCAGGTGGAAGCAAACACGATTCCCTTTGGGCCTCAGGACAATGAACAATCACAGTACTTTTCTACCAAATAAAACAAAGAAGAAACAAACCAAACCAAAGCCCTACCATAACCTGGGTGTCTTAACTTTAGTGCAGACAAGCCCTAAGTTTCACGCTCCAGAGAAAGGCAAGCTTCACTGCTTTCCATGAGGCTGACAGCACCAGTACTCCATTTCCTTTCCTCTCCAGGAGGAGGAAATTTAATCAAGGAGCTGCTCCAAGTGTCCATTGACCAGAAAGGAATTAAACAGTGACAAGTTTTTCAGTATTCTTTGACATGTAGCTGACTGCCACAGCCTGAAACAGCTATCAACAGGGAAACTCACGTGTATCTCAAAAAAAAATTGTGGCACTCTATTAGGGTGTAACATAAAACAATGTACATCAGTTTGCTCATCAGGATGAACCAGTGCAATCTGAAAAGGACTCAATTTAATGCATATCCACTCTTCTGCCACACACCCAAAGATCAAACCTTTGCTAAGGTGTCTGTCCTCACACTTGCTGTTGTGAAAATATTTTTTTTTTACACTGCTAGACTTGAGGATTCTCCTAGAGATACAGACTCACAAACTATAAATCAGATTCCATCACTGCTTCTTACGTCACAATAAACAATGTTTTACAATGACGGTACAATACCCTTAGCTTTTTCTAACCATAACTTACATCAGCACATAAATTAGTTATCACAAACTGACAAAATAAAACATTCTTCTCAAGAAAAAACTATAGTGCTGATTTGGTGCTACAATACACAAAAAAACAGAATATAATTTAATTCATTAAAATGTACTTAAATCATTAGCTACTAGGTGAACACTGACATTAAAATTAATGAATTCCCACATAAGCTGTTCAGAAGTACTATGGAAGTAATTTTTCCAGTGTCCAAGAAAGGTGGCATCACAAGGCTTTGCTAATAAAGGAAGTGGGTACTGAATTATTTATTCATACAAATGCACTTGGAATGGAATGTGAAATCGTAGGTTGAAAGTTACAGCTGCTACAACTCCATATATAATAATTAAGCACATTGTAACATATATAATATATATGCATGTATATATAACAAATAGTGCTGAGCAGAGAGTGACAGAAAAATTGGAACAAACACAGTATACCTGAATCAAAACAGCAAGTTGAAAAAGCATCTGCATCTTTTAGCAAACCACTTCAAAGCTAATCTAAGTTTGTTCTTAATTAATTACCATGATGAAAAAGTCCATTACTTTAAATATACTTCAAAAGCAGAAACTATAGACAGTTTTTAATAACTGGGGAAAAAATAAATCTTGTGACAGATTAAATACTTAACAGGAGTCCGGGTTGCATGTGTGCAACAAAACAAGCAGTTATGGCAAAATCTCAGTTTATGGAAAGGCTGCAATATTGCCAATATTTTCAAGAACTAAACTATCCTATTGCACTCAGTTTTGACTGTGAATTAAAACAGACTTGAAAAAGGCGATTAAGTTATTTAAATGCCAATTTACTAATGACATTTATTTATTTATTTAAACCAAAGTGATCTTCTAACCTCCTACTTTAATCCTTCCATAAAAACAAGCATAAAAGCTAGGCTAAGCTACCTTTATCCTTCCATAAGACATAGATGCTCTGTATGTATACGAAATTCACTAAACTAGAACTGATACACAATCTGTTTAAGGAAAACAAACAAACAAAAACCAGCAGAATAATGAATAATTATTTTCTTTTGACTATGACACTTAATTTTGAATTATAATGCAACAGAAGTAATATATGAACACAAGGTATGCATGAACATT
The DNA here is from genome assembly GCF_040182565.1 of Anser cygnoides. Lineage (NCBI taxonomy): Eukaryota > Metazoa > Chordata > Aves > Anseriformes > Anatidae > Anser > Anser cygnoides. The sequence goes on along the minus strand of NC_089873.1, from coordinate 123,484,185 downwards.
GTTCTGAAAACTTAGACATGACTTTTGAAAAAGAGACCTTGTGCCTTTATCAGAACGCTTCAGTCTTTTCCTTCCCTCTGTGTACTGGGTTTACATGGCAAACTTTTGGTACTGGGGGGCTGCAGGTGTGGCCTCTGTGAGCAGAGCCCAGCAGGGCTCTCTCGGGAAGGACAGCATCCCATGGGAGGGACCCCACGTGGAGCAGGGACAGAGAGTGACCGTGAAGGAGCAGCAGAGACAAAGCGCTAGGAACTGACCGCAGCCCCAGTTCCCCGTTCCCCTGCATTGCTTGGGGGGGAGGAGGTGGAAGAGGGTGGATGCAGGGAAGGTGTTTGTAGTTTGCTTTTAGTTTATCACTGTGCTGGTCTGCTCATGATGGGCAATAAATTGTATTAATCTCCCTATGCTGGGTCTGTTTTGCCCGTGACAATAATTGTTGAGTGATCTCCCTGTTCTTATCTCAACCCTTGAGCCCTTTCCATCGTATTTTCTCCCCTTTTTCATTTGAGAAGGGGGAGTGAGAAAGCAGTTGTGGTGGAGATCAGCTGCATAGCAGCGTAAAACCACCACACTGAAATAAAACAATGTCAAATTTTGTGTTTTTATATTTTACTGTTAATGAAGTTCTATTATCCAAACATGAAACTATTTCCACAAGCACCTGTCCTACTCAGCTTGCTGAATAATTAGGTTTAGCTTTACCACTTCTCCTCAGCCTCTAGAACATCTGCTCTACTGATGGAAGGGAGATCCAAGGACAAAGGAGAGACAAAGAAGCTTTTAACAATGAAACATGAAATGTAAGAAAGAAGGTAAAGAAAAATAGTACATTTATTGTCAACATCCAGGAAACAATCACAACAGAATCCAAAAAACTGTGTTGGTTAGAAGAGAAGATTTTGCCTGTAAGCAGTGACTGTGAAAGTTTCCACCATACTCTGAATCCACCAAACAGCCCCAATCATTCCTTCCCACTGTAAGTACCCTCATAGCTAACTGTCAAACCAGTAACCCATGTCGCTTGAATACATATTTATAAAAAATGGGGCATTTCATAACTACCCACAGATGTTTCAGAAATTGTTCTGGAGACCCATTTCAGTGATTTTTCAATCTGGACACGATATCTGCCCATTTAAAACATGTTAAGGTATCTAGAAGCAAAAACTTCAAGAGCTCATCGCTAGCTTTCTTCAGCAGAAATGTGTATCATAGAAGAGGAAGCTAATTCCTGTGACAATGTACTCTACTAATTATATGAGAGTATCAGTCATGCTTCTTTTATTCAGAACTTAACAGTGCATTAAACATGTTTAGAGAGCAAAATGTTTGCTGTATAAATCTATTACACAAATAATGCTAGTCCATTAATCTGAGAGTTAGTTACCTTGTACTTGATAACTACAGATTATGAAGACAAGTAGCTTTTTCCTATGATTTTTATTTAGACAGTTCAATTGGTCACTAAAACAGATCATAAACTTCATCTGGATATAACATCACTTTTTTTTTTTAAATATATTTTTATTTTTAGTATAAAGACAAAATAAAAAGTCATATAAGATAGCATTCTGGGTAAGAATATGTCAGAATTCCAACTAATAATTTGAAAGAGAGATTAATATTTAAATAAGATTTATAACCTTTTCCCTTACTATAAGATTGTAACTTTTACTTGGTAAGTTTACTCTGTATACAAACCTGACGATACACTTTCTATACACAAAATGTGTGTGCATTAGTTAAGAAGCATATAGGCATCACACAGATATTAAATTGTTTTCAGCACAACATGAACCTGTTTCAGTGATTATCGCTGTGTGCGTATTGTTGTTTTCTTTGTTTCGTTTTTTCATCTGAATGTAATTACCTAACACCATCTAGCTTGCAGGAGATCAAAAATAGTTAACAAATCTTCGAAGTGTTTACCTTACAACAGTCTTCTAATATTATTCTCACAGCTCTACAGGGACTACTCCTTCATTTTCCAGGAAAAAAAAAAATCCCAGAAGGAATGCTTATTTTTTTTTTTTTAGTGAAATAAATTTAAATTTCAGGGTATTACCAGTTTTTGGAAACTTAAATATTTTCATATGAAGCAACTGTTTGCCAATTTTCTTTTTATAATCACAAGCGCATCACTTTTATAGACTACAATTTTAGAGACAATAGCCAACTGAAATAGAAATAAATGCCAAGAAGTTGGAAAATATTTATCTCATAATATGTCAATTTTGCATTTTTTAAAAACTCATTATTTAATGCTACCAGAAACCAAAGTTGTTGAGTAAAGTGTTGATCTACTTTCATCCTATAATGGGACTTAATTTCTACACAGGGTAGAAAATCAGATATTTGAATTTCTCTGTAAAAGAAATACACTATGTTTTCACTTAATCTAGATGTCAGAAAAATTCTAGTTCAAAGATAAAGAAAGCTATGTAATTATTACATGATCTTCTGAAATTGCAGCAGTGCTCCACTGCTTCTTAGACTAATCACAATAGGAAGTAAGGCAACTGAGATTTCATTTGGTGATAACAGATGAGTCCACAGTAAATTCTGAGCTGCATGGCTCCCAGATAGTTAGCTTTGTATAAACAGTAATAATTAATGAACCACCCCCCCCCACCTCCCTTTAAAAAATAATCAAAACCAATCAACCAACCAACCAGAAAAACAACCTCCACTAGCTGTGTTATGTGGAAGGAAAGCTCAGAGTACCTCTTTTCTACATGATCACTTTGGAACCTGAAAACATTATTTTGTGCAAACCTTCACAAAAAGCCAAGCAGTTTTAGTTTATCATTTTATATAGTTAAAAACTAAAAGTTTGGTATCATCAGGACCTTAAAATGCTAATATTGCACAATAATGAAAAATTTAACATACTTTCTTTACTGTACTACTTTAATTGGCTTTGAAGTAGGTTTGAAATAGATTTAAATTTTAAAAGTACACATTTTGAAAATACACATTTGGATAAAATGCATAAAAATGATAAATCCCCAACACTTTAAAAACTAAAATTAGATTTTTCTTTCTAAAAGAAAGATTTATGTAAAATGGGAATTGATTTCTAGATATTTTATTGCAAGAGCTACATCAGAAATTAGACCACAGCAACAGTTTCCAAATTAAATTTTAGTTATTTCAATCTGAAATAGTAGCCCATAGCTGTAAAAGGGAAAAAGTGGACAGCTCCAACAGGCATCTGACCTATCTTGGGTATTTATCTTAAAATGAACTAAGAAATCCCTGGGTATGTGCATTTTTCTCACATGCATGGATTTCTCTGCACCATCAGGGCAGGTCCATCCCAGCTTTAAAAACTAAACGAGGAATGTCATATAAAAAAACTCAATGCTCTTGAATTCTCCTGTCCTTATAGATAATATAAGGATGTTCTGGAAAGTTTCTTAATGTTGTGCAGAAAACAAAGACAACCTACTAATGTCTTCTCTAGGCAGGGGAATTATGCCACTGTAAAAGAAAAAAAATAAAAAATCATTATCCATTGTGGATAATGATGGCATATATTTACTTTATCAAAATTGTTATTCTCTTCCTCAAACTAAGACTGTCCACTAAAGAGGGATGATCCAATTTATCAAAGTTCATTTAGTTTTCTTGTGTATGCAGGTTTAATGGATTCTGTCATCACTGGCAATGTAATGAGGTAACAGCAACACTGAAGAAAAAACAAAAAAAAAGTGTGATCTGGTGTAATATTGTTCTCCTTGTCTGGGTAAGACAACCTGTTTACAGCCATCAACCACAGACCTAGTTAAAAGTTAGAGATCATGTTAAAAGGCTCCTAACTCTGAAGACAATATAAATAAATACAAGTAAGATTCTTTGTAGATAGATTCTTTGTAGATAGATAGAAAGATTCTTTGTTCACCTGGAGAGGTGAATGCCCAAGAGCTGGACATTAAGTCTGAGAGGTGGTAATTGTCAGGGGAGGGATTGCATGGGACGAGTAAGTCCCCAGCTGCCTTGGCAGGGCTTGACTTTTTTCTGCTGTGTATACTTAGGAATATGAAATACAGAAAATGAAATGTCAGGAAGAAGGAAACCTTAATAGAGCTTCTTTGGGGCACAGTAGTCACCAGGAATATAAGTTTACAGTCAAGGGAAAGCAGTTCTTGTTATATTGGCAGTCTGAACTTAAACTGCATTCACCAAATAAATGGCATTTATTATCAACAACATGATAACTTACTGGCAAACAAAACAATTACAACAATGGAATAAGTCATCTGTACTTCAATTTTATTTGTTAGATCTTAGTTTTCTTTATTAAACCAATGATATGTTAATATGTGAACACATGTACAATCAATTAATTCTGGAGAATTGGTCTAATCTTCTCTTTAATTCCTTTTGTGCTTCTCTTCTATTCAACTATTGTCTAGAACAGTATAAACAAATTATATGCTAAGACTTTTTTTAATTACCCATTTTTAACAGGATCTTACTTTTCTGTAATATTTGTTACAGGCAAATCAGTACAGCAATAGTTTTCAGCGTCTAACGTTTCCTAGATGACATTATTCTCCAGGTGGTTACTGGATGTAAGAAGAAATCCAGCAGAAGGATGTCATTTAATCGTTAAAAGAGTAAAGGGTTTACTTTGAAACTAGTCATTCAACAAATTATTCTGTTTCCCACTACCCTCCCTAATACCCTGCAAAATTGTAAGTGGAACTGGGTATGCTTACACAAAGGGATGTCAGCCTAACAATACAGCACCAGCCATGCCCCAGTAGCCATTCTTTTCCAAGTTTGCTTTGACTCAACTCACAGTCCCCACGATGCTGTTAGTGAGCTGCAGAAAGTGGCAGATGCTGAGAAAGCAAGTAAAACATGGGTCAAACAGAAGCACTGAAATCAAAAGGATGCAGGGGAAACACCTGATCTTTCCTTTGAATGTTGTTGGTTCTTTTCCCAAACTAAACAAAAAGCCAAGAACCTCTTCCCAGCAAGCTGTTAGCTAATTGGTATTTGTTGATACAGTCTGTAACTCCCTCAGAAATCAAAGTATGAAGTAAACAGCAAGTACCTGGGAAGATAAAGCCTTTGTATTATAGCTAAATGGAGGCGAGGAGGAATCTGAAGCTTTCTTTCAATTAGATTCTACTTACATATTTGCATGTTACCTCTGAAGAGCAGAACAAAAGCCACTTGAATGTGCCCCCAATGGATACACAGTATTTGATCATCTACCTTGGCAGTTTCGTCTCTATCACACCTTGATTCGTGCACAGACGCAGCAGCAGGACAGATCCTGGTAGGTGCTTATTAAAACACTAAAATGCACTTTTCTTTTTTGCAGAATTCCAAAGACAGCATTATTTAAAACAACGTTATTCTTTTTGAGGTGACAGGTTTTGGCATCTACTTCACAACTTTACCTCTTTGTTGCACTATGCACGTGTAATCTTTTTTTTGTTTGTTTTTAAATAAAATTTTTCCACAACTGCAATCAAGCATATCCTTCATACCAGAGCCTCTGAAGTTTTACTGTGAATATGTATTTCAGAATAATGCCACTCATGACTATCAAAATGGACTGTAAAATGAAAAATACTCCAGAAATATAGATAGTTTAGATGTTTAGCTACCTTGCCAGGGCTTACATTTTTTCCTTACACACAGCATTGCTAGCACACTTCCCCTTCTACACAGGTCCCTCCACGCTCAATCAATTTTCTGGCTTTAAAAGATAAGAAAAAAAAAAGAAAGGCTATTGAAGGACAATATGATGCTATACCTTTTGTTGAAAACACACAGTTCAGTTCCCCAATGCCACCTCTGGAATGAGGTAGCAGAGGAGGAGGGCTGGCCGAGTGCCTCTGTAGCCTTCTCATTCTCTGATGCTACAAGACAGCTGCATTGCTAAAGGGCAGCCTTAAATGAGGCTGCGGGGAGCAAAAATTCAAGTACAGTAACTTATGTTACTGCCCTGGCAGCTAAGGGTCAATCGTACCCTGGGGTGCATCAGGCACAGCACTGCCAGCTGGTTGAGGGAAGGGATTGTCTCCTTCTGCTCTGTGCTGGTGCAGCCTCACCTCAAGTACTGTGTGCAGTTTGGGGCACTACAGTATAGGAAAAATATAAAACTGTTAGAGTGTCCAAAGGAGGGCAACAAAGATGGTGAAGGGTCTGGAGGGAAAGCCGTATGAGGAACAGCTGAAGCCCCTTGGTTTGTTCAGCCCAGAGCAGAGCAGGCTGAGGGGAGGCCTCATGGCGGCCTGCAGCTCCCTCACGAGGGGAGCGGAGGGGCAGGCGCTGAGCTCTGCTCTCTGGGGACAGCGACAGGACCCGAGGGAACGGCATGGGGCTGGGACAGGGGAGGGTCAGGCTGGGGGTTAGGGAAAGGGTCTGCACCCAGAGGGTGGTCAGGCACTGCGACAGGCTCCCCAGGGCAGTGGTCACAGCACCAAGCCTGACAGAGTTCAAGAAATGTTTGTAAAATGCACTCATAGGGTCTGATTTTCAGGTGGTCCTTTGTGAGCCAGGAGTTGGACTCGATGACCCTCATGGATCCCTTCCAACTCAGGATATCCTGTGATTCTAAGTGACTGCGCCAGAATGAGCGAGCACTGTGCCTACCACTGGAAACACTTCCTGTACCTATACCTAATTTTTGCATGAATTATTCCTCTATAATGAACTAGTATATCACCAGTAGAGGTGCAAATGCTTCTCATTTGAAGAAAGTGATACAGAACTGTATTCTTCAGACAGAAGAATAACATTCTTCTCTGTTATATAAGCAGTGTAAATTGAACTTATCTAGCATGCAATCGTTTTCTCATTATTAGATTTTAACAGTAGTAAGCATGTTAGATTAGATGAACAGTCTTATGTAAGGAAGTCAACCCTTAAAACCTGCAAGTTTGTTACAAACACTAAGAATCAGAAAAAATACTTACTTGAAAGTTATTTTTCCTCAGCTGTAGTAAACTACTGTTCAATGGCAAAATAATACTCACAATTTCACTAGTACAGATTATCCCTATAAAAGATAAACCCAAAGGACTAAGGTACTAATCCCGTCTCTGACATTTAACAGTTCTGTTGTACCAAATGAGCATGGTTTCAGTTTCTTTGTGAAGCAGAAATGCTAACAGTCATTTACGTCCCCCCGTGGCATTGTGAGGATAAATGTATTGTCATAAAGGTCTTTGAAAATGAAAAGTTGTAAGCGTTTTTATTGATGTTTTACTTCCCGTTCTACTGGAGTATATTAAAAATAATTTCACAATTGTCAAGTGCAAGCTTTATCTACACATATTTCTCAATTTACCAGTCCCTCCTCCTACAAATTGCAAAGATGAGAGAACAGCTCAGCAAGTATATTTTCTAGCCAACACTGCTTGTATACAAAGGATATAATAAGATGTAGAATATGATCAGAATAATTTTATCCAACTACCGCTGATCTGATTTGCCTTGCTGTTACACAACAGCATAAATGCCTAATTGATTTGAGGATTTGATCATTGATCAAATCGATTATAGCTACCATGATAACCAAAGTGAAAAACTGGTATTAATAAACAATAGCTTGAACAAACAAATAATCTTTCTACTGATTGGGAAACCAGTTCAGCATCAGAAAGAAAAATTACCCAGGTTAAACAGTGATTATCTGCTAGAGTGACTTACAGTAGGATGACTTCTACTTAATTACTGATCCACTTGAAATAATTCTCTATTTAAATTGCAGTTTGGCATTCTGCAGGCCAGTTCTAGGGGCAATCAAGGGCAACCTATACAGGAGAGTGTAAAGATGTTCATAAGCTAAGCAACTGCACAAAACATCTAGTACATAGCTGGAGAAGGAGAAGAAAGAAGGGAACAGGTAAGTTTGTCCCTAACCTTAATCTAAAGCCAACTCTCCCTTTGATTGCCTTTAGGACTGCAGATGTTTGATGGTATTCCATAAAGATGCACTCTGAGCGAGCCCCAGTGACTTTGTGCATGCTGGAAGATACCTTTCTAGGCTTCTGTGACATGTCTGTGTGAGTTTTCTCCTGTGATACCCAACGAATACACTGGATTATTCTGAGACATGGTGGGATGTTATTGTTTGTTTTGTTTTGTTTTTCCTTATAGAAAGCATCCGCATTTTCCTCTATACACATTTCTTTAGTATACACTAAACAAACAAAGGAATATGAGAAAAATTAATGCCTGCAGTACAAGACACGAAATACAAAAAATAGTTGCTTGGCAACCAGCATGAGAAATGAGAGTTTATGCCTGTACAAACAGCCAAGAGAGTGGCATGAGTACCATTTGTGACTGCTGTTTAAAGAATGGGTGAGGGAGAGGATGGCTGAGGTGATTTTGTTTTAATTAAATTTGTATCTGTAGTTTTTCTAATTTCTGTGGTTTTCTCACAAATATGTATGTGTCAGAATATAATAAAGGTGTATTTTAGATTACTTTTCTTTTATGCCTTTATAGTACTATCTTTGCTCTTTTTCTTTCTTTCTTTTTTTTTTTTTTTTAAAGAAATGCCATGCTTTTTTCATAACACTTAAAAAGAGCTAGGGAGGTGTAAATAAATCCTGATTTCCATTTGTACGTTGCTTCTTAAAGATTAATGAATTAGACATTTGCAACTACTTTCCTCAGGAAGAATGGATACATCTATAAAAATTCTGTCAGCTTGGAAAAATTCTTCAGCCTATTGTAACTGTAAATACATTCATCAAGAAAAACTGTTTTTGTTTTTGTTTTTTTTTTAGTATTAATACATGTGCAATTTGTTCAAATCTCCAAATGATACCAGCATCTGATCACTTGGAACAGTAGAAAAATATACACAGGGCTTCTCTTCACAATACCTGAAGACTTGCAGACTATTATGTAAACCAATACTGATGATAAGTACCACCTCTAGTCCCGCAAGTCCTTGTACTGCAGACTCTTGGAGGCTAGAAAGATAATTCTGAGGACTTATCATTAGGACCAGAGATGATTAATGGAATGGAACATCTTTCCTGTGAGGAAAGGCTGAGGGAGCTGTGACTTTGCAGTCTAGAGAAAAGGAAGCTTGAGGGGACCTTATCAATATGTACAAATACCTGAAGGGAGGGTGCAAAGAGGACAGAGCCAGGCTCCTTTCAGTGGTGTCCAGTGCCAGGACAAGAGGCACTAGGTACAAACTGGAACACAGGAGGCTACCTCTGAACACCGGGCAGCACTTCTGTGCTGTGTGTGTGACTGAGCAGTGGCACAGGCTGCCCAGAGAGGCTGTGAAGTCTCCCCCTTGGAGATCTTCGAAAGTTGCCTGGGCAGCCTGCTCTGGGTGTCTTTGCTTGAGCAGGGGGCTGGACCAGGTGACCTCCAGAGGTCCCTGCCAACCTCAGCCATTCTGCAATTTTATGCTTAAGCCGTTCTTATCCTTAACAATCCAGTGCTAACCACTGTTGCATATTAGACTGATCAGTGGTCTGATCCATATAGTTATTCTAATGTCCAAATTATTTAGAAACATTTAAAAGTGTACGAGAGACTGAGCTGAAGTCAACACAAACGTTTTCTTTACTCTCAAGATTATATCAGCATATTATAAGAACATTTAACCTGCCTGTTTTATTATATACCTTACTGTTTCTCTGAATTCATTTGCCCAACGAGACCTGCAACTATGTCATGTTCTACAGAAAACCATGCATTAGTAGTGACAAGTCTATTAGAGTGGTCAGCAGTCAAGTGCATTGATTCACTTCCTTTCAGTGCACTAAAACATCACTATAATTGCTACACTACCTTTTGCATTGTCAATAGATGTAGTCATTCATGATGTTATTTTAACCCTACAAGTAATAGCAGTCAGTGGGAAAAAAAAAAAAAAAACACATAGTAAACTTATCTCTAGCTGCTATAGTAAACAATATTTTAAGATCTGTTCGTGACATTTTAGGGAAAAGCAAAACTTGAAGCAGCTGCCATAGTCTGTATAAAATCCTTTTTTTTGTTGGATACCAGGACTGTCCTGCAGCTGATGCAGTATGACAAAACTTGGATAGGCATGAAAAAGGATAAATATCCTCAGCAGAGGAAGTATTTTAATGCCTAGTGCAGACTAACAAGAAAAGTGCCACCCACCAACATAAAACCAACCCATGCTGTGCTGCTGGTTGTGTTTTTGGTACTTACGGGTTTGTGTGCTGCAAAGATTTCAAACCCCGTGAAAGAAAGAAAGAAGGAAAGAAAGAAGGAAAGAAAGAAGGAAAGAAAGAAGGAAAGAAAGAAGGAAAGAAAGAAGGAAAGAAAGAAGGAAAGAAAGAAGGAAAGAAAGAAGGAAAGAAAGAAGGAAAGAAAGAAGGAAAGAAAGAAGGAAAGAAAGAAGGAAAGAAAGAAGGAAAGAAAGAAGGAAAGAAAGAAGGAAAGAAAGAAGGAAAGAAAGAAGGAAAGAAAGAAGGAAAGAAAGAAGGAAAGAAAGAAGGAAAGAAAGAAGGAAAGAAAGAAGGAAAGAAAGAAGGAAAGAAAGAAGGAAAGAAAGAAGGAAAGAAAGAAGGAAAGAAAGAAGGAAAGAAAGAAGGAAAGAAAGAAGGAAAGAAAGAAGGAAAGAAAGAAGGAAAGAAAGAAGGAAAGAAAGAAGGAAAGAAAGAAGGAAAGAAAGAAGGAAAGAAAGAAGGAAAGAAAGAAGGAAAGAAAGAAGGAAAGAAAGAAGGAAAGAAAGAAGGAAAGAAAGAAGGAAAGAAAGAAGGAAAGAAATCAAAGAATGTATTTTTACTCTTTGCAATCAACATTACCCCAATTCAATCTCCAGTAAGATAGTCTTTTGAAGACTGGGACATCTAACTTGCAAATTTCATCAGAATGTGTGGGTTCAAGGAAGGGGAATTAACACTGACATATGCTTTCATTTTCTTCCTCCTGCCTGTCCAGAAGTCTGAAGAGTTATTTCTACCATCGATTACCAAAGTAATTGTCAACAGCTGGTTATTCATCTAACTTTTATTGTTCTCCCTTTTGATTTACTAATGAATGTTGTTCCACGTTTGACATAAGACATCTATTTTTTTCCAGCCTAACACAATCTTTACTACTCTTAATATATTCACTATCATGCTTTAATTACGCCTTCATGTTATTTTGAATACAACAGTAAAGAATTCAAATAAATTTTAGCTTCTGGTTTCTCAGAAATGGATATAAGGACAGAAAATTTCAACCCTCTTTTAAGTCAATAATTGACGATAATTAATGAGAGGCTCTCAGTGACTCCAAATTCCCAGGAGAGAAGAATAAAGAAAAAATTAAAAAATCCAATACTACATCTTCCTTTTCTGTTTATCACAAAACTTCTTTATAGTTTGAGGAGGTATAACACTTACAGAATAAACAAGCAAGGGATTGACTTTCCATTACACTTGTTTTTCAGTCTGTGCAAACACATTCCCTTCCCAAGGCAATCAAGGACAGCATTGTTCCTAAGTCACTCCTGACGATACAGATAGAGGAAAGCAAGTCTTGCAGCTTCATTCAGTTGCTCCCACCATGCTCACACTCAGCATGTCTAGAGCTACCACTGCTGATGTATCAAAGGAGGCTAATGAGGCAAATTTAACCAGGAAGTAGGCATACATTTTGAAAGTCGCTTCTCAAAGAGAACAATGACCAAGAAGTATCAACACGTTTTGAACAGGAAAGCCCACTTTGTCTAGCTGGTCCTCAAATTCTGTTTTGCTTGGCATGTCAACACTTACTTTCACTATCACAAATATATGCTAATCAAGCTACTGATCTTATCCTTGGGAAAAAAGATCCATGTTTAAATTTGGTCTGTTTTTAAACTCTTGAGAAACATTCTGCAGTATGACATGCTGAAAGGAAAAATCTCTCTCTATATATATATGCTTTATGAGGTCTTATTATTAATTATCTATACCACCTACACTAAAATAAAACCTCCCTAGTAAAATTTTTCATGAAAACTTTACTAGGCCAAATTGTAATGTTATTTACATTTATTTCACACTATAAAAGTGCTTAATGCAAGGGCTTAGATGGCTAGAGGCTTATTTTATATTTATGAGATACCAGGATCAGTCATAACAACATAAGAGAGTAGAACAGTAAGACATTAAAGACGTGTCAGAAATTGGTAACACTGTCAGTGTTCCTTAGCATGAAGTCTCCCATCGTTGAAGTAAAAAAATTTGGTGGTTGTTCCACAGGTGTTGGACAATACTGATATGATGGAACAGACCCTGGACACTCATTACTTTAGTCATATTTTCTGAACACACTTACTTGTAAATGCAAGGTGTTATTCACGCAATCAATCATGTTTTTTTATTAGATTAGCCAAAACTCAGTTTTTGAGCATCACAGAGAATGATCTTCAAGCAGTCTCCATATGATAATAGGCTTAACCATAAACACCAGCTTCTAAGATTTAAAGTATTTGTCCCGATAGAAACTTAAAAGCAAGCCATTTTATGTAGTCAGTTGAAAAGTAATATTGTATTTCAAAGGAAATAAACTATCATTATAAACTCACCAACCCTCTTCTGTCTGTAGAATTACTATAATAGTAGCTACACCAAAATGTACCTTCCAGGTACCATACAAATATGAATCAATTTTGTATTAACAGCATCCCAATAAGGTCAGTTAGCAAATTAGAGGAATGTTATCAGGGAAGTCACTTGGATTAACTGAAGCAACCACCACACAATAATGATGTGCACATCAAGCGTGCAGGTACTCAGTTACAGCAGGTAATCTTGCCTCCCCAAACTCAAGCTCAAAGGCAAGAAGATGAATGGCCAAAAAAGATGGATTTATTCTGCCACATGGCAAGCACACCGTAATCCTGTTTACATGTATTACACACAGTAAGTATTCCCAAGAACGGAAATTAGCTCATCCTCATTTGGACCTAGAAGACCTACTTAGAAGAGTTTTAAACTCTTATCTCCCTGTTAAAGTTTGTGGGTTTTTTTTGTTTTTAATACATCATGACTTTGAAAACACTGGCTCGTATTATTCAGAATGAAATATGAATGAAACAAGCAAGAGAATCTTTGTCGGCAACTGTATAGTTACAAGCAAACCAGAAAAATACTGACCCAAGGAAACAAGCAAACAATGAGGACATTCATTCTGCAGTTCTCGTGGGACTGTTAAGAACAGTTAATTAGGACTACATCATTCTACATCTTACTCTATAGCAAGCTAATACATAATTACACAGAACTTCAGTAAACCAATTATAATGTGCAGTTTAAAACTATGTGTATTTAACACACAGCTAAGAATTTTTAAAATATTCTTTTTAGTTGAGGCAAAGAAACCAACCAAACAAGCCAAATTCCCAAAACTGTCTAAAGAGAGAACAGAAAATCAGCTGCCCTTATTCTAAATACATTATTTTGTCCAGAGAAGATGCTTTGCAAACTCCTTTGGAAAAAAAAAAAATCTATTATCAGAAAATAAAACAACCTAACTACATATTCTGTTATTCATCTCCTCATCCCCAAAAAATATCAGCACCTGAAAAAAGCCAAAGCAAGCAGATGAAAACTTGGGTTTTAAGCTTGAGATGGTGATTATGGTAATATTAGATTTACATTTTCCTAAATCTTTCCTCTAGGGAGTAGATAAACAAGGAATAAATCCCACTACTACCTATGCGAAAGAATCACTTGCAGGTCCTGGAAAAGCATTTAAGGAGATTCAGTAGGTCTCTTTCTAGTTACCTATCATTAAAATGCAATTCTTTGAACATAAGAGCTAACAGCTAGCTTATAAACTCCACTTAAAAATTGCACAGGTTTCAGTTCTAGCGGGAATATACAGTCCTGGTTAAAAAAAAAAAAAAAGAAAAAAAAAGTCTATGTCCATGCTAGAAATAAATAAAACATAGGAAACACAGGACAAGCAAAGTATATAGCATAGTGACTTCTTCAAGACTTTTCAAAGGCTTTATTATTGAAGGTTATATAAAGTATTCCCTCCCCCCAAAACAATGGTTTTTGTCTTTGCCCCCCTCCCCCAAATCACTTTACTTTCCCCACCAAGAGCTAGCGATATGAAAAAACAGCCCAAGTGGAAATGTTCTAGCATACAGGCAATTCTGATTAAAAGTTATATGCTAGCCAAAATACTCCAAACTTAGTTTTGCAATATTGGATTTAGCATAAAGAGTTATTCAGATTTTTCCATTCTATAATATGAATCACTGCATTAGGAAATGCTATGTGTCATACTCGTTTGCTTGGCAAAACCAACAAAAATATTGAGAGAGAGTTATTTATTAAAGATGGTAGTTGCATCTCATTTTAGTTCAAGAAGGTTCCTCCCCCTCCTCAGGACATTTCTGCTATGATTAGCATCCCTAGGTATAATTTAGTCTAATGACAATCACTCATGATCTTTTCAATCCTACACTTTTTGCCTAAGGTTTTTTTAACAGCTTCTAATTAGAGAAGAATTCTTTTTGAAAACAAGTTTATAAACTGTCATTAGTGGAGTAATGCAGGATAAAGAAGGGCTGGAAAGAGTCAGAGAAACAGTTCCAGAATTTTTCTGGAGGTTCAAATGTCATGAAGTAAATAATCTACTGGCCAATTCCCTGTATACTTCACAGGAAAGAGGTCCTGATGAGAATCTAATTGGAAGAAAGGCTTTAGTCTAATCACAGTTTTAACTGTAAATACGTAACAATTGGTGTTGTGCTACAGGTAAACATTTTGATCACTGAGATTAAGAGTGACACTAAAGTTTTTCACCACCGAATTTTACTTTGTTTTGACTAATACACAGCTACATGGTTTTGTTTCCAAAAATTGAGTAGATTTTATCACAGATCAGCTAAATCTGTGGGACTTCAGTAGAAATTACAGAGCACACATATTGCTACCTGTAATTCAAAGGGGAAAAGCTGGACATGCCCATCAAAACACTGAAATCATACCTCACTTCTGATGAGGAATAAGCATTTCTCTCCTCCTGCTGCTGCAAGTCTGCTCTGTAGCATGCAGCTATGCTCAACTCTCCAGCAGAAAGGGTGAGCGCGAGCCAGCAGCTCGGCCTGAGACCAATGGTGTGTTTCACAAAAGCCATATTCTCAATGCGACACCTGAGTAACACAGAATCAGGCTGCATGCACCAACTTGGACATCAGAAGTACCTTTAGCTTGCTGGTTTGCTGCATGATAGGAATCAGCAAATGGAAAGAGGAGCAAGAGCCCAATGAACAACTGATAGTAGCATGGTCATACTGCTGGGCAGCACCGAGCAGCACAGGGTCCATGGTGCTCCCCACCTCAGCTGGCGTGAAGGCCAGTGCACCCACTCCATTCCCTGTGGCCAAACAAATCATACTGAACAGCTTTAAAAAAAAAAAAAAAAAAAAAGCATTTTATTTTATATTTTATTTTTCCTTCCCTCTAATTGCTAATACAGACTCCTGGTTCACCAAAGTGAACCCACTCCATTTCTATTGCTTAGACAAAGTGCAATAATTTGAAGTGCATTTTGATGTGGCTCCTTACCCCTCCCAACTTCCAGCTTCAAGTGCTGCCTTGGTTGTGCAGTGGTTGAATGACGGAAATTGAACACCGAATCATGAAAATGTTGACCTAACCTTGATGTACACGATAAAAGCCTTCGACTCTTCGCCTTCTGTGCAGCACAGCATAGCTGTTTAAATGCTTTCCTCAATTGCAATTTGAATATCTTTAGCAGAAATAACTATTCTATTTTGGTAAGGTAATACTTGTAAAAAAAACACAAACAAACAAAAAAAAACTTTCCTCTTTTGTTTTTAAGCAACTAACAGATGCAATTTGTAGGCAATAGCATTTCTCAAGAAATGCATCCACGCCATGTAGTAAGACATTTGAACAACTGAATGAAATAGATAACTGTCTATACCTATGCACTCACTAAAATTCGTTTGCTGTTTTAAATGAGCTTCTGGAATTGAACGCAAAACTCCACAGATTCATTAACACCTTTTATTTTTAAATCACATTTTCATTTAAGCAGCTTAAATATTTTAAAAGCATCCTCTGGCTCTGTACATAAATAAAAGAATGCAGCAGTATCCTTTGAAAGGTAAAATGGGAGGCAGTACAATCAACTACATTATTACTTTTTTTTTGGGGGGGGGGGACAGATTGCATTCTAAAGGGAAATTTCACATACGAAAAAGAAAAAGGGTAAGTTGAACATGCTTCTATTCTTTGTAGGAAAGACAGTGATAAAAATGACAGGCTAATATATTTTCTAGTACATTTATTCATGTGCTTATTTTGCAAGCCACAGAGCCAACTGTCAGCTTTTGATACAGCTCAGTAGACAATGACTTGTGCTAAAAGTTAGTGGATTACAGATGCTCAAGAAAAAAAATAAAGCAAAACACATGCCCATTGACCCTTCAAATGCATACATTTTACTGTACAGTAATTGGACAAAAACTAGAAACATGACTTAAACAACACAATCAGCAGATAATAGTTTAAATACTTTTAGAAAGGAGAATCGGACTTTTTTTTTTTTTAAGTGCAATATACACTAGTATGTATATAGTATTAGGTAGCAAAATACAGATTTAAATATCACGCACAGGTTCCAAATCCATACTAAAACAAGTTTTCTTATATAATTATTTATATAACTATACAAGAATGTAACGCGCACATGTATTTATATATGTAAAGACAAATATACACAGCATACGTAAATATGCTTTGTTGCTGAAGAATGTAGAAGTATTTTGATGAAATGTAACAAATATTTTAAAAACAATTATACTGACAAAAATGTTTTGCAAGAAATGATGATATTGGAAAGAACACTACTATCTGTAGTAGTTCAATTAGAACTAATGTCAGTATTTTATAAATGCCATATTACAGGTAATGAAGACAAAACCCTTCTATTGTGGAAAACAGACTAAACAATTTCTAAAAAAAAAAATACTAAAGATGTTAAAATATTATTTAAAAATGCCATTGTGAAAAGTGATTTTCTGATTTTTTTTCACACTTTTGCCTGTCCTAAAAGTTTATGTTAATTTAATTCCACACTTCGCCGCTTATGTTCCCAACCTGCACACCTCTCTCCCTTTCTTCATAAACATGCATCCTTTCTCTTTTTTCTTTCCCACACCCACACATATCCAATGTGTCAAGATAAAAGAGATTTCTGGCACTACATTTTGAAAGAAAGTGTGTTAAACTGGTGAAAAGACAAAAAGTAAAATTCTGATAAAGCAATATACTCTTCTTCCTCTGACTTTTTAAAGATTATTTGGTTGATGAAAAGAGGTAGCATTTCTTCTCAGGTATAGACAACCTTCACTCTCATTCCCACCCCCAGTATATAGCATTTTATGCTGTGTTAGCCCAAAGAAACAACTTCTAATTGTGCTTTTCTATTAAATTTACATATTCTTTTGAGTTATTCCCTTCAGTCTGTCTACAGTAACATATTTTTTGTTTATTATTATCTTAGTTTTACAAGTACTAGAAGATACTGAAAGAGATTCCCAAGCCATGAGACTGAAGGAACTACCAAAGGTCAGATTATATATTTCTCACAAATACAGTAAATAAAGAACGTAAAACCACACCTTTAATAATTCATATCACTAACAGGGAGCTGTCAATGAAAGTTTCAAATTAAATGGGACATTATCAGTACGTTAATGTCAGAAGACGGAAAAAAATCAACTTTTTTTTCAGCTAATTGATGCTTTTTAAGAGTTTTTAAATTAACTTTAATGAAATCAGAACACTGTCTTAATGCATTCATTATTCTTTCATCAAAAGCATCTACAAATAAATTATCTCTATCTTAGATAAGTCAATCATAGTAAACAGAGTGAAATAAATAGGATTATTACTTTCATCTTTAATGGAAACCAACAAAATGAAATACCACACACAGCCTGGAAACCTAGCCTGTTAATTCTGTCAATCTTTTAATTCTTTTCCTTTGACCATTTTAAAGAGAATCCAGTTTGGGGAGAATTTCTCTCATATCTGCCAGAGGATAAGCCTTGATTCAACATTTCCAGTTGAGCTTCTAAGGAATACAGGAGAGTTGGGAAGTCTGGGTTGGGATGCCAATATGCTATAATATTCTGGAAGACTTCAAACAATCACTTTCTAATTTTAATGTACTTTTTTTTTTTTTTAAATGTCATGCATCTTTGTAATACTTTACTGTTCCTGTTTAATTACATCATAATTTCTGATAATAAAGGCTTTAAATCTAATCCACTGACGTTTTGAACATGATAGACTTTTCAGATCAGCAGATGAGATTAAAACATGGAAGTTAAAGTCATGCTAAAACAGTATAATATTAGAGTCCATTATATACATATATTTATAATCAATTTTGTGTCAGTTTATTGACTGCTTATAAATGGAACATTACAGCAAACTGCATTCTGCGTTTTTAAGGGTAGATTTGTTTTTGTACATAAAATTTGGGAATACAAGCAATATATGTACATATAGTTTTCTAAACAACTGTTTCCAGAACAGTTGCAGTTAGTACTTGAGAAATATTTTGCAGTGTCATGATTTAACATCTGTTTAGCAAAAGATGTTGTAAATAACCATTTTAAGGCTTCAGTTTCCTCTCATGCTATTTTCTACAGGATTTTGACAGAGAGGATACCTTCCTACATGACTGCACTGGACATAACATTGATGCCAAATGCACCTGCAATGTAAGGTATCTCCACATTTTGTTTTCCCGAGCTGGCCACTCTGCCCTTTGGATCCCGCGCAATAGAGTTGCCAGGAGCAAAGCCATGCCTGCAGCTATGACACTTAAGTTCACAGTCTCTTATTCGAAGAAATCACTTGAATTAACCAGTTTTAATCATAAAGTCATATTTGTCTTCTTTCACACTGTGCTATGCAAAGGAACGAGATGGACAGCTGAAATCGCATTTGTCATAACAGCCACAGACAGGTTTCTCACTCTACAAAACCTGCTAGAGGAGAAAATGAACTGCTAATAAAGAGGCTGTCTAACATGGGATGTGGGAATTATGCAAACTCTGAGTGCCTATTAGTCAAATTCATCACCACATGCACAGTCAGCTTACACTGTAGTTTTCCTCATCACAGGGCCATTACGCTAGGCCTTTCCCAGAAAATGCCAGGCTGATTACACACCTTGGAAAGATTACAATAATTGCAGACAATTCTGGAGAAATGAAAGTTAGCATTACTGTACAACAAACACTTAGACCAGTGAGCTGAAATAGATTTCTGTAAATAATGCAACATAGGTGTTCAAACGTGAACTAATCGCGGTGAACGACTCTTTTATCAGTTGTGTGAAGGGAAGCCGCCTCAGGTGGGCTAGAAAATAAACTGTAAATGCTTATTCAACACAGTAAGGAACTGTTAATGAGAAAGAGATCAAAGCACTTAACTCAAAATCTACACAAAGTAGGCTATATGACTTGCCTCACGGAGATACTCCTCTGCCAGACTCTCAGAAACGAGCGTTTTAGTATAGACAGAGTTTGACTAAAGGTCTGTACTAACTTGTGACTGGCTTGAAAATAGTCACAGGGGAAGCTCAAGTCTCCCCATAAACATGGGGGGCTCAGTGTCTCCTCAGAAAGGTGTACAAGATGACTAATTTTATGTGTAAAGTTCACGGCTTGACTAGCCTGCTTTAAGGTCTAAGAAATACCCTATGCCTTGCTTCTCAGATGTCAGCCATGTGGTGGCCTGACGGGAGCACACAGAGTGAACTGTGTCCTTCCCATTCACACTAGAGCTGAGTTCACCTGGATGTCCCTATCCCTGGTGTGCTTTCACCCTATGGAGCAAACTAAGTGAAATGGTGACTGACCTGACCGCACTCAGAACAGGAGACCACTAGGAGTCCCACACACAGCCCCCTGGGAGCTGGTCCCAGGCTCTTGGTCTTTCTGGTAGCTGGTCCTCACATCAGGTACCCCTACAGTTACTGCCCCCAGACCTATAGTCTCACAGGACATCAAAAAGCTGTAACCAGGCCTCACGTCCTGCTTGCTGCCCAGTCCTGCTTTGAGGTTCATTGGTTGTCCCACAATAGAGAAAATACTTGCACAGAAAGAAACTTGCACAGAAAATAATCAGGAACAAAGCATACAACTAAGACAAAACTGACTGCAGTGATAGGGCAAAGGGTCTAACACAACAAGCACAACCACCAGCAGCTTGCCTAAATTTGACTTGAACTTTTTATCAACATCCCCCTGCCAACAGCCTGATCTTTCCGCTTTCACATGCTTTTTCTTTCCCACCCTTGTCTCCAACCTTGCCTTATCCCAAATCAGCCACTTGCACCTAATTGCATTTTTGTCAATGATACCAGTTTTGCTACAATGCTGCCCAATGCAGTCTTTCTGATATTTCTCCTAGGCCACCTCAGCCTGACATGGTATCAGTGACAGGATTACTAAGGCACTACTTCCCCTGCAAGGCCTCCCCTCCCCAAAGGTTTCCAATAGTCCCCTCAGTTATTGGTAAGGTTTGGCCACCTTCCTCATAACTCCAAACAACCTGTGACACCAAGTCATCTCTCACTGTGTTCTCTAAGTCCTGTCAGCTTCTCACACCTCTACTCAATGTGTCTGCTGGCTTCGCATATCATGTCTGGTAGTTTCTCACGGTATGTTCAACAAGCTAAAGTTAAGGCCAGAAGCTGCTCATCTATTTACATACCTATAGCACTATATTCTCATGTCTCATGGTTTATAGAAAGCCTCTGAAAAAAATAAAATAAAAAATCAGAGCAAGTCCCCAATAGCTAATAAAGTGTCTTTATCCATGAAGTTCTACTGAAACAGATGCTATTATCATTTCCCTTCTGTTGGTGATGTTGGCAGCACATGGCATCATGCCAGAAGTCTGCCCAAACTCCATTTCTAATAAGGGCATTCAAAATTTGGAGCAAGACACACACACACACATACAAAAGTTGGCTTAAAATTTCAGAATTTCTAACTTAAGACATGGATTTTTTGTCCTCTCCTTCCTCAATTTCCAGCTATCAAAACTGAACATTTACTTCTTGTAGCCATTCATAGCAGAGAAGATCTAAAAAAACCCACGTATCTATCCACATAAATTTGCTTGCAGGTAAATTTATTCTCCGAATAAAGATCTTCAACGGGAAAAAAATATATGTATATAAATAAATAAAAAGCATAAAAAGATGCCCCACCAAAGAAAAATGTTTTCCTAAGAACATGGGGAAATATAGTCCAAACACACAGCCTAGGTTCTTTTCCAATGCACAGTCTCAGTGGTCCTTCTCCCCTCAAGAGTACCAGACAGGAATGAAATTTAGCAGCCTAAACTAGCTCTCCTTACACTTGCTGCTGCTATTAATGTTAATTTTCTCATTCAGGCTGTATCATAATGCCAAGATGAAAGATTCAGACTGCTGAAGAATAACTAGCGGCAGTGAGAGGCTGCCTGGGGAAAACATGCAGTTGCACATCATATAGTATAATTTTTTTTCCATCAGGACTGTTAGAGGATTTGAAGAGAAGGTAAAGGGATGGGAAGGAGAAGAAAGAAGGTAGCACCAATTATCCCTTATGTCCACTTATTTTTTGTTTCAGAAAAATTTGGTAGCCCAAGCGCAAGACGCTTATCTTACCAAATTTGGCCAAAAAATATAACATGATGGAATTCAAATAACATCATAACAAATACCACAACACTGAATATACTGTACTATATAATAGCTACATTATTAAGTCATAGACTTGCTGCTACTCATAGCAAGTTGCTTAAAATGCTGCGTCTCCATTTCTAATGCCCTGTTCTTATTTTGGCCTCAAATTTGAGGGAAAGAAAGGCTTAGCTGTACAATAAATATTTAAGCTTTAAAAACTTACAGAACAATGATTATTACTAATAAAAAGGCTACTTAAAAATTTGCATTTCACCACTACCTTTTGGCATTGAGAACCTCAGCACAAATCAGGTCTATTTCTGAACACAATTTTTAGCTTCATTATCATATGTTGTACAAATACTCTTACTTTTAACTTTCTCATACCCATGTGTAGTGCCTTTCTACCTCTTCACTTAACTCTTCTGAAGTCACTGTAACTCAGGAGAAAACTTTATCCAAAACCCAGTATGTGCCCGTTAGTCACTCAGAAACTTTTATTTAAATTGATAGAACAAAAAAGATGATACAATCAGACAGTACTGATAACAGATCAGTATTTTACTTCTCCATTGATACTGCCAATAGCACTACCAATTAATTATCAGTAGTAATAGCATTGTGCAATCCACTGTACAATTAAGTAATGTCTCCAGTAGTTGAGGATAGGAGAAAGAATAGACATTTTACTGAGTCATTACTAGACATCTGGCCCACACGTCATAAATTCCTCACTCACAATACCACACTTGGTTCAGTACACTACTTTGCTTCCTGCAAATTGCTAGTAGCACCTGGGCTGCTAAATTCTTAAATGCTTGCACCTGCCACTTCAGTATAGCCTGAGAGCGTTAGATCTTACTGCATGTTACCACACTGCTCTCAAATAGCTTTTTCTGCTCTGTCATTTGGGGCTGAAATTTAAACAGGAGGTGATTAATGATTTCTATCTATTTACCAGGATCTCTGTACATCCAGAGTTTTGTTTGATATTGGACACAACAACAAAGATTTTAATTAATTTTTTTTAAAAATGTGAATACCAGTTTCCTTTTTATTATTAGGGATTAATTGAGAGCAACGACAAGAGAAAGGAGAAGAAACTCCTCTTTGATATCCAGAATGGCTTGCTGGCTGCATTCACTTACAAACAACAAAGAAGGTGTACTTAAAAAATGTGTTGTTCAAGACATAAGACATTTTATATTGTTACTGGTCTTAACTTCAGTGTTTATGTTACTTACTGCTTCGGAACCAAAAATTCTCACCCATTGTATATTGCGAATTTATATAGTACATTTTTCAAGATCAGATTGGATCAACACTGAGCAGTTCATCTGTCCCCATAGCTGACCCTGCTTTGGGAGAGAGGTTGGACTACATATTTCCCTGAGTCCTCCCTCCAAAGTGAAGTTTCCTGTTATATAAATACCTATTTACAATCAAAATACAAAAAGCAGTAACACAGCTCTTACTGAAAAATTTGATTTTTGTACGTAGATACTTGCACGTCAGTTAGCATTTACATTATTCAGTAGCTTACAGACAGCTGATTCTATGACGACTATAACAGTAAGCCAAATTCACTGCAAAATTTGAACAGACTTGGATTTGAGCATCTGCACATTTTAATGCAAAGAAAAACTCAAGAACTAACAACTGTGTAAGGAACACTGTTCAAAAGAATGGCTAAAAGGAGGAAAGTTAATATACAAATTTATTTTATTAAAGGAGAAAAATGAAAAGTAGCAGCAAAAATATATATTGCCTCCAAATTAAATGATGTATCTGAAAAATGTTTTTTAAAAAAAATCGGGTACATTCATTGCTGGATATTCTTTACTGGTCTCAGGTTTCTTCTTACTCTATCATTAGTTCTATCATCATCTAACCTCTGCTGAATTATACTATCTGTCCTCATTCTCACTACATAAATCATAATGGGGCTGAGCGCTTTTGGTTTGATTTTGAGAGAGATTAAAGCAGCTTAAGTCTTCCTTAAACAGTGTACTAAATCATAAGAGATAGAATGTAAAAAAAAAAAAAAAAAAAGTCTATTCCCCTCCTAATAATACATCTGAAAGCACATTATATACCATTTTTAAATTTTCCACAACTAAAATAAAACCATATTCACAGAGTAAGGTTTGATTCAGAATTCCAGATAACATGAAGCTAGAATAGTCCAAATCAATAGCTTCAGTTCCTTAAAACAGGAATAATCATGGAATAAAAAAGGCAATAGACAGATAAGCAGCAAATGGTCTTTGGTAATATTCTTACACTTTTCTAAGCTAAGATTTTTAAAATACACTTGGCCTCAAAAGCTGTTTATATCTTTAGGGGTTTAAAGATGGGCTGAAGATAAAATTGAGATTCAACTTTAAATGCGTCTTTGAACACAGCGAAGTAAAACTATGTCTCACAAAATATACTAGCAAATTTATGGACTCCAAATCTTTTTTTCAGTAACAGATATGGAATCAGCATAAGGTGTAAAGTCATGATATTTCTGGGCAACTCGTTTAGACAATCTTATTTGGCCAGTGTCTGGAGCAAATATTATCATAGAAGAAAGTAGCTCTTGCTCTAAACCTCTAGAATGGGATGATCTGCCATAAAATAGGCACACAGAAGAAGACAGCAGACCAGAAAACTACACGTTAGGTGCCTGGCCCCTGCAAAATAAGGAATCATGTTACATTTGGGAAAAACCTCAACTTCTGCACCAGAGTAAGAAAAGTATACTTCTCACAAAGGATTTCCCTGAAGGAGGTAGTGGCATACATCCACAAGTTTTACATTTGCAGGTAACGGTGCAAAGGTCCCCATTTGATTTGCCTTTATAATGTTTAATTCATTTAATGCTCATTTCTGCCTATTCTTCCAAGGAAGGAGGGTCAGACTTCAGAGCACAGTTATACAGTTATGCAGAAAATTCTGTGACTAAGCAATACAAGGATCCTTGATTATAATTGTTCTCTTTTGTTTCATGGACTGCAATTGTGGTGAATGAATCAGAAACACTGCACTTAAAAAATTGTCAGATTTGTAGATACTGAACAACCTTCGGGGGAGGGGAGGAGGCTGTCATTAAAATGACTTTTTTTTTTTTACATAGAATATAATAAGTAACTTAAAATGCTCAAAGCTTCTGCTTTATCTCAGAATTATTCCTTAACAAAAATTTCACGCACTTTGCCACCCTGCCACAATCCCTTAGTAAATCATTTTTTTCCAAGACAGTGCATTCTAATGTTTTCTGCTCTATCATAAATATTGCCTACATATTCCAGTACTCAAATTACATTGTCACACACATGCACATGCATCCTCTTTCAGCTATTCACCTATTTCTTCAACTATTTTCTGTTATTTTTATTGCCGTAATAATGCAGCCCCTATTCTGTTCTGAGGTTTTATATAACCAAAATGAGACCGCTTGCAAGAAGTAAGCTTTTATCCACCCTTCTTAATATCTAATCCTAAATATCTAATCTTTCAGACATTTATAGAGGCTGAAATATTCTTAAGGGTGAAACACTGGGGAACTAATGGTTTGGTTGCTCTTAAAAGAGCGTCAGTCACAAAGCATAAGAGCATTCAGAATAATATGGAATGTACAAGTGTACTGCGCTTCCTGACTAGGGCAAGAAAGGGAAGAAAATTACTTCTCTGAAATGATATAGCCAATCAAAATATCCTAAATCTCCAACTGCTATGCAATATAAGTGAAAACACACATAGCTGTCTTAGAGGTAGACACATAAACACCTGCCCTCTACTTCTGCTATGTAGCTCTTTTGCTTTTAATATTTTTTCCCTTCCTTTTTCTATTTTAATCACTCACTCTGTTTAAATATGGTGGACCCATCTCCTCCTCAGTCTTTTACAACTCTATAACTTTAGTTTGTGAATCTCCTGAGCAAGGCAGTAATACAGTGAATTGAAAAAGCATATTACACCCTTCACCAAACCATATAAAATGTGACTAAGCTGAAATGAATTGTTCTAAGAAGAATTTATATTCATTTCTAGTTTCTTTATCTGAAAACCAGTTATATTTAAGCATGTCTGTAATATATCAGTATACTTATTTTCCCTGAGTTGATTCCTGCATTTTTGTATTTTAACTTCCCCCCCCCCCCCCCCGCCCCGACCTATTATAGCAGTGAATGTTGGCATCTTTAAGATCTTATCTGCTTATAAGGTGTTCTACCTGTACATCATTGTACCCAAATGACATGTCAGCATTTTACCTTGGTATGAAATCTTACTTTGAGAAGTACAAAACCCAAAGAGTCTGCAGCAGATTCTATATAGTCACCAAGTACATATTACATATATATATATTTATATATATATATTAAAGGCACTGCTGAGTTAAGAGTGTGAAATTCCTCCCTCCAGCCTCAACAAAAACTGCCTACAGATTATCAACTTTTCTTGAAGTTTTATAAAAAAGTCAATACATCAAACATCAAGGGTTCCACCAGAAAAGTACATCAAATTCCACTTGAGGGAAATTGAAGGCTTAGATGTATTTTTACTTATCAGGCAGTAGCATCAGTTTAAACCATTACCATGGACCCAGTGTTTGCTACTGTACCTCATCTCAGATACCTCTTTCACCAGTCCTGTTGTTAGTATGAATTTGTGAACATTTATCAGCCATCTCAGGGCAAGGTCTGGCCACTTAGCTCGAACCAAGAGGGTCAGTTTCAACTGCTAAACTTCACAATGAAGTAGCTGAGGAATGCTCCCCAGTTCAAACTCAACATCACTTGAGGGTGTGCAGCAACATCTTTAACTGACACAGATGTTTTTTAAGTAAACATGTTTCTCAGCTCTTTAATTATTTAAAGAAAACAACTAATTTAAATTTAATCTATTACTCTCTTGACCAGTCTTCAAATGCACCACTGTGACACAAATTCAATTTATTGGTTGTGTTCAACTGTGGAACATATGCTTGAATTAATTAGTAATGATCAAGTAGGATGGAAAACAAATATACTTAAGTGCTCTTTTTGGAAGAAAAAGCAACAAAACACCTCTTAAACCTCCCCAGTGTTGCATTTTGGCAAAGAGCCAGAAAACATACGAGAAAAACATTTCATTCCTATGCAAGTCAGATTTGCATTAAATGTGCATTTTTCAAGTTTTTTTTTTTTTTTTTTAAGTGCTTGCATAACACAATTACACATTGGTTTTAATTAAAGCTTTATATTAACCAATTCACTATTCTACCTTTCCTTAGTGGACAAATCACAAGAAATTTAATTGGAAATACAGGAAAATTAACATTGTAAGTTTCCTATTAATTTTCCACAGTGCCTTGTTGATTTTTACTGTTTTGATGAAGTTTGTAATAGAATTCAGTCCCTCATGAAAGGATTAAATAAAGATTTCCCTATATTTGGCACCTCTTTATCTAAAGCCATCCATCAAATGGGACTAGTAACAGTAGTACCATAAGCACATTGCTGTGTAGTTGATTCTTTAACTAGCCAACAGCACTTTCCTGCCTTGAGAGAAATACGTCAGTGGGCATGGCAGTTGACTGAATGAAATATTTTCTTTGAGAAGGTTATGGAAATCTTCTTCAGATGGAAATTAATAATATTGTATTGTAAAACACAACTCTACTCTAACAGATACTGCATTTCATTGATTTTATGGTTTTTTCCAGAAAAAAAATATTTGCTTGACTTTTTTCAAGAAAGTTGCTTAAGTCAAACAAACAAATAAAATCATCTGTATTCAAACTGGGAAAAAGGATCATTTGAGATTGACAAATTATTTGATTAATCTTGTAGACCTGTCCAAATAAAGCTATACTTTGGCACAAAAGCCAGGATATGGAAGTGGACTGAAGGTCTGTAATATAGTTTTTAATCTGAATAAAATGATAAAGGCTGTTGGTTTATTAGCACATAGTGGATATAGAGTGTGAAAGAAATAAGTCTTCTTGAACAAGAACAATCACATGGCTATGTTCAAACTACTACTCAAAATCTAAACCAGAAGAGAGTCTCTACATTTGAGACCAAATTAACTCATGTTTTCATGACAAGTGAATGTCAGAACAGAACACATTTTTCTGCCTATGGATTATCTGCATAAACCTTGCATAAACCTTTAACTTTTTTGTTGTTGTTGTTGTTTTAAACATACTACCCCCCCCCCCCAACTTCCTGGGCAAACAAAGTGAAAGGACGACATTTCAGTCATTTGCATACTTCAGCAGGGGAGTTGGACCAGATGACTTTCAGAGGGCCATTCCAACCTCAACTACTCTGTGACTGTGTAATACCTGAAAACTCTTTTTTGACATTCATGGTCACAGAAGCTTCATGATACAGCTTCTAATCTCCAATTGAAAATAAATAAATAAATAAATAAATAAATAAATAAATAAAGATCATGATTTTACAAATAGAACAGGGAAAAAAAAAGTCAGAGCAATCTCAAGACTTCTCTCCAAGCAAAGTCACATAGATGTAAATGAATGGAACATAGCTTCACAGAAATGAAAAATAACCCTTCACAACAGTATGTGACAGTCAAATAACAGTATCAAAAATATTGCTGCAAATAAGTATCACTGCATTAACTACAGATGTCTAACTCTAAAGTTAGGCTGAAAAAAAAGACAAGATAGTAAAGAAAATAAGAGATGAGGTCTGTCACAGACAAACTTGGGTATTATTTACCTTCGGCATTTCAATCCATTAGAAGTAAAAACAAAACACTTGTACTGTACTTCTAGATCATGCCCATGTGTAGGTGCTAAGATATCCCACATATATATAATACAGAAGATTAGGTTATTCAGAAGGGAGTCAACTAAGTTGACAGTTAAAGAGAGTCTGAAAGACTAAAGGACAGGTTTACACCAAAAGGTTCTGAGACTTCCTGATTATTTGATATAAAAGAATCACAGTTCTGCTAATGGATAATTAAAATAAAACTTCAGTATTTTTTCATAAAAGCATTTCTATAAAATCATCCATTTATCTATGGACTTAAAAATATAGCAAACATCCTCTATAGCAAACAGTTCTGCAGGTGAAGCCAGTGCAGTTGCACTTTTGGATGGTTTCACTTTAAGAATTTCTACAAGATACAAATGCCTTCTGGGGCTGGGAGAAACTGATTGACTTTCTGTTTGTCTTATGATTCCCTAAGATACTGTCTAACAGACTGTTTAAGTAACTCCTGTACATAATGAGCCGGGAATTTAAGCGACTACACCACAGTCTGTTTGCCAACTTTTTTGATAAAGCATAGGGCAAAATTTTAATGAACAAGTCTTTACTGTTAGTAAAGAATGAGACCAGATTTTATACTCTACTCACTGCTAGAGAAGTATGCTATCAGTGAAAAATGAAAACCCTGTCACCTGGCCTTGTTGCTTTTTGAATTGTTCTAACACAGTGAAAGCACAGCCATTCCGCTTTCGTTGGACCTAGCATACCTGAAGGTTTTAATTTAATGTAGCTAGAAAACCTTCCAACCACAGAGAGAGAAACAGAGGACTCAGACAAACCAGACCCACAAAGATGAAAACCAAAGCCTAGCTAATACTTCATCCAAAATTCATTAATTGGCACCTCATTATAAAAGCACACAGTTAAAGCAAGCATCACACAGTTATCTAAGGTCTTGAATCATACATAAAGATAATGGTGAAGTATTTGATTCTTGGAATTAATGACTACTTAGCCCCTATTGACTAATCATAAATTATTTATATTAGTACCAGTTAGTACCTTAAAATATACAAACTAGAATTGAAGTTGTACAGCTAATGATATTCCCTCTCCTTCCTTCTTTCTGTGAACTTTGAAATGGCCTATCTAGGATGCCCACAGAGTGCAGAAGCCTTCCTTTTCCTTCAGGACCTGGAAGACCAGTTCCAGTGGACCACACGCACACAATGAGACTGGGTCCTACTTCAATCTTGTATTTGTAACCATGCCTGCCCATTCCTACCTCCACCACCATCTCCCAGTTGTTTTGTCATTTTAGGACAGCAGTACCAGGTACTGCCAGAGATTAATGACTAGCTAGGGCTAATGGCCTATAGCAGTACCATAGGTTATCAGCTTCGCCCAGCTGCTCTTTAATCTCCAGACAGTCCCCAGCACCTTCATCATTATTGGATAATTAGCATTAATGAAAGCTATGCATACACACTGAGAGGATAATACACCCTCAAGCTTATATGTCAGAAATCCTTTTAAAAAAAATGAAGGTATCCTACATGAATCATATCTGCACTGTTAAATGAAAGAATATTTCCCCACCTACCTAAAGGCATAAGCATCACTTACAGACTAATGATCTGTGAAATTTTGTGAAAGACAACATTACTGCAGGCTTTGAACATTAAAAAAAAAAAAAAAAAGAGTCTTTTCCCACCTTATAACTTTTCTGTCACATTTCACAGCCCATGCCCAAATCTGTCCAAAATATTCTCTACCTCTTGGCCAATATCTTCTCCACCAATATTGGCCTTAACAAATTTTAGGCAAATCATTTTCATGTTCATTGCTTTAAATCAAGAAGATAGAACTATAGCCAGAAAAAAAATAAAATAAAATAAAATAATAAAACTGCTGCACTTTGTTTCACAGTCTAATAGTCTATAGGGGAATTCTCTATTCTTCGCAGAATGCCAGGTTTTATATAGGTATGTGTGGTTTCCTCTTTACTACTCACTCATTTACTGACTGAAGAGAAATATACCTTAAATTATCTGCGTCCAAATTCACAGCATTTTCATCCTGTGGTTTCATCACACCCCCAACCTGTTAAGCTTTCCAACGATATCATGTGTTGGAAAACAAAATGGTATGAATCATTGGACCTAAATACCTCAAGAAAAAAGGATATGGAAATAAATATTTATATTAACAATGAAAATATTGGTTGTATATCCTGCCAGCTGCATTTTAATTCAGCATTCACAGAATCAACATTTGTAAACCCAATTACCTCAACACATTCCTTCTGATTAAACCTCTTTCAAAAATTGCAAGTTTAGTATATATATGTATTTTCCTGAAGGCTATTCATGGTCATATTGATTTATTTCTTTACCACAAGAGTACAGTTCAAACTACTTTTTTTAAGGAGTCTGCAAGTACCTTTTTACCTGTGATTTCTATCCTAGATTCTGTAGACTTGCACCTCCTGCCACGGCAATCCAAATTCACAACAAGAAGTCTTACTTTTTGCCCCCAGAAACAAAGGAACAACTTCATCCAATCAACATAATAACTTTGCTTCAAGTGACACACTTCAGATCATTGGTTGTTTCTAGGGGACAGAGCCAAACAGCAGATCCCTGACCAACTCTCACTTGTTCCACTTGTGGGGTTTTGTTTGAGCTAGGAGTGAGACTTTCCTTTGACCAGATGAGTCTCATCACCCAGACCAAGTTTAACACACAAGGCCAGTGGTACTCTGCAAACTTTAAGTGGTTCATATGCCCTATTGCAATCTCCATTCCAGCACTAAAACTGAAAGCACAAGCTTCTGTGAAGACTGTTTATTACAAGTGATCTAGAAAACACCATTCAGATAATTTAGTCAACAGAAGTAAACTAAATATACTTTCTGAGAACTTTTTAACTAACCTCATGCAAAATCTAAAAGGGATGGCATACGAAAAAAAAATTATTACTAATTGTAGCAGACTATATAAATACTAGGACATATGTTTAATATATTTAATTCAAGTATGCTATATACCAAATAGTTTCAAAATCATCTGAAATTTAAGTCAGCTAATCCTGCATTTATCTTTGAATGCTAAAATCCTTTGAACTTACTGCAATTTACAGAGAAGTGCTCTTAACATAAAAACATATGGTCTTAAGGACAGTCATATGGCTCATACCAAGGATTTTTATAGCCCAGTTTTCAGCCTCTAGATGTGGCCTGGCTTGGTTTTTGTTGTTTCAAGTTTACTGTCACATACGGCTTGGTTTTTGTTGTTTCAAGTTTACTGTCACATACCTTTTGTGTACCATAAGCAATTCTGTTAAGCGTGTCCATGATAAACACTTTTCACCAAAGGAAACAAAGAATAAACTAGAAGAATGAAAGCTATGAGAGTCAGGAGCAGCACTTGTTTTGCCAATGTCACAATCTCCTCCCCCAATTTATGAAGAATTGAAATCAATTAAGAAACTAGAGAGATGATATCTTTTCAGAAATCATGTGATTTTCAAAAAATTTTGCATTGTATTTTTAAGCAAAACATATTTTGATTTTGTTGTTATTGTTCCACTATTACATCAGTTCCTTCTTCAGAAGCTTTCCCTAGCCTAGATGCACATGCTTATCATATTGAAAGCACAGCTAGCATGTTAAATAAATAAATATTCACAGTTAAATGAAGTCATCATTTGTATGGCTTTTCAGATTATTCTACAGAGATACAGAAGATAGTGCAAATTAGCAAGGAATAGTAATAAAATCTAAAAATACAAATAAAAAGGAATAATCAACAGGGAAAGCTAGTCCATCAAAAGCTGTTGTACTGTATATGCGATCTTAAAGTAAATGAGCAAATCAAGTCCTTTCAGTATTAGTGATAACAGCTATAAAATTACAATCTATCATGCTTGATGGTCTCCTTCTTTACAGCCATCTGATTTAAGCACATTTCTTACTATAGTAGCTGACAGGAACAACTCTGCCCAAGTAATCTGTGAAATGGTGCCGCTATATCTGAAAGTTGTTATCACTTAAGTTGTTATGGAGGAACTCACTTCCTTCTTTTCTTCCCACTGTAGTTGGCATTCTTTTGTATTTGGCATATTTTGTTTCGAATGCATCACCAAATATGTATCAGCAATTATGTAGAGAGCTGCCGCGATTCATCTACTCAACATTTCATGACAATACTCACATAGAATAATAAAGTTAATATTCCCTTGTTTTTCTCACCATACTTATGCTTCATCATCTCTTCATGGTTTTATCATTCATATTATCCTCCTATCACAATTCATATATATATGCAACTACCAGACAAAATAATTAATGTAGAATATTGCTTATGTATAACTCATCTTGCAGTGGCAAACGAATCTCCAGAGGGGAGAAAAAAAAACAAAAACAAACAAACAAACAAAAAAAAAACATACCTTTAATAAAGTACCTTTGAAGGTATCTTATTACTCCTTCTAAGGTTGAATGAATGCATTGACTATTAGGGAAAAGCAACATCTGGAGAAAATTTGGACAAACTGAATGTACTGTATATTTTCTAGTCTGTATTTTAGATGTACTTATTGCTGTTCATAACACATATTACCACAAAACTACTAACAATATCTTCCCAAACTTACATTTCATTCTTGACATGAATTTTGTTGTTAACATCTCATTTTATTGCGAAATGAATAGAACTTTGATAGTATATTATCTTCACACACACACACAAAACTGAAAGTGCAGACGGTAGCTGTAAACTTCTATGTATGAAAATATTTTAATATATTCAAATGTCAGAACAAAGTCATGGAAGCGGCTAGGTATGAGATGATCACAGACACTATTTTCTTCTTTAAAAAAAATGTGGTTTTTTTTCCTAATAAAAATATCCTAGAAATTCCTAACAAGTATGCCCTTGTCCAGAAAACAATTAAGCATTCACTAGATTTTTAGATAACTTCATATTCAAGTGCAAACTGAAGAAAGAAGGAACTAGAAGATGCCACACCAGATCTTCATGATATAGCACAGCTCAGGGTATTCAAATGCAACTTGTATTAGCCTACATCTAAAATACTCAAAGACTTTGAACACTCTTCCAAATGTTTGAAGAGGAATTATATTTCCAAGAACCTTTAGTACAGCCCAAATTTATCTGTTCACTGTCTTCCCCAACCACACTTTATCTGACAGATATTAGCATACTTTCAAAATTGTATTGTTCCTCACTCACCATTTGCATCAGCCTCTTCTTGAAGGGAGGGGAGGGGAAGGGAGGAAGGGGGAGGGAAGGGGAGGACTAACAGATTCATAAAATTACATTTTATTTCCCCTTGGAGAAGAAAGGACCTCATGTAGATTAAAAAAAAAAAGGCAAAACCTCCAACAACAAAAAACTAGGTATTATTTTGTCATTGTTTGCAATAAATCTATATTTTCCCTATTCTTCTTGAAAGCAGTTGCAACAGTGTGGAACTTCCACAAAAAAAAAAAAAAAAAGATCAGTAAATAAAATTATTTAATTTTCAATTATTGGAGAATTATGATTCATCTTTGAATTATCCTGCTTCCATCTTTCAGGACTACTACAATAATGAAGGCTGTTTGTCCATGTTCATATGCTGAAAAAGCATTTGTATTAATTCACGAATATAAAATGAGAAGAAACTAATTGCCAACAGTGTCAGAATCTGAAAGCATAATCAGAAAATACACATTTTCCTTTTTTTTTTTTCTTGCCTACCAGGACACTGGAAGAAAATATTATTAGACCATGAAGCCCTGGAGAAGAGCAGAATACTCTTTGCTGGTCCTACCTTCTCTCTGTTCTCACTCTCACCCATTACACAAAAACCTTTATGGAGACATATTTAAATATCATTTGTGAAATATTAGATGATGTTTATTGTATGCAGCTGTTGGCAGATTGTGTTCAGCTACCGCACCTTAATACAAATACCTTTAGATGCCCAGACATAATTAACCTATAAGAAAGTATCTATTTACATTGGAATCATACATTCATAAGTATGTATGTATATACACACACTGGAGCCATTCATATGTATATGTACTCCTAAGTCAGCTAGATTTCTTAGCAAAAATAGTCTTACGTAGGTTGGTCTTACAACAGTCAATTAGGATTCAAAGAATAGGAGCATAGAAATTAGTTCCCAAGATCACTTGTAGCAAGGATGCTGAGACTGTGAGTAGAGAAGGTTGGACCATGACCTGACTTTTATCTTCTCAATATTTTGCATTGAGGATACAATAGACTTAACTTGTTTATGTCTACCTAATGCAGTATCAGATCAGTATACATATATTAGTTCTTACACTAGACACATCAGTCGAAGCCAAGGGCAGAGGAAGAAAGTGTGCTGGATGTAAGATAAATACACCAGGGATACTGCAAATTCTAGACTGAAGCTGCATATTATAAATTATATAAAAGTACAGAAACTCCCCTACCATTTCAAACATTTCTGAGAAATTATCAGTAGGAAAAAGATGGCTTTTTTCCCTTAAATGAAATGTTAAAGAGTACGCCTTCATCAACTCATCCACTACCCCTCAACTGTCATACATTCTTTACTCTTGACATCTATCCATCCACCAGCTATTAAAAATAGAAAAATGTTGTCCTTAACCATTACCATAACCACTGTGCTACCTCATGTATTTATGACTAAAGCAGATAGATGTGAACTAATTGTAAAATAATAAAATAAAAATCGCACTAACATATCAGCAAATATACACACACGCTTGTGCATACATGTACATACACACATGCACAGCCTATTAGATTCCCTAACCCTCCACTCTGACTGAGGGGAGCCAGATAAGATTAACAGTTTCAAGAGTAAATGTGAAGCAGAAAATCATCAATCATGTTCAATCTAATTGTTTTAAGAGGTTTTGAGTGTAAGCACAGGCTGGAAAGCTGGAAGGAGTCCCGGATTTTGCACATATTGCCCCCTAAACTGTTTCCCCAGAACTGTCTGAATAATAAAGTAATTTTGCAAGTTGATTATTGCATAATTTTGTTCACCCTACTTCACTACCAGCATTTATGACTGTAGATTTAAGAAATGTCTGAAAGATCTGCAACAGATATTTCTCTTTGCCTGAGAAAGTGAAAATTGTTTTGCTTCATTCTATAGTATTTGGCTCTAACTTGACTTTTTTTTTTAACCTAACTAAGATCTGCAGAAAAAGTTAAAAAGCACTCACTTGAATTGTAAAACTTCAAAACAACATGTGATGCCCATAGGAAAAAAAAAAAAAAAAAGTGTGTATTTCAAGACAGGAGCCAGAGACTGAAACAGTTTGTCACAAGGAAAATACTTGCATGATAAAGGAAAAATACAGCTCTTGGCCTTCTATGTGCACTCTTTAGAGACTCCAAACACTCAAATATCACTAATTAAAACCTGTTTCACCACTAATTCACCACTCATTCACATGGCGTGACTTAATTACCATACCAGCAAATTTATAACAGTTCAATGCATGAGTAACTTGGATGAAGATTAAGCTGACATTTTTAAACATACACACACACCTATGTTGTAAAAAAAAAAACAAAAACAACAAGAAAAAAACCATAGCTAAAGATTGCAAAGTGGAGTACTCTAAGACTGGGAAATGATGGAATTCACATTGCCAGGACAAACTTATTTCTGTTATCTTCTGCATATGCACTAAGACAAAATGTTTTGCAATGTGATTCTAATCCCCACCACCCCATACCCCCCAAGACATTTGTTTCAGTGAGCAAAAAGGATCGTGTTCCCACTGCAAACACCTACACAGAATTTTATTTCACCTTTACGGCTGCGAGGATGTCATTTGCAGTGACACATTCCTGAAGTACATCATACTTCCCAAACCACCCTTTACATACATAGAAGACAATAATGTACTGATTCAAAACAGAGAATTAAGATGCAGTGGAGATTAATGTCAGAAATATCTCCTTTCTTATATCTCTTTGAAAGGACTGTCAGAGTATCCAGTAATGAAAGAGCTTTTGCTAAGGTCAAAATCCACTGAGTGCAAGTACAGTTATGAAGTTTGGGACTTCTGCCAGTCAGGTCTGGAGAACCACATCAGGCACTTGGGAAGAATTTGCACAGTATCACACAGGATCTCTTTGGCACAGGTGTTTCTTTTTATTATTTTTGCTTGACCTTTCTCCTTCTGAATTCCCCTGCTTAAACATAAGAAGTCTCCCTTATTTTATAATCTTATTTTCATGGAATTCTCCTAAAAAATAATACTGTGCATTTAATTTATTAAAGATAGGGATGAATACCCTACTAGATGGCCAGCAGACTATATAACTAATGCTAATCTCTGAAAAAAAGCACACAAGATTTTTCATTTTTTTGTTGGTGGTGGTGTTTTTTTTTTTTTTTTTTTTTCCCATCCCATTACTACCTATTCTTTCCATTTTTTCTGCAGCTTTCATTCTGTTCCTGGTCCTTTCCTAGTTCTAATTCCTCGCCCTAGCCACAGACTCTTCATGGACTAGAGCCACTGTCTCACACCACAGGATTTCCATCCCACCCCACTGTGCAGTGTGGCCTCCTCTTGCTCCTCAAGATGCACCATTACAGTTCCTTTGATGCATCCTAGATCCTTTTCTGACTCCTTCCATCTGTTCTCCCAAATCAAGGTTCTACTTTTTTCTTTACAGCCTATGATTCTAATTCATCTTCTTTTCATATATCCTTTTTCATTTTCCAGGCATCCAATCTATAATCTGAGTTTCCGGTCCCTTCCTCAGTGAGTAAACACTACTTTTCTCCCTTTAACTGATCTCTCCCATCAACTCTCAGGCCCAACGTTCTTCTCTCCAAGGTGTCAGTATCAACCTGTTCTAATATTTCTAACTGGCTCCTAGCCATCGCTTTCTATTCTCACTTAATGTCCATGTCCAAACACACCATCTGCCAGTGTCCAAACACTATTCAGCATTAAGTCTTAATCTCCTTGCTGGTCATAGTTTTGTTGCCTCTCTCCATCAAGTTCTAAATCAATTTTTCTATTCATATGAGGTCTCATTCACCCTCTACAACTAATGAGGCTTTTTATTTTTATTTTTATTTATTTTTATTTTAATTTGGTACTGTCATCTTCATGTCACAGGTAGCTTACTGCATGTGAGGCATAGCAGAAACAAAACTGGACCCAGCATAATGTGAAGCAACCTCAAGCTGTAATTATAATGAAAAATCTTATTCTGCCTTGAACTGGAATAAGCTCCTTTGGTTGGAAACTTCAGGGCATGCACTCGCAAACTTCCACCAAGCCTTTACTAAGAACTGTAAAACGTGGTTTTCAAAAGCTTATAGCTTGGTTAAATTGAGCTGTTTCTCAGAATCCTGGAGAAAAAAAAAACAACAAAACTATACACATCATGCATCTGAACAGGTACATACATATTTTGATCCCTCTACAACAGCAATGACAGCATTTACGAAAAAAAAAGTCATTAATTTTTGCTTTGTTTCTTCTCCCTAGTCCTCACCCCCCCAAGGCAGGGGAAAAAAAAACAAACATTCCTTCATCCTGAGAAAGTGCTGAAGCAAATCAATTGAAAAGCTCCTCAAAATTATTCAGGCTCATTTAGACCTTTAATGTAGAAAAGGTCACGCTGAAAGTTAATCTATGCCTAAACTGAGGTTTGTAAAGCAGGTATTGTAAACAGAAGTTATGAGAAAACATTAATAATGGTTTAACTTCACCACTCACTACTGGTAGAGCACTCTGGCAGAACATTTGGGTTACTTTAGCACAAAAATAGTTTTGTCATTTGACTATGAGAATATTGACCCTGCTTCAGATGCCTTTCTTCACTTAATTGTAAAGATTTCCTGGAACTCTGCTTCACATTAAACAACTGCAGGACAACATTTTATTTTTTTTAGCATTTAATCCATTCTAATATCCTGATTTACAGAGATCTGACATTATTTTTCTGACTAGTTAAGAAAAGACCCCTCTTTTTTTCTAAGTCTATTACTCTTTCCTGTTCTTCTCTGGCATACATCTGACCAGAACATATGACAGCATCACAGGTAAAGGTCGTAAATGTAATTATCCCTTTTGGCAAAGACAAATCTTGGAAGAAAAATAATTTGTAGACTGAATTCAGATATTTTTAAAGGACCTTTAACTCTTCCATTTTGGATAGTGTTACAGTTTATACATCCTACCATCTGATGAGTCAAAAAATGTGAAGAAGCTCACCAGTCTCTTGCTATCTATCGACATACTAAACATATTATATACCTCAGTACGAATTTTTCCTTTAAAAACAAGAGAAGGAAGCCTGTGCACTTTTTAAATTTGCTTGTTGTAGATAATGATTTTTTTTTATTATTCACACTAGCACACTAGTATGCTATTGATGCCTCTGTTGACCTTTAAAACATCCGGTCCAATGTTTAGAATTCCTGGAGTGTGATGATACAAACCCATGCCAATTATCAGAGGACTTTCAATTAAATACCTACAAGGCAACCAATAGTAAACAAGAAAACATTCAAAAGGTGAACAACATACAGGTGAACTCTTCCATATCCCAATTCTCCAAAGCCATTAGAATTAATCCTTTTTGCCTTAGATTTCAAGTTTAAATTCCAATGAAAAGTCATTAAATGTTCACAATGATATAAAACCTGAGACATTCAAGAGATTCTCTGTGTAATAAATCATACTGAAGACAGAAATCACAATGAGTTGAACAAGTTACATACATCCTAGGTCATATCTCACTGTTATCTGTTTGATCAAATTATACATTCTTCTCGCATCACCCGTAATTGA
Source organism: Anser cygnoides (assembly GCF_040182565.1). Taxonomy (NCBI): domain Eukaryota; kingdom Metazoa; phylum Chordata; class Aves; order Anseriformes; family Anatidae; genus Anser; species Anser cygnoides. The sequence continues at coordinate 123,444,921 of NC_089873.1, read as the reverse complement.
AGATCCACTGTTACTGGAACACTGCTCTGTGACTGGTAAAAATTTGTCAAAAAGTAATTGCATGAGACCTCATTGAAACCAGCCCTGGCTTGCTGAGGAGAGAAGCCCTATGTTTCAGTATTACGTGAATTTTACAACAGCTGCTTCAGTTTAAATCCATTACTTTACAACAGGAGAAAGGAAGAAAGTGGAATTCTGGATTCCTTGATTTTATGACTTTTTCTGATATTTGAGAATATATTTTGAGGTTATAACAGCAAGTTACAGGATTAATCATATAAAATACTCTAAATCATTAAACAAAACAGTATAACGATGTGACATATGCAATGCCACCAACAGAGAAAGGAGACAAAGGATTTGGTGCCTGTGATAAATGAGAAAGGCAATTGGAAAAGAATTTGTAATGGACAGAAAACACTTGGGAATCTTCATTTTCCTGAACAATATACCAGATGTAGAAGCCATGTTATTCTTTGTAACAATGCTGAAAAACAAAACAAAACAAACAGCAACAACAACAACAAAAGCTATAAAAGGGAAGATGTGTACTGTAGAGAAAGCTGAAACCACGTATAGTATAGATATATTTTACCACAGTCTACCACCAGTCTCAGAACTAGATACAAAGCAATAGACTGTAGCTTTCCTGGTTTAGGTTTATATTTCATATGAAATTCTTTTCACAAATATTGAGGAAATAGATGAATATAGATGAATTGGATGATAAAACAATAATCTACTTGAAAATCTCAAACAACTGTGAAGAAAATGTGTTTGTCCTCTGCTATATAGATAAATCAGAATTTCAAGCTACTTGCTTTTTTTTCCCATCACTTAAACTTTCTCTCTCTCAGTTTTATCTGAGCACATTGTTAGTGTGACTCAGTGGTGCGGCTGTATGAAACCATATGCTCAGAAGTCTGAGGGCTGCTGAAGCCTGTCAACAGTCAGACATATCAACTGCTGACATCTGCACCAGTTGTCAAACCAATGACTATGAATGTCACTGGTCATTAGACTTATTTTCAGTCACCCAGCTATAGTGACATGACCTGTAACTCTTCCTGCTACTGCGGGATACAAGGACCGATAGTCTGACTCACCCAATTTGAGAATAGTAGAATGTAGATAATATCCTCAGTTGCTATGACAGCATCCTAGTCAGGGTGTGATCCAGGATTCACAATGCCTGATAATAGGACAAACGGAGTCCAAGCTCTAAGAGATAATGAATATGCTTGAATATACTTTTCATACACATTTCTGAATGGGAAGAGAGGTCAAGCTGCATGAGCCTAGTAATAACAACCCTTCATTAATTTCGCTTTATCCTGAGGCTATTTCTCAAACATGCAAGAGGAAAATGAAAAATCAGGATGGCATGGACTGCTGGAGAGCCCAAGACCTGTTCCTTCTGTTCATAGGAACTGCTGCTGTGATCATTCCTAGAAGGAGCAAGGGAAACACTTCCTTGCTCTATTTTCTAACTGATCATGTGGAAGCCATCCAAAATCAGGTTAGAAGTCACACACTCACAAACATTTCCTTCCAATCACAATATGAAATACAACCTAAATCTGGTATTATACCTTCCAGTTCTGCAAATACTTTCAAAAACTTTGTAAGACCACTTTGCAATACTGGGTGGGAGCATCTCTCCCTTTCCATGTGCACAGTATGTTGTATTTAACCTTCTTTTTAAATGTTATACCACTAACATTGAGATAGTTCACTTAAGCTTGAAACAGTTCACTTTTTCTTAAAATAAAGCAAATGGCATTTGGTTATTTATTCCAAAGAGTAGTAATTCCTGTCCTAGAACTTGTCAGAAATTTCTATTACATAAACACAAGTCCTATTTCCAACCATTTACATACATAATATGTACATAAATGTACTGTATTGATATTAAATTATTAACATAATTTATTACCTGTAACTATATAACAATACCTAAACGTATAGCACTTTACTCAGAGCAAACTTTATGCTTAAATGTCTTACGTAATAGTCCCTTTCCTAACGATATTATGAAGAGTGATACCAGGTAATGATAGCATCTGACACTACCAAGCTATTCTCACAAAGGAAACAGATCTTATATGAGCATTTCTACTATGGTCAGCAGGCCACAGCTTAACAGTTTGTGGCACAGTGATCTGCAGCATGACCATTCATCCAATTACTGCTGAAATCGTGATATTAATCTACTCAAAGGGCAAGTTAAGGGTCGACTGCCAGCAGTGGAAAATGCTTGGTGTAGGTAATATGTTACAGACCTGGTTTAGTCTGCTCTTACTGATTTCTGCTGCCTGCATGATTTGACTTCATTTTTGAGTGGATAAAAACACAGAATCCAAAACTGGGTCAAATCTTATCTGCCTATTACCTGTGATGAATATCTTCAGCATTGCTAATGACAAGAGACAGTCTCATGCTCTGGTCTGCCAGGGGTATTCCAGCAGTGCAGACTCACAGTCCAACACATCTCCATAGGGTACAGGACTCAGGCAAACCACTTGTGCTGGGGGACCTCGACTAGAACCTCCCTTAATACTTCACATTCACAGAAGCATCTGATCTCCCCTAGAGTTCCACATTTAAAATTGATAATGATAATTTTGGACTACAGTTCAAAATCTTTGGAGATTATTTAACAGACAGTAATACAAGATTTGCCAGGGAATTTTTGAAACACATGCATACTCTTTTAGAAATCACAGAAGATGCAGGTCCTTAAGAAAACAGCAAAATCCATAGTTTAGGGTGGCTGGGAGGCCACAGCAGGAAGTTCGGCACAAGGTAATCCCAGAAAGCTATTTCCATTCTCTTCCTATAGTCATGACTCAGACAGCATTTGCCATGCAGAAAGCACACACTTTTAAAAACGAGCCTGAAATAAGCTTTCCTGCTCCTCATCACATGCTTATATTGCTTGGGCTTTAGGTCTCAAAGGGGAATGTGGAAAAGAATTACCAAATGCTTCAGCCAGTGCCACCTTTTACTCCTCTCCTTGCATTTGGAAAAGGTCAACAGACCCATTTGAACTGCTCATTCTGCTTCATTTCACAGGAAGCGAGTTAAAATCCACATAACTTTTATAAAATAAACACAATTTATACAATCCTATGAGATTCATAATGACTAGTATAATGACTAGTATCATACTCCCCAAAGCATGTTACAAGGAATTTGTGATTTCTGTGAAAAACAATGTTAGCAAAAGTATTAGAAGCATTACAGAAAAGTCATACCCCAATCACAAATCAGTCGTATCAATTGCATTTGTTAAAGTACAGCGTAGTTTTCAACATTCTTTTGCTGTCGAACAAGTAATATCAATTTAAATGCTACCCCGAAGTATTAGTTATTTTTCTGCATTGTATCTGTAATACTAAGATTTTGTTTGAATTTTAAATAACATATTTCCCCTTAAAGACTTAAGATGAAGTAGAATTGAAAATCTGAAATTTGGTTTAAATATTTTTGTGACTGCTATACAGTAATACCTTATTGTACAAAATCTTATTAAATTCAATTTGCTTCTTTCAATTAGCTTTCCAGAGCTACAGACTGGGGAGACATCTTACTGCTTTCCTGTATAACCATAAATCATGGAAACTGCTATTTAAGAATCCCAAGGACTGCTCTTTCCAAATTTTGCATCTCCTGAGGCAATTTTAGAGGTATAATAATTGCCTTTAATTACTGCACTGGTAAATTAAAACTTCAGCAAAATTACTGTTACCTTTTCTATCTCAAACAATTGTTTTTATTTTGTGGTTGTACATTGTCTTTTTGAAATATTTCTATTATTTATCTCCTCCTTTACTTCAAAGTATTTTTTTGGCAATTGCAAACCTTACAAATTCTAAGAATCGAATGTCATAATAAATAATGACAAAATCCATAGGCCTTCCAAGTTTCTTTATAATTCACAGTATATTTTTACTTTGTGAATCAGAAAACACACCTTTACGATCTAATAGGAAATGGGAAAAAAGCCTACTTCATTTTCAGAAGAAAATAAAAGTTATATTGACTGATTTGTATTCATGCTTTAGTTTTAAAAAATAAAAAAGGCTTTCCTTGCAAATACTCTCATTCTCTTCTACTTTCTTAGCCTGCACTTCAAAGGTTTTCTCTCTCCTGAACATGCTGAGTTATCATGTCCCATCCTCTCAAAGACTGTTGTTTTACTCAGATTGTAGAAAACCTAACAGGACAACAGCTTTAAGAGTCTAAATTATGACTTGTAGACTACAAATAAACAAATTAAATGGATACAACTTTTCACATCTATAAACAGTATTCCAGTTTAACTTCTTTATTATTTCTAAGATGCAAGATCACAGCAACTAGGCTTTACACTTATATATGCTAAGCCATTTCATTGACCATTCAGTCATTCCATAATTAGCTACGTTGTTCTCAAGTTTATCTTGGACATAGCACTGTTTTCCTATCAAACTTACAAACAAATATCTTTACAGAGCCCTTACAGTTGTATCAAAATACCACAACCTTCTTCAAAACACATCACTGGTATCAAAATAACATTTAGACCTCCTACTTCATATAACAAGTTACAGCTAGCAGAGCTCAAAAACATAAGCATTTCTTTCAGCTCAACTAGTTAAGCTTTATCGTAACGGTTGTCCTGCTACTAGAAACTGGGAGAGTACCTAGATATCGACTGCCTTATAACCTCCTTTAATTCAAACAACTAATTGGTGTCACTATCCAACCAACTACTACTGAGTGTCAGGATTTTGTAGAATTATCATGTAATGACCCAAAGGAATGTAATAAAATAAAATAAAATAGGTGCAAATTTTACAAAAATAAAATTAACAGTTTTATATTAGGCATCTAGATGATGAAAACAAGCATCGCCTATTATTGTAAAATTTATAACTGAATAATTATATGTTTGAAAGTACAAGCGTTAATATTTTGTTTGATTTAGTTTGTTTTTTACACAGCTCTTAAGGCACATTATCGTAATTTGGGGAGTAATTCCTAAACCAGCATCACTGATAATTTTGTAGACTTACTTTCTATTCTTATTAGGCAGGAAAACAGCTGTGCCAGAAAGAAGCTGCGTAACTGTAATTAGTTTGCAACAGAACAGTTTTTGAGGGGTTCTCTTTCTTTGCTGCTCTACTCCCGTAAAGATTTCAGCTATGTATGTCAGTTTTCTTACAGTCTAATTTGCTACATTCAAGAGTACAGATTCAGAAAGCATTACAAGAACATTTTGTTAATCATATACCATGCTCTGAAATACAGATTTTGTGCTTGTTTTTGTTGACAGCAGGGAGATGTACAATGTTAGCTGGATGCCCATAGATGGCCTGATTTTCCTCTCTGTAGTTTGGAGAAGAATTGTTTAGTATCCCAGCATCTGCATTCCCAAGCTCCACTCAGCTTCACTTGTCATTTCTTTTCCACTTTGGTTTTATGTTTTTACTTTCATTACAAACATTTTCCTAATTTCTTTGCCTGTGTCTCTGATTTGTGATGCACGCTGTTTGTGTATTCTATTGTGTATTCTGTTGTTGCTCTTAGCACATCTCAAAGGGTCATGATACCTACAGTTGTTCTGAAAAATGAGTTTTTCCTCCGTTTTGTTTGTGTTTTTGTTGTTGTTGTTGTTTTTGTTTGTTTGTGTTTTTTGGGGGGGAGGCCGAATCGCTGAACAGGGACACTGACCTTATTAGCGCTGATCCTGTGATTCAATTGTGTAAAAAATCTTGCACTGGGGATATGTTCAAAGCAGCATTCTCTTTGTTTTCTACTAAGTTATTCCTTCTCCCATTTCTTGCATGATCATTATAGTACTGAGTAAGCATGGTGAGAGTGGAACGAAGTGGATACTCTTGTCAGTACTTGCCACTACACAGCACTCTTGTGACTCAGAATAATGGAATGACCAAGACTTGAAGGCACCTCAGGAGGCTGTCTAGTCCAACCACGTACACCAACCAGGATTATCAGGGCCAAGGCCAGTTAGGTTTTGAGCATCTCCAAAGACAGAAACTCCACAACCCCTCTTAGCAACCTGTGTCAGACTTTAATGACCTCCCCTCCTCTTGGGGAGCCCAGCACTGAACACAGCAGCCCTGGCAAGGCCACATCTAGAACAAGTAGAGGGGAAGTACCACTTCCCTCAGCCTGCTGGCATTCCTTCGACACCATCACTATCACCAGAAAAAAACATTCCTGAACAGACAGGTCTTGTCTTGTTGCTGCTTTCCTCATATTTCATTCAATGGTTTTAAATACAACATACATGATTACGTTGATAGTTTTCATCTTGCTGATATCTGCTACTGCATTGAATTTCCCTCACTAACACTTCCACAATGGAGAATTAGGCATTATATTCATTTAGTTTAGCTCTGAAGTTTTACCTGTGTAGAAAATAACCATGGTAACAATAATAGGTAATTCACAATGACAGAAAAGCAGAATATGCACACTGTAGGTTCTGCCACTTAAACCCAAATTCAAACAAACAAACAAAAATCTTATCAAACATAAATCATTAAAAATATTCTGGATCAATCAATGCATTTTAACTTTGCCTTTATTATTCTTTCATTAAAATATAAAAAAAAGGCAAAAAAAAGTTTCAATATAAAGAAATATTTTCCTTCTGAAAATGCTGAAAACCTCCACTGTTTTGAGAACAAAATTGAACTGTTCATCAGGTGAGTTCAAACTGCCACTAAGTGACATTTTTACATAATAATTTCATATTTGTACATTTAAAAGCAGCTGTTAACTCTGGATTTTCATGTATTCTTGGTAGAACTCGGTAGAATTCTTGGTCAAATCATTAAGAATCAGACTCTCACTTGGTACAAATTAGCAAAATTCCATAGGAAGGAACATAAACGCAAACAGGCAAGCAAACAGTAACTTAGAACCTAGCTATTGACTTTGATTAAAATTTCTCTGCTTGGCAGTTTATCATCTAACTATGATGAAAATTAATTAATTCCTGAAAAACATATTGAAGATCCTTTGATATAAAATATAAAAATTGACAGAATTAATTTATCTCCTTCCGTAGTATGTTTCACTTAAATTAGATTAGTATCTGTTTTTAAATCTCTTTTTAACATTTTACAGATTCTGTCTTTTCTCACAACATCTGCAAGAATCCTATGTTTTTGGGACTTTTAATTCAAACTTACTCTTTAAAAACAACAGTTTCATCTTGGAGAGTACATCCCTCAGTTTTTAAAAAGGCAATCAGAAAACAAATACCCTGTTCATCCCATCAAGCTATCTAAGCAAGAAATATAACAAGCCAGATAACAGAACAGCAAAACCACAGTAGAGTATAAAGCTGCTTAATTCATTAGGACCCAATATTACTACTTTTGCCCATGTGGTATCAATTATTCCCATCCGTGTTCATATGAGAATTAAAATAGTGTTTTTAATAGCAACAATAAAATTCTTTTAAAATACTTAGTCTTATAACATTTTAAAAAATTATACAAAGACAAAGTCATATGGCATCTTTACAAGGTGTTGTTTCCACATTTAAAATGTGAAGGAATAATGCATAGATTGAAAAGGAGCCTAATTTCTACACAAGCTCTGAACAGACCCTGGCTGTAGTACAGATGCTTATCGTCTTTGCAGATACATCCAAACATTAGATGGCTTTCTGAAGATCAAAAAAGAAATCATCACCAGCAATAAAATGAGCTTGTTTAAATTTGTTATCATCTATATAGTAATTGAATCAGATATTATAATGTCAACAAGAACAACAAAGACAAAACCAAAAAACAAATAAACAAAACAACAACAACAAACCACAAGGCATTAAATTCAAGAAATTGTCACACATTGAGAATGCAAATTGCTTTTTCATTTCCTGACCTTATAGTGTAAGAGAGTGAGCACTGCAAGTAGACTATTATACCATAATCTCAGGGAATTAAATAGGTTAAATACCAAGTAACAAACACACTGCATTGCAAGAGACTAAGCAGGAAATACACTGAGTATTCTGAAAGTAGAAAGTTGAATTTTGAAACACAGCAAGAAAAAGAAATAAACAAAATTTTGGTTACAAAGCTACCAGATGATTTTAGAAGGTATGTATTTCCAAATGACTTTTTGACATCAAATGCCTACCTGGTAGAAAGTATACAAGTCTTCAACTACTATTAAATGTACATAGTTCCCATGCCCATCCCTTCAGTTTACAGACCTCTTCAAACAGTCTGTTTTTGTGTAGACCAGGTGGGTATGTCGGATGGCAACACATTTTTTTCTCTATGCTACTCCCAAAGAAGTAGCATTAGTCTGGGATGGAGTTAATTTTCTTCATAGCAGCCCATGTAGTGCCATGATTTGGATTTGTGACTCAAACAGTGTTGATAACATACCAATGTTTTAGCTATTGCTGAACAGTGTTTGCACTTCATCAGCTCTTATCTTCTACCTCCTGCCCTATTCATCCCCAGAGAGAGTAGGCTGTGGGTGAGCAAGAAGCTGGGAGGGGACACAGCTGGAATAGCTGACCCAAACTGACCCAAGGGATAGCCCATGCCATAAAACCTCATAAAGACTGGTGAAAGGGTGTTGGTCTGGGAGGCAGACATTGCTTAGAGACTGGATAGAGCATTGATCTATTTGTGGCAGGTGGCAAGTAACCTTTGGATCACTTGTGTCCCCCACACCCCACCACAAAGCTCCCTGTCCTTCACTTAAACCATCTTTACCTAGACCCACGATTTCTCTCTTTTGCCCTTCTTGTACTCTCCCTTCGCCCACAGCACAAGGATGGAGGCGAGTGAGCAGCTCACATAGTGTGGCACCTAGCTACTGACTGGGGTCAAACCACCACAAAGCCTTAGAAATTTACAACCTTTGTGCAGTTTGTCCTATTTTTCTAAATCAGTCATTGTTTCCTACCCTCTGCAAAATGCTGACTTCTCATAGAACGCCACACTAGAACCTATGGAAAAGGCTGCAGTCCACCAGGTCAGCTTTAGCTTAAGCACCAGGTCATGCACATTTGCACTAGTGAAGAAGCAGTGACTACTGGAATTGTGTACTTAAAAAAAAAAAAGTCTAAGGTCACAAGGTTAGTTCTCACTGCTTCCATTCCTCATTTGCTGAGATCCAGTGAAGTCTGTGTTAGGGTTGAAGATCTGCTGCTCTGACAATTCAGATCAGTTAATGTTCATTGGACAACTCAAACACACATGGCCTTCATCAGGCCCTGTCTACAGCCTGCTTAATAAGTTAATAAAATGTAAAACTAAAATGAAATCAAAAGGGAAAAGAAATAAAGTTACTGGGGACTCAGTGACTGCCTTGTCTACATGATGAACAGAACTTCACATTATTTTTCTTTCCATTAGCATATATGTAAAAAATTACTGTGCTCTTATAACTGACTAGCATGAACTGACAGTATTTGATCAGCTTTAATATTTTACAGAAACAGAAGCATTCTGAGAGTTTAATACAAAACAGCATGCTGAGTTTGTCCACAATAACCTGTTAGCTGCAGCAGTGACCATATTCATAAATATTTGAAATTTTTTAATGGAACAAACTTGAGAATCTTATCTTCCCACTCAGTTAAACTGGTCACATTTTTATAATTCTACTATTTTCTAAGATATTACATCACCAATATAACCCAAAAGGTATGTCTTAGAAAGATTTTCAAAAATTCTAGCTCAATGGTGAAGCTTAGCTGCACATTCTATTTAATTTTTAGGATACAGTGTACCTTTTTGATGCTTCTAATAAGAAAATTTTGAATATATATATTGAAAGACAAGGAAAGTGTATTTATATGTGCATACAAGATGTATAGTCTATTGACAGTACCATGGCACTTACACGTTTGAGGGTTAATCTGGAGCTCTAGCTCAGTTTTAATGAAAACTGAGGAAACTGGCTTGAAGACCAAAAGCAAGCATGTCAGGGACTGGTCTCCTTTATTTTATACAGCATCCTTCGTGCAAGTATTTCAGAAGACTTTACAGCAGATACAAAATAGTTAAAATCAAAAAGCAGACGAAGGAGATATATATCAATATGATTTCTTAAATAAAAGGAGATATTTCTTCTTGTCTTACAACTGGGAAGTGTTAAATCTGAATTTCCCTTTCCAATGACTTGCTGATTATAATGTCATTATAATGAAAATAACAAAAACATTGCCATTTAAGCCTCACAGATTTTATAGCTTTCTCTAATCAGAATTTTACCAAAGCTTCCTTCAGAATTACTTTTATAAGTAGCTTTGTTTTCTAAATAAAATTAGAGTTTGCTGCTTTTGATGGAAAGAGTAATAACTCTAGAGAAACATGAACAAAATTATTAAAGAACTGATGCTAACTTGAAAGCTTGGCAAACACGTTTAATTTAGAAACTGCAACGTGACTCCCTTAGTCATTTTCCATGTCAGGTTGAGAGTTTAACAGGCAAAAGAACCTCTCAAGTGTAATAAAAGTCCTTTTATAAAACAAGCACTAGTGCTAGTTATGAGTTTATTTGGGTTCATATATATTGTGTGCAGATTTTATATTTGTGAAAGTTGATACAGTTCATTTATCTTGAACACTTTTACAAGACCGGCATCTGCGGAGAAGCCGACTCTACGCATTTAATAAATGTCTCTTTCTCTAATACTGTGTATATGCTATTGACTCTTCTTGCAAATAGAATTTCTTTTGAAGTCTGTGGGACATGCAGGGAACCACACATATTCTCATGGGGTTCTTTCAGCATAAGAAACCCTCCAGTGGAATAAACATTTTGTGCTGAAGGCCTCAAGGCTTGCAGACAGCAGATTAGCCACACCAGGATTGAGAAAGGAGAGAAGACAACTGCTTGATAATATATGAGAAAGCAAAAATTGACTGACAACCAGCCATTATTGTTTGTTTGGAGAAGATGGAAAAATAGAGGTACCTCTGCTGCAAAAATTGACTGTTGCACAGATGTCATAGGCTTTGGAGACAGTTCGCCCAACTGGAAAGCTGTAATTAAGCAAGCCTGCCCTCATGCCAGGCTTCCTGTCAGTAAAGTTTAATTCCCATACTGCAGGAAAAAAAGCTTCCTTTGACAACTGGCTGATCACCTTCTCTACAGGCAAGGCTACCTATCTCAAGGCACAATGCCTTCTTGGATCAGATTTTGGAATTTTACTCAGACCTCAGTGAAAGCATCAAAAGCTCATTGTTAGGTCTTTTGAACTTTTAGAGTCATTTGTATGTACGTATTAACCTGAGAATCTCATGGAGTGTAAACTAACACAGCTCAACTGATTTCAATGATTTCATTGCAAAAATATAATCTACTAATAGTGTTTAATTATTGAGGTGTACTACTTAGTATTTAATTAAAAAAGAAAACAAAACACTGCAAATACTATGATATATGACTGTAGACTACTCTGATCTTTAAAACTATGTATTGGAATTTTCAACCTCAATACATACAATGAGACCTGGAAAAACTTAATAGATAAAAAAAGCCATATCGATATAGCCAGTGTTCAGGCAGATAATGAATGAGAGGGGAACGCAATTCCAGTCAGGATGGCATGTAATGTGCCATGCAAAGTTTTCAGTATCCTCAATTTTTCTCCAATGAAAAGCCTGAAATCTACATTGAATACAGGTATGTGGGTAGGTGATTCATGATATTCTTGGCCTTATCCATATTTTTTCAGCTATTCTAGCAGACTGCATCCCACGACTAGGGTAATAAACCACATTTCCTTTATTTAGCTATCACACCCTCCCACTTCAGAATCTCCATTTCTTCTCATAAAAAGCAAATACTACAACCAGTCCTTTAGACAGGGCCAGCTCTGAATGCTGTCCTCCCTGAGCTGCCCAGCCCTGTGTTGGCTCCAGTCTCCTCTAAACGTTGGTGTTTGCTCAGTTTTGAAGACAGAGGAAACTACGGTTTCCCCCAAAAATCCTGGAGTAAAGAAGAACACTCAACACCACAAGCAGGGCTGCCACGTGCAGGCAGAGCCATCTGAACACTCAGCCACCTCCTTCCCCACTGCGGCCAGGGCCTACCCAAGCCAGCGGTGCCATGGGCCTGGCGGCGATGAGGAAGCAGCCCCTGGACCCCTTGGAGGGAGGCCCACAACCCCATTGTGAGGTGGCACAAAATAGTTCGCATACTGCCACTACATGCATATCCACAGCAAGAGTTATAATACGATAGTTAAACTACTAATTATTTTTCAGTGAGGCAATATATAATATCACCTTAGTAACACACAGACTTTTAGCGCAAGTACTTGGGATTAAAATATTCAATGCCTATCTCTCTCAAATCTCAAGCAACCACAAAACATATTTTGACTAAAAGCAGTATGTGGCCTTTGGCATTTGTCACATGCCTTGTCCTCTATGGCATTTAGGTTTTTCCTATCTTAAAGCCATGGAATAATCATCATCATCATCATCTCTTTTACCTCATCAAAAAATATTATCAAAATTCTAAAAGGACACAGCTTATATAAAAGTCTACTCTACTTATGTAGCCTATTTCTGGTGTTTTTATTGAGTTTTACAACTCTAGGGCCATTTTTTTCTTTACATATTTGGAACAATCAAAATCATACAAAGTTAACCTAATTCATACTTATTATCAAGCAGTACATGTTGATTGCTTTAAAAGCTGTACTTGGAAATGAATTTTATTATTTTTCTGCTGCTATACTTTTTACAGACCTGACATCTCTACTTCTTAATGGCTTTTGCAAGGCATTTAATTTAGCATTCTTCATATTCTGACATCCAAATGAGGTTTTCCTTCAAACTGCTCTTCTGCAGTTATTTGGAACTGCTTTTATAATGCTTAATAAACAGTCTCCCACCTCCATATAACATGTATGCTGAATACAGGGGGTGGTGGTGAAGAAAAGAATCAGATAGTATAGCCTCTACATCTTCCTTTACAAAAAGTACTTGATGGTACAGTGATGTACAAATCATATATTAAATACTATTTTGATGAACAAGCTTTTTTGCCATAGAAAAGTAAGGGTACATAATATACTGACTACAGAATGTTCTTATCTTAATGAAACCTAACACCACCATTCCCTGTATATTAAGGGCATCACATTCTTACACAAAAATTAGAGAGAGAGGTATACCTCTTTTTTTTTTTTTTTTTTTTTAATTGATGACATCTAACTAAAGATCCCCAAAATATTTTAGAAGACTAAAAGGTAAAGCATACGTGCAAGGGTTATTACTTCTTAGTAACTAATACTTCTTACAATACCACAACCTGGAACTTTAGAAAGGGAATAAAGGTTTGTAAAACAATGAAGAGAGTAACATCTCAGGAGACAAAATTTCACAACTGAGTGGTAATCACTTCAACTTTTACTTTTCAGCAAGAGGAATAACATAGACGACCCTAGAGACAGATTTATTCCTATTCTGAGCACACAATACCATTAGTTTTTAATACATATCGATAAAACACGCTGTTTGTGAGAGCACCCTTGGAACAAAAGTACAAGGCCACACTAGCAAATTTCCATGCCTGATCAGGATCTTGGACAGATCTGTAAGAGGAATCAATGAAAAATCACTTGTGTAGTGTGCCCCTCTGACCCCAAAGGCCGGTAATCAAGCTTGTCTTTTTCCCCCCTTTCCTCTGCAGGAAGAGTAACTCTTCATCTTAATGAGGAGATTCATGCCTATAGTTGCATTGAATTTAACATAAGATTTTAAATTATACCATTAGAGGATAAAGCAATTTTTAAGTCTAAAGCCATCTATACCTAAATTTAACTGCCTATGAATTTCAAATCTCCAATAACAACGAGTTACATAGTTGATCCTTTATTTTTTTTTTTTAGTGGGAAATTAGTTTGTGACACCTGCAGAAACAGTTGAAAGTAAAGGCCCCTTTAAGAATGTGAAAGAACTTACTCAAAACTTTATGGACTTCTGGTAATGAAGTAAAGATTATATATACAATTGAGTTTGAGGTCCCAGTGTAGGGCTGAAACAAATAGAAAAATAAGCTTTACGGTGTATGTAAATATTTCAAAAAGGAATCCCTCTAACTGAATCCAGCAGTGGGGAGGGGGGAATGAAGACAGACATACATGTATATTTATTTTATATTTATATTTATTTATTTATTTATTTATTTATTTATTTATTTTATATTTATATTTATTTATTTTAAATGCACATATACAAGGTCCCTGTGGGACCTTGTATCAATTAGTCTCATGATTATTACAGGAGGAAAGTCCAGCATTTAAATCCTCTCTACTATTTTTAGGATCTTACGAGTGCTCTTCCACCTGAGCTATAATGTCTGTCCTTCAATCTGTTAAACTGGTTTACTTCATATGAAAAATTAAACATTCATTATACCAAAGAAGCAGGCAGAGTATAAGTTAGTGGCATACACCTGAGAGTCTCAAAAAAGACTTCAGTGGTCAATGTTAACAGTGTCATGTTGACCAGTAAGCACATATTTTTTCAAGTAGTGCTCTTTTTAATATATATTATAAAGCTACAGGACACAGTGTTCTCTGCTTGGTATCTATTAACGGTCTGAAGGTAGTGGGATGAGACCATGGTCTGCTGCATAGCTCAGTAAAGTCTCCAGGTACCATTTACTTTGCCATGGGGATTTTTTTTGTTCATTTTTGTTCTATATACCTGTTGCTTCCAGTACTATACTTAGAATGAAAATTCTGTTTTTGTCTTTAGTACTATTTCAGCACTCAGATAAGCAGTAACCTGGCCTGCATGCAGAGCTCCTTGTATTAGAAATGTAGAGTATAGAGAACACATCACAATTACAGTAATAACCTATAGACTGAGATAGGTTTTAAGGTTGCAGTAATAGCAAAGACACGTCTAGGTATAATAATGATGATATAGCTTTTAATATTGAATGCTTCACATAACTTATTTCTAAAAATTTTTGAAGTTTATATTTGACCAAGAAATGCATTCAAAATTTAGCAGGTAGCCTGTGAAAGTAAGAAAAAACAGAGATAAAGAAAATAAATTATATGTATGCCTGTTACAGGGAATAAAAGGAAAATAAAAGCTTATGAAATAGATATACATTCAACATCGATATGGAATATAAATGAATCTTTGGCTCTTCGTTTTGTGCAGTCCCCCTCTATTGCCCCTCCACATTACTCTAGACACTATATATTCAATGTTTTGTTTATACTGAATTCCTGTGAACTAAAGATACAACAAATAAGCTTCATGTTTCTCAGTACAATCTATAGGTACCTGCTGTTAGCAATTACATTAAGCTTTCAAGGAAATTTAGACTACATTGCTGTACTGTTCATTCTTTGATCCCTGAGACAAATTGCATAGTTCTACAATGCAAAGCAAATCTGCAACCATGATAGTTTATAATAATATATATATTACATATATTATATGTTATATATATATATTTATATATCAGCATTTGTACAGTTCCTTTCTGAACTCAGCCAATCAATACACAATTATTCAACTAGCATGGAAGTAAACAGAGTGGTCAGCAGAAGTCCAAAATGGGTCCTGAGGCCAATTACAGAAAATATGCAATTATCCAGTCATAAAGATTACAGTTTGGATTAAATTAATATTGGCTGGTTTTCACAGGTACAAGTAAACTGTATCTTTCAATGACCACTCCTTCTGGCTGATCCCTAAGCACCGAATCCAGGCTCTTTGGAAGCAGACTTCCAGGCTGTCAACAGAGGATACCCTCTACCATCCTGCTTTCCACTGAAACTCTGAGCCTGGCAAGATCTGCAGCCTGACTAGCTCAGAGTCCGGGCAATCAGAGGTCAGTATCTTGCTGAACAACGACACGTGTCCCAGCAGATAAGCAGAGATCCAGCCTCAGAGCCCACTGCCTTGTTCCAGTTCAAATCTAGCCCTACTTCTGACAGAAGTAAGGTCTGGAAGGGAGCAGGACAGGAGGAGATGTAACAAGGACTTGCATTAATAGCTGTAACAGTGTTAGCACAAAGAAAAATCTTTCTGATTTTAGCCACTTAAATGGAATTTGGAGAAACTATGCGGAAGTATTGCTATTCTTTGGAAATACTTGGTTTTGGTTTTATTTCAGACTAGGACAAAATGCCAAAATTCAGGAATAGTGAATTATTTCTTTAAATATTTAATTAAACATTTTGATGTTACAAAAACAAACAAAAAATCTTGTTACTGCTTGTTAACTTAAAATAGTGATTTATTTTAATAGAAAAATAGCAGCAACAACAATAATAAACAAGACATATGAAAATTAAATGGTATTTTCTTAGAGTGTTGTGATTCTTCATGAGACCTATCCATTGGATTCTTCTTACCTCTATTCTCCTGTGAACAAATTATATTTCAAATAATGTTCCCTCGAGCTAACAGGAAAAAGCTAATGCAATATGGAGAAAGTAAAAGCAGATGCCTTCCCAACGCCCTAAACCAAAGACACCATTCCCTGCAAAGAATAAGAGGACCCCCCATCCAATTTGGAGAAAAAGAAGTGACAACCTAAACTAGAATTACAGTAAGACTTAAGTTTTCTATAAGAAGATTATTGTTTTTCCAGAAGACATTTCCAAAGGAAACATTCACAGCGGACCATTAAAAGTTTTAGAAGTTTGTCATTAAGAAAAAAAAAAAAAAAAGGAAAAAAAGGAAAAAAGAGAGAGAGAGAGAAGCATGTATATTTCTTAACAGGCCTATAGTCTTAATTGTTCCATATACAAACACACAGATGGAGTGCACAGTATTCCCTTCTGCACCTCAACCTACACATTTGTCTTATTACCTGTTTCTATTTTGAGACTATTCAGTATACACAGGATCATCTAACTCAGAAACCTCTTAATTCCCAAAAGTAAGGAAACGCAGAGTGTGTTTACAGTAATTTTTTTTCAAGGCATGCACCTTTTGAATGCCTACTAGTTGCTGAATTCACACAATTGAAGACAATTACAGGCAATTAAAAATACCCTTATAGAAATCAGTTTTCCTTGCTACTTTTCATGTGCCAGCTACTGTATTTTGCTTGAAGCAGAGCCAGAAGTCTTAGGCTTGCAACCAGACATTACTTAGACTTCTGGGACTAGCCAGACTTTCACTCTGGTGTTTCCCAGTGACAATAACCTGGTGGTACTACCAACAGGTGGTGCTACAGTTGGCACTAGGGACTAAAAATAGAAGGTGAGACACTAAACATGAGACAACAGCTAGCTTTACTTCAAAAATCTAGCCATACATTTGTGTATACTTCAACATTCAGAAGAAATTTGAGATACTTAGGGAATCCTGTAAAATGTTTGACTAACGTCGTGACTAACGAAGAGAGAAAGACATACTCTATTTAAGTACAAGGTTACATAATCCCAAAGGTATATCAAATATAGGAAAACGACCTGTCAAATTTACCAAATTACCAATCACAAATCACATTCCTTGATACACACTCCACATATCCCCAAGGTGTGGATTAAAATAGTGTTGCAATTGTAAACTAAGACACCCAAAATGTAAGAATTAACAACTAACGGAATTAAGATTGCTTCCAAAAATTTAATTACACCTCTTGGAAAGACACAATTTTGATACAGGTTTTAATTAGCCATATCCACATCATGTAATATGAAACTACTCAGTATTTCATTTTTACTCACATCATTTAATAGGTGACCTTGTGCTTTATTTGCTGTGAGTTGGGAAGGAATTATTAATTCCCATCATGACATGTTTGGTGGCACACATCACACTAGTATCAGAGAGCTCCCCAGTTCTAATTTTTTTCCACAGGCCTTTATTGAGATGAGGATCTATCCCCATTACACAGAAAAAGGGTCAGGATGAATGGAGTATAAGGTCATAGTATCTGCTAATTTTGGATACCTAATTTGAGATGAAGAGGATGTGATTATTTACTACAGTATATCACTTTGTATTACCAAATCAGAGTTCTCATTAATAAATTCAATTAAACATAAAGGGCTTGAAGAGTGAGTTCCAGGCCATGAAGATTATCTCTTTCCCCATCCTCTTTCTTACTTCATCCTTCTGTCACCAGCCAAGGTTGCTAAGACTTCTCTGACCAGCTCTCACTCTCTCTTGTGAGCTACTCTTGCACAAAGTTTCTTATATCCACTCCTCCCAGTCCTTTTTCTAGCCCGTTCCTTTCATGCCTGGTTAATAATGGTCTTCTGAATTCCCAAATCTGTCAGCACCTAACGTAATTTTCTTTCCTTTATCCTAGCTTCCTTTCATCAAAGCTACCTCAGTTCTTTTCCCTGCATTTCAGGTCCATTATCACACTCCCCTTCCCTCTTCTTCCAGGGCCAATCCTAGTCTTTTATCCTTTTCCCTGATCTGTCTCTACATGTGTGCATTAATCAAAATTTTCCACTTATTTTTCATAGGTAATATATGCCATTATGAAATATATGTATAAAAGGAGAGAACTGAAAATGGTTATCTTCTTTAGGTTCTAGCTCAAGGAAACCAAACAACCGTTACATGGGGTGTTATGTGCTAAAGAGATCACACAAATAACTGGAGACTAATGCCTTTATGGGGGAAAAAATAGTAGCCTGTGTAGCTTTAAAATATTTACACTTTTCAGAGAATCGAGACCAAGTATGTTTGAAAAAGCAGCATCAATATTTGTAACAGCCTTTGCAGGTTTTATGGCAAATATATTTAAATGTACAAATATTCTCATTTGCAAGCATACTAAGGCAATGAGGAGTTATGCATTCTTTGCTGGCCAGCAAGGAAGTAATAAAAATAAGCATACTTTCAAAGCAGATATTCCCACAGCTAAATACAGACTGTGAATTACAACAGTATAATCTACTACTAGAGAAAATCTTACATCAAATATACACCCTGGAAAGCTGAATTTCCTTACATATGTATTTAAGTAAGAACTCCTATTAATCTAGTACACATCATGACCAACTGTACCCCACACCTCTAATAGAAAATGAAAATCCCTAGCTATGAATGCATATGATAAATCCCACAGTTTGATTAGCATCATCAGAGTGAAAGTAAAGACTATGGCAAAGAGCCCCAGAGGCAAACACAAAGTTAAAGTTCATCAGCCTGTTCCAATTTAAGTCAGAAGCAAAGCACTGCAAGAGATTCCTACTGTATTAAGTGAGACACTTACCAAGGGCACTCCCCCACACCAACTCCACTTCTTCAGTAACTCAAAGCCAGCATTGTACAACGCTGGAAGAGTTTAAGTGAATTTCTTCTTAGGGGTTAATCTTAGGGCTCAGTCACACTTTGAAAATCATATCCCACAATTTAGACTGTGGGACCAAAACCACAAAGGATTAAAAAGGCTGCCGTTTTATACTCAACATTGGCATTATCGCAATAATGGAGGCATAACCTCAAAGGCTCTAACAGATCCCCTATACAATGCTTCTTTAGGAAAACAAATAACTAATTTGTAGTACATCTGCCTTTTATAATGCACTCTTTTATATGATAGCATTCCTTTCTTTTCCTTGGCCAGAACAATACCACAACTATGTGCAGAAGGAAAAAAAAAAAAAAAAAGCATACCCACCCACCAAGCTGTAGTTTATCACTAAGAAGTGCAAAATAAGGAACAACAAGCATTCTCTTCTTTAGTCTGGGGAATATCTTGAAACTGTTTCTGAAGTCTTGTCAATGACTTATCAGATTCCTCACATCTAAGAAAAGTAATCCTAAATTAGTCTATCTCAGAAAAGCCTGTTCTCATGTTTCCCTTTGCATTCCCACACCAAGACAAGTTCACATCCCACACTTCTGACACTAGACAGTTGACTGAGCACTCAACCTGCCTTACAGTGATTACTGCAGATGGTCTCAAAACAAAACAAAACAAAACCACACCACCACTACCAAAAGAAACAACAAATAAACAAAAATGCAGATCAGAAATGCCCAGTGCTGCAGCAAATATTTGAGATAATTTCACAACTTTGGTGAATGGCCTGGCTTGCATCATCCCCCCATAGATGATATTTACTCAATAGTATACAACAATATTGGAGAAAAATAAGTGTGTTTAAAAACTAAGGGTCAAGTTCTGATCTTATTATCAACAATGTGAATGACCACCAGACCAAGCAAAAGCAGACCAGAAGTAGAAGTGTTGTCCTATTGTCTGTGCAATTAAATACTCCTGTGAATCAATTCAAGGTGATCAATACTTTTGACAAAATCCTCCCTGTCTTACCCAATCTTTGTTCTTACTCTCCTGTCTTTAAGAGGGATACATAGCCTAGGAAGAATATATTTTGCATTAATTAAAAACACACTTCAGAATAATTATTTTATAATAATTGATTATCAGGATAAAAATGGCATAATGAGTTTGAATTGTTAAGGATTGCTTATAAACAGAGCTGTTAAAATGCTTTCCTTTCCTACTCTGGTCACATCTGAATCATATAAGCAGATGCCTAATTTACTGGCACAATTAACTTTCTCCTGCTGTGCTAGAGATTTTTAACAGTAATACTTATAGAAAGGAAAACTAATACATGTACTATATTTTCCACCTCTAAAAATATTTTCTTGTATTTAAATAAAGAAACAGTCTGAAATGCACAATCTGAACAAGAACTCCATATTCAGCAATATGAAAAAAAATAAAAATAAAAAGTCATGCCAACCCATTCAGGATCCTATATTTAGGTTTAGCTCTGCACATTAAAATATTGACTTTTATTTTTAATTATCCCAAATTTTTGCATTAATTGGGATAAATGTTAAAAATCCACCAAACCCAAACCATACAATTTTAAACAAATATTCTTATGTATTCACCTTCATCCCTCTAAAACAAACTAAAATTAACATAGGGCACATATTATGTATTTTACTAAACATACTCAAATTCCTCACATGCAAATAGACATAGTTATTCATTGAAAAAAAGGAAATATCAGTTTGTTGTCCACTAAGGATGCTTAATACCATGTTATGAAGTGAGAGTTCTCATTTTCTGAAGCTGTTATGCTTTGTAATGTAAATGCACCAATGAAAGGAGGGTCTCATGACTGCAGATGAATTGCACTACATGAGTGAAAATAATTACTGCTGCTCTAACAAATGTATTTGGCTACTTCAGCACATTTTATATAATGATAAATATAAGCAGCTGGTGCAGGTGTTCTCAGACAGTAGAACATATTTCTTTACTATTTCAATTTTACTAATTTCTCTGCATAATCTGTTGCATACTCAGATGCAATGAGAAGTTATGAGCAAGACCACAGGTTTTAAAGAAGCTACCCTACATGAAAAATAACTTTAAGTACACCAAAAATACAGTTCCGCTGAAACATTCAGTTCCACTGAAACATTCAGTACCACTGAAACATTATGACACCATTTTTATTGATATTACCATAGACATAGAGAGACTTATCTTGAGACACTGAGGTGGCAAGAAGAAAAGACTTACCTTTGGAAATATAAATACTGATAACGTAAATGGGGAATTCCTACACCAAAGATTAATACTAACAATACAGTTTAATTACCAGGTTGGTGTCCCTAGCATCAAGTCTGGCACTGTTTATTGTATTACATACAGCAATATTTTGTGGATCAGTATGCACACTTGGGGGAGGGTGGTCTAGAAAAGAAAAAAAGACCACAAATTCTATGTCCCTAAAATGATAAAATATTCAAAAAGAATTTTACTTATATGTGCGTACAGTTTTGAACTAGGCTGCATTAATATTTGATATCCATACTACGTAAGAAAGAGAGACAGGGATCTATACATCGATTCCTGACAAAGACATATG
The DNA here is from genome assembly GCF_040182565.1 of Anser cygnoides. Lineage (NCBI taxonomy): Eukaryota > Metazoa > Chordata > Aves > Anseriformes > Anatidae > Anser > Anser cygnoides. The sequence goes on along the minus strand of NC_089873.1, from coordinate 123,423,053 downwards.
TCCAATACCATCTTCCCCCTGGCCTTCTCAGACTGAAGGCCTACCCTGGCATGCACAAGAAAGGAATGTATACATGCCCAGTGACTATCAGGATGATACGTTAATTACTTGTGATACTTCATCACAAGCCAATTCAGAAATCAAGTTAAATATTTCATTCAAGACAACAGTTGTATTTTTTTCAGTTGTTAATAATGGAAGGAAGAAATATGTTTTCTATAGCATTCTTTGTGGATTCTTTTCTGTTACTACAGTTTTATTTTTATTTGTTCATTTCAGACTACTTTAGTGTGTGCTGATGGAAACACTACTCTATCCCCACTTAGGAGAATTCATATATCTATATGGAATGAATTTCTGTTTTCATTTCCCTTTTCCCGCTTACCAAATATATTTTCTATCATCTTCTATTTTACCTTCTATTGCAAAATGTCATCATAGATCCCACATGCCTTCCTACATTTAGACATCTGCAGACAAAAATGCGATGAAGTATCTTTTCACTGGCATTTGTAATACTTGGTAATAGGAATGTTTCAGAGAGACTGCTTGTTTCTGACATTGCTCTGACAACTGCAAACAGTTCTGATGAAAGTCTGCTTGGTTTCTATCAAGCTCACACAGCTGGACCTTTGGTAGATCACTTTATAAGCTTGGGAAAAATGAGATACTTTGCTCTGGAAACTAAAAGGAAAACATTTGTATAAGATACACTGAGGAAGAAGAAGGAACATGGCTGGAATGTTGGTCACGGGCAAGCAGTAATTTAATACAAACCACTGCCTCTGTGTGTGTGATGTTTTTCTGAAGGAAAAAGGACAAATGGAGAAAGCAGCTCTGGAATGAAGATAAAGAGCTTAGCTTTCTGTTTGCATCTCAAAACCTCCAAGACACAGGAAGAAGAGCAATATAACTTTGGCACAAGTGCAACTGTGAGTCATCTAAAGTTACAAAGCAGATGGTACCACTGCATTTGAACCTGTAGTTTAAAACTGTAAAATTCAGACCTTAGCTTGGGCTCAGTCTACATCCAAGTTTCAGAGTTAGCTCTAGGATGAAACAAATCACAGCATACAAATACAGGAAAACTAACTTTTAAGCCTGGAGACTGGTGCAAAATACAGTCCTCAGACATTTATTTATTTTTAATAAATCATTTTAATATGGGAATGTCTAATTGCTTAAGATATTTATTTGATGTATAGCTTCATTATTGGGGAGCTAGTAGTTCCTCTAATGAAAGATGAACTGGCTTCAAGTTTCATCTAATATAAATTTGGCCTATTTATCTAATTTTTAATTGTATGGAAAGACATTTAATTGTATGGAAAGACATTATTCAGTTTACATTTATGCATACATGACAGAGATTTACTCTTTTGACATAATTTCTTTTGATATTGCCACCTTTTTTTCATTTCTTTGTCAGAAAAGGCAGGCAGAGGATGTGGGACCATGAACATTTATGTTACTTACTCTGAGATTTTTCTTTTTCACCACTTATTATGGATCATTCTAATTTATATCTTCAATATTCTTATTAAAAGCATTTCTTTCTGATCCTGCAGGAAAGGATAAAAGTGGAGTGCAAATAATTGCATTCTCTCTTTTTTTATACATTTTTAAGTCGCAACACAATTGTTTCTTTCCAACATCATTTGTGTTGTTTGATTTTATTTCATTTTTTAATTTCCTAATTTATCAGGTTCATACAACTTGTAAATTTCTCTCTCTATATGTACACATATATTACATATGTAATACATGTTCATATTATATTATCATTTGTATATATAACTATATATGTAACTGAAGCTACAGTCCAGCTGAAATGGAGAGAGAGTCGTTTCCTCTCTTTGTAAGGAAAAAAAGCTTTATTTTTTACGATTGTTGCTTTTTGTTTGTGTGTGTATATTTTTCTCTTCACAGTTATAAAGGCTAAAGTACCTAATATAAAAACTTTGTAACTTCTCCCCTTTTTGGTCATAAGAGTTAAATGGATGCAATTTGGTCATTGTATTCAGTAATTAGATTTAGATTCTGCTAATTTAAGGAGGTTCTCTGTAGGAATTTGTGCAGTGCTGTTACATTAAATCTGTGGATACCATGTATGTAACTATTCCAGCAAGACCAGACTATGCTTAAGAACAGTTTCAGTAGTGAGGCTGGTCATTTCATTAGGCAAGACTATGAGAATTTACAAACCCCTTTAACTTTTATTTTATTTTTTAATAATAAATATTGTCTGCACCCTTGCCTTAATTCCCCTCCACAGAACTAATCCTGTTTTGCAGTCACCAGCACTTCTAAATGAAATGTTTTGTTCAGCAGAGTGCTTATAATCACCACAGCTATCCCCAGCAGACAGGTACGTGTCACGATAATACGAATTTACATTAAAAAAAAAATGAGGAACGCTCTGCTTATTACAAAGACATTTTAGAACTAAGTGTACCCAGTCCATTGCCACCCCAAAATCATTGATTACTGCTATATATGGTCTCAGTCAAGAATCATGAAGAGAAGGAGATTATACTATTTATAGTTTTTTGTTTTTTTTTTTTTTCTTTTGGCTTGTTTGTTTCTTTTCAGTCTAACCATTCCACCTGTCTTCTGCACAAGAAAAGTCTGGAGGAAAGATTTAACCTGTCTCAGTTCACTGGAGGACATAAAAACAAAACCAAAAAGGTAGACTATAAAATAATTTAACCTGATAGAGAACCAAGAGTTTCTCTGTAATAGATGCAAACTGAAGAATAAGGTATGCAGAAACACATGACCCTTCCCTAAAGAGCAAGGGTATTTGGGAAGAGAGAAAGAGCTGATTAGTTTGAAGTGCAACTGCACAGTAGAGTTAAGTGAATCAAACTGCAGGCTGCTACTAAAAGGGATGGTTGCACTCTTCCTCTAAATCCTGGCATTACGGTCCCATTTGCTGAAGCTGAATCTAGCAATGCCTCTACTGCTGACTCACCCAGCTAAAACTAAAGGATTATAATTAGATAAAGTAGGCAAGTCCAACAGCCAGAACTGATGTAAGGGAGAGTTTAGGAACATGCTGCTGGAAGGGAGGATGGCAGAGGACTGTCTCTTTTGGCAATATCCTGTGTTACAGCAGACTGTACTGCCAGACTTCACCTTCAGCATATGCAGAACTTTTTTTTTTTCTCTCCCCCCCCCTTTTTTTAATCTGTCATTTATAACCACTTGCAGCTGTTTTCTATTTGAATGCTGTGAACACTGCTCTTTTCATTATGCCATAATCTAAAAAGAATTAATAATTGTTTTCACCTTCTACCCCATTTATTTCTCTTGCTCTCCAGCACATATGGCCACCCCTCATCTGGTATGACAGCCCCTACAGTAATTTTGCTTATCAACTAGGAAATTCAGGTTGTTGCTATCACTTCCAAAGTTTGTGAAAATAAATAAATAAACAAATAGATAAAATCTATGATTTTTTTGAAATATTTCTATGCATTATCACTTACCTAGGTTGTTAAACCTTTTGGTATACTGCCTCTGCCAATATCCCTATATCTGGTTGGATGTTGGCTGCTTCTTGCAAAATTACTGTTTGAAAATAATTTCTGCCTGATACCAGTTTCACAATTCCACCTGCCAAGCTCCCTCTGTATTATCATTTTAAGCCTTCCCCTTCCCTATTTTATTAAAACATTTTTATGTGTTTGGCACTTCCACTAAACTGCCCACAGGCAGAGAGCATGTTGAGGTTCCTGAACTCTTGGATAACATTTAACATATTGTGGATTCCACCTTCAGCTAAAGAAATGATAGAAATAAATCTCCACAGTTTCCCAATTGAAATGAAAAAGATATCAGGATGTATTTGGTCACTTCTTGTGAACTTTCAAGTAACTCATCGATTTTTTTTCCTGTGGAATCTGTTACTGTATTATTAGGCACACATTATTAATAATCTCCATCACGTTTACTCCATATCACATACATAATGCAGGTTTGTATGCATATACCCTACAACAAACTCTGCATAGAAGAACTAGTCAAGGGATGTTAAAAGTACTCTTTGTTAGTGATACTCTTTTAATAGAAGTGTTTTCTAACTTCAGTCCAGCAATGCATTTGCAAAACGCCTGCCACACTTCTGGAATTAAATGAGAATCATCACAGGTCTGTAACAGATACTGCATTTACTGTTGCATTTTCATGGCCTAGGCTAAATACTGGTGGCCTGTAAAAAGCATCCCTTAGTCCTAGGTAACAGAGATTACTTTAAAGGTCATTTCTGTCATTGCTGCAAGCTGAAAACTCCCCAATGTTTCTTGACCAAACATACAGTCCTTATATTCCACTTGTTTCACCTTCTGTGCAAAGCATTGAAATCAGTTTGACATTTTCAGTAAGAACTACAAAGCCCACAGTATAAAAGTATAAAATGTATATGAGGTGTATCACATGATACACACTTTATATACATTATGTATCCATACTTTCCCAGGCTGTTGAAACTATATTTTTGCTAAATACTAGCTGTATGTGGCACACATTTCTACCATGTTTGCATAATTCTTCTTTTAACAGGAATATAAGGAGAGCAGGCGTCTCTATATACATTACTTGAAGATCTTAAATAAAGGTTAAATATATGACTAAATTATCATCTTGGACTAGCAATATAAGCAGTTACGCTTTTTTTTTTTTTTTTGTGAGCAATTAATTTCATTCCTGCTCTTAATTTCAACCACAAAGCATGAGAATCACCTGCCTGAACACAGGTATTGAGGTCCATTTTTCAAACGCTCACTGTAAGGCTTCCCACCCAGCCTCCAGCTGCTGCTCTAAACAGTCTCTTGCCTGCAATCTGTATACATCTATAAGCCCTGTGTGACTCTCAGAGGTGTGTAAAATGGCACTACATGCCCACTTTTGGACAACTGAAGTTACTGTTTAATATAGAGCCTTCTAAAAGTTTAAGTAAGTGAAGGTTTGGGAGCCTGGAGAGTCTTGTTTTCAATGAAAAAAAAAGTTTCACGGCGAATAATGACTATTTTAACTCATGTCAAAATAATGAGTTTTTCTACAGAGTTCTACATACAGGAACATTAAGGTGCATTCACTACTATTACATCAAAAGATTTGGCCTCCATTTCAGTCAGATATGTAATGCTGCATATTTGCTTCTGTCTCAGGCCAGACACACAGACACACAAATACACTTTAACACAGTGGAAATGTGGCACCATATATACATATTGTAGTTACAGATCTACTGGTAGAATATAGCACTGAGCCCAGAGTTCTTCCCTTTCCTTGATTTTATAACAGGGCCACCATTCTTTTCCAGAGTGTTTATACAGATTTTATAAAACCACAATATTCATTAAGTCCTGCTGACCTTTGGTAGATTATCCAAGTCGGGAAAAGGAAAGAGTAGGGATTACTGCACAATTCTACCAAGGTGTTTATCTGAATGACAAGTCCTTTACAGACTATTGTTACTATTCTGTGTCAAAATAAATAAATAAATAAATAAATAAAATTGAAGAGAAGATAGAAACTAACAAACCTAAAGCACCAGAATGGAAAATACTTCCTTAATGCTGTAAGAATCTTGTAAATAACTAGGACTAGTCTTGTTGGTAATCATAGCTGCAGAAATACAGCTTCAGTTTTCATATTTTCTGAAAAAGGATACACAGTAAACTCTACTGAGCTCATGGCGAACAAGTAAAAACAAGATAGAAATTTATCTCCATAATACACGGGGCTAATACACAGTGCAGTGTATTCAGAAAAGATATTCTTATTTGAAGCCTTTTCAGTTAAAAAAATAAATAAATAACATTCCTTACTGCTTTTTGCCACAGGCTTTAGAGAAAATGTTTGGCATCTCAACTATATTAAGACACTAAGCGATTTAAATGAATGGGTTGTGTTGTCCAGACTAATGAGTAATTATTTGTCCCTTGAAGGGTTTGGGCAGCAACAGTATCAACACTGAAATATCTCTGAAGCTTTCCAAGCCAGTAAGTCTCTCTACTGAAATTTACCATTAAACATTTACCGAAAAACTGAAGCCTAAATTTTTTTTTTTAATTTTAATTTTTTTTTAAACCAGTTCTCTGGATACCCAGTACCCTGAGCTGGTGGAAGGGGATGGGGAGCAGGATGTGGCCCTCGCTATCCATGAGGAAATGGTTGGCGACCTGCTACGACACTTGGATGTACGCAAGTTGATGGGGCCGGATGGGATCCACCCGAGGGTACTGAGCGACCTGGCGGAGGAGCTGGCCAAGCCGCTTTCCATCATTTATCGGCAGTCCTGGCTATCAGGGGAGGTTCCAGTCGACTGGCGGCTAGCAAACGTGACGCCCATCTACAAGAATGGCCAGAGGGTAGACCAGGGGAACTATAGGCCTGTTAGTTTGACCTCAGTGCCAGGGAAGCTCATGGAGCAGATTATCTTGAGGGTCATCACGCGGCACTTGCAGGGCAACCAGGCGATCAGGCCCAGTCAGCATGGGTTTATGAAAGGTAGGTCCTGCTTGACGAACCTGATCTCCTTCTATGACCAAGTGACACGCTTGGTGGATGAGGGGAAGGCTGTGGATGTGATCTACCCTGACTTCAGTAAGGCTTTTGACACCGTTCCCACAACATTCTCCTCAAGAAACTGGCTGCTCGGGGCTTGGACTGGTGTACGCTTTGTTGGGTTAAAAACTGGCTGGATGGCCGGGCCCAAAGAGTTGTGGTGAATGGAGCCAAATCCAGTTGGGGGCCGGTCACTAGTGGTGTCCCCCAGGGCTCAGTACTGGGGCCAGTCCTCTTCAATATCTTTATCGATGACCTGGATGAGGGGATCGAGTGCACCCTCAGTAAGTTTGCAGATGACACCAAGTTAGGTGCATGTGTCGATCTGCTCGAGGGTAGGAAGGCTCTGCAGGAGGATCTGGATAGGCTGGACCGATGGGCTGAGGTCAACTGCATGAAGTTCAACAAGGCCAAGTGCCAGGTCCTGCACCTGGGCTGCAACAACCCCAAGCAGAGCTACAGGCTGGGAGATGAGTGGTTGGAAAGCTGCCTGGCAGAGAAGGACCTGGGAATACTGGTTGACAGTCGGCTGAATATGAGCCAGCAGTGTGCTCAGGTGGCCAAGAAGGCCAACAGCATCCTGGCTTGTATAAGAAACAGTGTGGCCAGCAGGTCTAGGGAAGTGATTGTCCCCCTGTACTCGGCTCTGGTGAGGCCGCACCTCGAGTACCGTGTTCAGTTTTGGGCCCCTCGCTACAAGAAGGACATGGAGGTGCTCGAGAGAGTCCAGAGAAGGGCAATGAAGCTGGTGAGGGGTCTGGAGAACAAGTCTTATGAGGAGCGGCTGAGGGAGCTGGGCTTGTTTAGCCTGGAGAAGAGGAGGCTCAGGGGCGACCTCATCGCTCTCTACAGGTACCTTAAAGGAGGCTGTAGCGAGGTGGGGGTTGGTCTGTTCTCCCACGTGCCTGGTGCCAGGATGAGGGGGAATGGGCTAAAGTTGCGCCAGGGGAGGTTTAGGTTGGATATTAGGAGGAACTTCTTTACTGAAAGGATTGTTAGGCATTGGAATGGGCTGCCCAGGGAAGTGGTTGAGTCACCATCCCTGGAGGTCTTTAAAAGACGTTTAGATGTAGCCCTTAGTGATATGGTTTAGTGGAGGACTTGTTAGTGTTAGGTCAGAGGTTGGACTAGGTGATCTTGGAGGTCTCTTCCAACCTAGATGATTCTGTGATTCTGTAAATTTTTGCAACAAAAAGTCCATTATGCAGCATTATAATAATCTAACGCTCTTAGACAAAGGATAGTTGAGTAGATCCTCTGCTAATTCAGTCAAAGAGCATTGCACAAGTATTTGAACTGGGATAGGTTCTTTGTCTCAGAAAGGTGTTAGAGATCCACAACAGCTTTTGGGAAACAAACAAATAAACAAACAAACTAAAGGTGCACATAATACCTTATGTGATCTACTACATACCAGAGACACCACAGGCAGATGAGCAACAAAACATTTTAAGGTTTTATATACAGGAAATACCTGAACAATCCTAAGCTGGTCTGAAACAGCTTTCTGAATCTATCCTATAAATCATATCCCTCACAATCCAAATATGCTTATGCTACTTTTCGTTATTGTGAATTAGGTTTCTAATTCTCAAACAAAATTCTATATTGCTGTTTTAGGAAAATAACTGAAGTTTAAAAAAAAAAAGTAAATGTTCATAATTAGGCCTTTTACTTTAATTGGACATCTTTTCGGATAATGCCTCTGTGACAGTAATTTATTATAGTATTACCTCTCTCAATAGGAAAAGTGCAAATAATATTCACAGCAGAATTTACAGTCACTTTATTAATTAGTTTCATCACACAATTCTAAATCCTTTTTCAAGTGAAACACTGTCTTTGATATTTAGATTTTATTCTGTTCTTTTAAATACTGCATTAATATCTTAAACATTTGGCCCAACTTCTGCATTTTCTGTTATGAAAATCATACTCTGAATATGTTGGGGGTTGAAATCAGTTAATTTGAATATAGTTAATTCCAAAATATGATTGTTAGTGTTCTTCTGTATTTAAAATGTTTTCAGTTGAACTGTATGTCCTTTGGGAAGATGGACTGCAGAACTGTTACTTTTTAGAATAACTGGTTTGTGAAAACATGCAACATGAAGAAGATTTGTGCCTCTTGAATTTTAAATAAGTCAAGAGCCTGTGATGATGGAATAATATGCGAAGACTTCAACACAGTTACCCTGTTTCATTGTTTTATTACCATTGAATGTCTACTCTAGCCACAAGTGAGAGCTAGGTTAAAAATCCTCAAACAAAACCATTCAATTATCTGTTAATGTTAAATATATGTGACTATGTTCCTGCATTAAACTATACCTACATGTAAATATTTATAGAGAAGTCTCTCTTCCTAAAGTCACCTTTCCAACTAAAAAGAAGGCTAGGGAAGTTGCTTAAGTAACCAACCTCACCTTTTTCACCAAAGTCAAAGAAAATTTCATTGTGTGTTCAAAATCATATATTTTTTTCCCATAATCCCTCTAAAACAGAAGAAGTATGGGAAGCCTTATTGTCCTAAATTGGCCTGAATTTAGCTGAAAGAAAGACAAGAGTCCTAGTGACAGCTAGGTAAATGTTCACAATTACACTTTTTAATTTGACATATTTTTCAGAATATGTGACACTTTATAACTTAGAAATCAAAAAAGAAGGGATGACATTTCACCTTTTAGGTTAATCCCTTGTGTTACCTCCCATATGAGGTAAAATTTCACTACCATTAACATTTATAGCAATTCAACCTGGAAAAAATGAAATTACTTATTTTGATGTAACCCAAATGACACGACAAATACTGAAGATTTTTAAGTGGAAGACGATTTTCCTTCTCTTGCAAACGTTATGGTGAATAAAAATCTATAAGAAGAGAGAAAACGTTTGAACCTATATTTTAAAAAACAAAAAGCTTCCTGCTTCCAGTAAGAAAAGGACTACCTGGAGGTCCATATCGATTACTGGGTAAGACTTTCTCAGCTGAGGCACGAATCCTCTCTTCCTCTGCACTTCATGCTGGAAGATCCAGCACCATTGTTAAGAGTAATAAGCATGAGAGATAGAGGCCTTAAATTAGTGCAAAAGAATCAAAAGCATATCTGTTAAGGGCATATTCTCAAAGACGTTCACAAGAATACTGTTATTAGTAACAGATTGTGCATCTGTTAGTTTTACAGGAATCATACCTCATGCCTACAGGGAAGAATTTCTTTTCTTCCCTGTAACATGACACAGAAAGTTAGCCCTCATAGCAAAGACTTGTGTTGTTTATAAACTTGGACAGAATTATTTTGCTAAATGTCTCAGCATGTATGCCAAAGGTTGTTTCATAAAAAATCTTGCAAGTTAATATGAATCATCTTTAAAGAGGAATATGAGACTATTTCAACCACAGACATCGATCAATATGAAGAAAAGTTCAAGACATCTTATCCATTTAAGTTGAGCCATGCTCTGAAAAACACAATGATCATACATCACAGTTTAAGAGAAATAAAAGTCTGTGGAAAAAAAACTGAGAACCAGCTGATTTTCTGTATATAAAATCATTGAATACTGGAAGCAGGATCAAAATACAAACTAAGAGACAGTGAAGAAAAAAATTAAAAGATCTTTTCCTTACACTGCTTAAGGTTAGGAAGCTTTTAGCTGTTTTAAGAACTAAATATGGAAACAAAACAAAAAAATAAAAACAACAACAAAACAAACAAACAAAAACACATGTACGAGCTACTATTTCTCTGTTGCTTTCTGGTCCCTAGTCTTTGCTTGTTGTAAGTACTTATTGACTTCAGAGTGAAATAAACCTTTAAGAAATTATTTTGTTGCTTTTGTATTTATTTGTACATCTCCTGAAATAGTACTCTGAGAAAAAAAATCATTTAAAATAAGCAACATATGTCAAGATATTTGTGCAGCTTACACTTCAGATCAGAATGTTTAAAAAAAATAAAAATTTGATTACAGTTATCAAGATAAGACTCTGTCCCCCCATGATAACAGGATGTTTATGAAATAATGACAAAAAATTGTTGAAATCCATTACAGATATTCTTTATAGATGAGATCAAAAATCACACCAGAGCAGACTACAGTGTTTTATAGATGAAATCCATAGTCAAGGAGGTATTATGACATACATTGGCCATTCTTATACATATGAAAAAGAACATTTAGTTTAAGATCATAAATATTAATAAATATTAATACCAGGAGAGAAGAAAAAAAAGAATTTTTAAAAATCTGTGGAAAAAGAAGTATTTATAAGAGTAATTCTAAAACTATACCAAGAAAAACATTGTATATTGTGGATAAAAAGAAAGCTCACGATGCAGAACCCTGACGTGTGTATTAAAACCGCCTTGAATACACGTGTACCATTTCATGCACATAAATCTTTATTGATAGAGGAAAAATCTACAGTTAAGCAATCTTTTGATACATTTTATCACTTATAGTTCTGCTCTTTTTAAGACAATGGATGTCTTTCCAGTATGTTATAAAAAAAGTTAGCATTTGCCAAGTTATCATACAAGTATTGGTTGTGTGATATTTTTTCCTACACATTTTGTTTGGACATTTCTGTGGCAACAATGAACTATGTGCTGTCAAGTGTCAGATTTTTAATGGTACACACATATGGGATGTACAAAAATGCTAAGATTGAAGTTGCTATCTCATTTTTGTCTGAAATTGAAGAAATTAAGGAGTTACACACTGAATGGTCTTCAATTTTTGTGCCCTTGAGACAGACATCAGCATGGAAGCTACACAACTATTCACACATATACACTATACACAACTGGCAGTTTGGGGTGTCACTCTGAATATCTAGTTTGAGTTTACTGCAAGGTCAGAAGCTACTGCAAGGAAAAAAATTATTTTAACAGAATATCTAATGATATAAGTTCTGACTGATGATTTATGCCTAGATCTCAGGAGGTTTGCTGATAAATCTGTAAGAACAAACTTTGACAAGTCAGCCAGCAAATCAACAGTAATTAAATTTATCCTTCTTGACACCATTTCAGGCAAAATTCTGGTGTCAAAGGTATACTTGCATTTCTTTAAGTAAAGGCTGTTCCTCCAAATACGTTTTGGCTCTCCTCAGACTACAGGCTTCCTTTCTCTCCAGAGATTCTTGCATATACAAGAGAAATAAGAACTACTTCTGAGTCACACAAACTGTTCAGAATGTGAGAAGGCTTTTTTCCCTCCCCTTCAGAATTGAATGATACCTACTGAAACATGCATCCCTTAAAATGTAATGGCCTTGTTGAGAGGAAATTTTCATTACTGCATTAAAACAAAAACAAACAAACAAACCTTGTGTTTTAAATGCCATCTTCCCCCATTGTATTATCTGGATTCTCTTTTTTGGACTTTTTTTTCCCCCACTGTTCCCATTTGTGTGTATACTTCTGTATGAGTATATGTTTTACATTTTTATTCCAAATGTAAATTTCTACGTAGATTTGGATGTAAAACAATACAAAATAAAAAAGCACCTCTGTAAAATATGCAGCACTCAGCATAGGATGTAGGATAAACACAAACCAATACTGATGTAACAGTGAACTTATTTTCAACACCACTTATTTATTTTTATATTTATTCATGTTTTGTAGCTTGGGGATTTATAAAGTCCCTGATAGTAAATAATTCATGATTCTCATTAGAACTGTTTCTGTATTTTTTGTAATGTAGGCAAAAATATACTTTGGAGATTGGAAACAACTGATAAAGGTCAAGTTTGCACCAATGCTACCACTTTTTTTTTTTTTTTTTTTTTTCCAAGTTTTGGAGTGCAAGTGTGACAAAGTTAATACTGGCTATTCCCAGAAAGAATAGTTGAAATAGAAATATTGTTGAGTATTCTTTAGTAATATGAATACAAAATGCCAGCATTATATAAGTGATGCTATTTTATATAATTCCAAGTATACAGAAAGCCATCTATTTTTTGTTCATGTAGCACCCATTTTCATAAAGGAAAAAAAAATATATAGTTCTGCTGTTTTATTATTCTGATGCTAATAATTTACAAGATTTGTGAAAAATCTTAATACTAAAGATACGAAGGTAAGTAGAAAATGAAGCAAGAATCTATGTGGGGCTACTAAAGGCAGTTTATAGTAGTTAAATGGACTGACTCCTTGTGTATTCAGATAATAATTTTCTAAACAATAGAGAGGTGTTACATTTCATTTACCTGAAGTTCAAGAAAGAATATAATACTGTGCCACCAGAAACAAAAACTACATGTGTCGGAGAAATTTGGATCACTGCAGTGGAACTAACAGTTTTTTTTTTGTTGTTTTTTTGTTTGTTGTTTTTTTTTTTTAAATGTAGCAGGCTTATTCCTTATTTTTTTCAAGATCAAAATTGGAATTGATCAGTTTAGATACTTTCCTTAATGACTGCCCAAAACACAAGAGCACAGTGATGAAATATATTTGGCACTACATTGTTAGAAACAAAAAGAAGAGTTGGGATGCCTTGAAAGAATCTGACAACCTTGATCACCAGAATAAATAAAAATAGCACTCATAGTTAAACATGATTGCACAGCAATTTCTGCTGTAATTACAAAACTAAATAAAAAATAAGCAGAACAAAGCATATCTGCATATAAACAATGAAGCACTTTTAGCCCTGAGCATACTGGAAAAGAATTCAACAAAACAAAACAGTTTCATGCTCTGAAGGGGGAAAAGTTAATAATAGTGCTGATAATAAATTCATTGAGGCAACACTGAATGCAACTTATATTGCTACTGCTTGTATGTTTTGAACTAAAGCAATAGCTTATTCTAAATGAATAAACAGATACAATCAGTTTTATGAAAAGCCGTTGCTTTCCTGTTTTGCTCAAAGATTTAAGTATAGCTTAAATAAATGTCACGGAAAACTAGGTTGTACTTTCATTTTCAATAATATATGACTTATCACTGACTTTTTTTTATTTGATTTTTTTTCCTGATGAGCAGCAAGGCATTCCTTTATGTGGTGCACTTTGCAAAAGGTACTGGCATAATATTACATTTACTAGGATTTTTTAAAATACAGCTGTGAAATATACATCCATATGAAACTCTTAGAACTGGCTACAGATTTTAGTGACAGTCTTTTTAGTCTTTTTTGTTTTATTCTGGAGAAAAGCAACATAAACAGACAGGCATAAGAAAACCAAACATAGATGCCCAAGAAAGAGTTATTCTGGTGGAAATACAGTAGCAGACACCAACAGAAATATGTTGTTAAAGCCCAGTGAAAAGTGCAATATAGGAATCGTGTGCAGACAGAAAAAGGAGTAAGGACACAGTAAGGACAGGGGTCACAAGTATGTATTTTCTTGGAAATTCTAGCAGATCATCATCTATAAAGTCACTAGAAGCTAATCCTAGAAGAGAGCCACAAAGGGCTCCTGTCTCCTGGGCCTTCAATATGTTTGAATTTCTGAAAGTTTGACACAAAAGTATTGTGCCAACTTTTTAGTACATGCCTTTCTGTTTGAAAATGTATAAATGTACTGATTGGGAAGTCCTTGGTAATATTTAATAAGGATTAACGATAGAACAACCAACACCTATAATAAATTAGAGGGGATATTCAGCAAATGTTTCAGAGTAGTAATCACATGGCAATAAAATAAAAATAAAGACACACACGGTTACTACTTTATATTGTCCAAATGATTGATTTCTGACCAATATAAACATTTTCATAACCTGCCAACAGAATTAATGAAGCAAAGCATACACTGAAAGGAAGATGAAAATCTTACTGTCAGAATAGGGAAGATAACAAAAGTGCATGTTTTGATGAGATGGAAGAAGGGTGTCTCATTACAAATATTTTGTAGAAAGTGGATACTTAAAGTCAAATTGTTAGCAGGAAATGGTTGAAAAATAAAGACTAAACCAGCAATGACTTTTGAGGATTCTTGGTCTATGATATTGATTGAAACTAGCTAACGTAGGTAAAAAATAATGCCTTGAGTAAAACCTTTTCTCTTCATCATTTCTTGGCAAGCAGTTAGTAAAAGTGCTGTTCAAGCTGAATACTATAAACCAATTTCCTTATTTTTAAAAGTCTTAAAATAATTCTGCATCGGGTAATAGTTAAAACTCACGGTTCTATATTCTTCTACATTCTGACCAGAAGACAGAGATGGAAAATAGGGAAAAAAAAAAAGGTAGAAAGGAGAAAGAGGACATGAAAGGGTGGAATGGAGAGGCAGGTGACCTATTCTCCATAATCACCAGTGACAGGACCTGTGGGAACGGTGTTAAACTGAGGCAGGGGAAGTTTAGGCTGGACATCAGGAAGAGGTTCTTCACCGAGAGGGTGGTCGCACACTGGAACAGGCTCCCCAGTGAAGCAGTCACTGCACCAAGCCTGTCTGAATTTAAGGAGAGATTGGACTGTGCACTTAGTCACATGGTCTGAACTTTTGGGCAGACCTGTGCATTGCCAGGAGTTGGACTTGATGATCCTTATGGGTCCCTTCCAACTCGGGATATTCTAAGATTCTATGAAAGCTCAGTTTTTCTTTTCATCTTGATTAACCTGTACACTGGAGCTCTTCGCTCTTCTACAGACCTCAAGAATCTTCAGGGTATTATTGTCACATACTTTTACTTTAGTAAGGCTTGTAACTTTTTTTTTTCAGTATACATTGTTATAAGCGATGGAGGACACATGGCACCAATAAAACCGTTTACTGGTTTACAGCTAAAATCATTAGATATCTGTACTCAGAGAATATTAATCTACAGTCAAAGATCAAAATGGAAGAATATATTGAATATGGCTCTACTGTAGCTCAATATTTGCGTTAGTGATTATTTAAGTAAATCTGCATGTGACACAAAGCCAGGAGTGTGTTGGAGGACAAAACTAGGATTCAAAGTGCTCTTGACCATTTGCAGAAGTGATGTGAAAAGATGCCAAAAAGTTGAATTCATATAAATGTATGGTATAACACTTAGGAAAAATAAATTGCACAACTGTAAACAGGGTTACAGCTGGATGCATAGCACTACTTCAGCAGAGGATCTCAGACTACAACAGACAAAACGGGAATATGTATGAATAT
This sequence comes from Anser cygnoides, assembly GCF_040182565.1. NCBI lineage: Eukaryota > Metazoa > Chordata > Aves > Anseriformes > Anatidae > Anser > Anser cygnoides. The sequence goes on along the minus strand of NC_089873.1, from coordinate 123,407,371 downwards.
TGCTCTTACTCTGCAACAACAATGAAAAAATCAAATGTTCTGCTGGAATGTGTAGAAGTTTGAAAGACAAATGAAATATAAATGAATCTTTGCACTTTACCCATCTGACACACTGTACCCACTTTGAAACACCGTGCCTCGAGAAACATGAAGTGCTGTAACCCAAGTGAAGAGGATGCAGAAAGAAAGAAGAGAAAGATCAGAGATCTAGAAAACATGACCTACAAAAGAGTGGAAGAACTAGATTCAAGCACATAAAGGGTCATTGCAAAGAGGATAGGAATAATCTGTATAACACAGTAGTCAACAGACTTAAGTGTAGCAAGAAAGATTAATATTAGTTGTTAGGAAAATCTTTCAGTGGCTGAGGTGTAAAAGCTGAAGAGACTGGAAAGAGCTGTGATCTTCTCAAAGGAAAAAGACAAAAGTCAATGAGAAAACACACAGGTTTAGTTGATGCTGCTGTAAAGAGTAAAGGAATTAGATCAACTTTCAAGATCCTATCCAGCTCCGTGTTTTTTATGGGTTTGAGGCATGTGAAAAAAACTATTTTTTTCAAAAAACTAAACCAAAAACTATTGACCAAATTTAACAAATATGAAAGCATCATTCTGACTTAAAAACTTCAGTGCGTATATAGTTTTCAAAATACGATTCACCATGTTAGTCCACTTTTATATATGTATTCACACAAAACCAATGCATTTACAGTAGCGAAAAAGAGATAGGGAATAAATTTCAATATTAATGCATAAAACAGCAGTAAACAAAGTCAGTGTGCATGTCATTTTCCTTGGCAATTGCTTAACAAAAATGGCTTTACTAGCCCTGGTACAATCATCATATTTTTTACAACCTATTTGGACATTTCTCAGAATTTTCTTCTTTGGCATGAAGGACTACGATGTTTTTTATGCCAGTAAATGCTGTAGGGATTATGGGTGTTAAAAATAAATTAATGAAAGAAGCTCCTGAACCCTATCATGCCAGAGCTCCTGACCTCTATCATGTCAGCTGAGCTTGTAATAACAATTTATACATTTTTCTGAATATATATATATATATTTTCCCCCCCACACACTAAACCTAGAGTCATTATAATGTATTTGATACTCACTTTTCACTTAAATACAGGAAGGCTTCAACAGATGTCTGTCAACAATTCTAAGTCACATCTAAGCTATCAGTTCAGGACTAGATTTTAATCAAAAGCTTGAGAGCTTTTGTGTGTTCTAAACTTCCAACTTTATGTCTTCTAAAAAGCAATTTAATTAATTCTTCAGACTCATGAATGATAGCATTTTTAGAAATGCATTTTCAAAGATAATAATTGTTCTCTTCAACTGTCCCAAAATAAAAAGCAACAGGCACTGCTTTCAGCCTGCATCTTCGGGGCGGGGGGATGTGAAGCACTGCCTTTCCCTCAGGTCTGTTTGACTCTGCCATGATGAAGCACAATGTAGATATAAAACCTGGGTTCACAAATTCCCTCTGACATCCCATTTTCCATGCAAAATAAGCCATATAACACTTAACAGGATGGATTCATGTCCTCTAAAAGATCCCCTAAACTGGGCAACCATGTGGTTTAGGATTTGTGAGATTCACTGAAAAGGGAATTGAATTCAAAACAGAGATACAGTAAACACTGACTTGCAGAATATATATGCAATTGCAGAACATCTATGCAATACCAATTTAAGACAATAATAAATATTCACAGATTATTTGCAGCTATCAGTTACAATGCCATTTTCTTAATTAAAAAATTGGTTTTTGTTGTTTTTAATTTTCTCTTCCTCAAGTACAAAACCCTTCTTCCTGTTGCAAACTACAAAAACCATATTCTAGTCTCTCTCTCCATAGGGATAGATCTGTATAGAAATTCCTTTTACAGTTACATTTTCCTGAGCAGAGTAGGGCTTTCCATTACAAAAATCACTGACCTAAATCACATTACAATCTTCCTTTTTTTTTTTTAAGTACCTATGCAAAAGAAGCTAAATACTCTCCTCTCTTGTAAGCCTGTTTTGTTGTTGCTGCTTCAACCCTTTAAAGAAGCATTAGAAAACATGGTTTCAAAAAATAAAAATTTGCTTTACTTTACAAAGACCGAATTATGATTAACCTTGCTTTTGAAGTACAAGGCACATTTATGATGAAAGACATGAAGACATTAAAGAAAAGAAAAGATTTTCACCTTTTTTAAAGTGAAAAAGATACTACTACTATCTCAATGTGTTATCATCCAGGTTTTGTATCAACTGCTTGCATTTGTTAGATAGTTTCAGTATTTCAGCCTCCCAGAAAGGGTATTAAATACTATGTGTGTTTTAAATGTAAGGAAAAGTGGGCATAAGAAAGTAAATTGATTTCCTTTAGATTACATAGCAAATTGCGGAGTGGGGGCTAAAGCTCAACACATGTGACCATTGCTATTAGGAAAAATAAACCATCAAACGTGTAATCTTTACAAAACTAAGTATTTTCCATGGGTGAGAACTAATTCAATTAATTTTCTACCTGAATAGCCTGTCATTTTCTTTTAATATTATCTTTTGTCCTGTTTCATTATTTTTTGACTTAATAATTATGCTTTTGTCTATTCAAAATCTACTTCTTCAAATAAATTAAAACGCATGTTATATAAAAAGTAAGCCTCAATCTCTCACAATAAAGGAAAATGAATTTTAGAGTACCCTTATCCAGCAGCTGACCTGCCTTTACAGCTATGTACCTTTAGACACTCAAACAGGAAACCATACTCTTTGGTTAAAATAAATAAATAAATAAAAGGAATAAGTAAGACTGACTGAGGTTGCTTTTTAAAGTGGTCAGGTTATTTGGTGTCATGTGCGCTTGCCATGTTCTGCGGGTTTGTTGCCATTCTGCCTTAGCTTGTTGCTAAGGATATTGGTTAGACAAGACTTATTTTTACATATATTATTCTCTCTCATAAAACTAACCAATATATTTGGAAAATCTTGATAGATTCTTTGGAACACAACAGCAGAAAAGCTTTTGCAGTATAGTTTGCGTATTACTGTTCTATCACACAAATACAGTTAAGAGTAAGAATTCAAATGCACCATACAATTCTATCATGAAAAATGACCTGCTTTCCCTTATCAGTTCTTCACATCTCAGTGCTTCATATAATAAATATTGGACTTCAGTTGTACTAATATAATAACAAGTATAGCTTAATTTGAACTGCTTTATTTGCTGTTCTTTTTAGCTAGAAGAAGCTTTTGAAACAAATTATAGGAGGTAAAGTCTCCAGTATAATTAGACTTTAGTGGCAACATGCTTCTTCAGTCAAAACTAACAGTGTAGGTTGCTGATGGTCATTCTGCTCAGGATTTACAGATGAAACCTCTAAAATAAGTCATATAAGGTAAGTGAAGCCACTCCCAGCCAGAATATTTAAGTCCTAAAAGAGAAATGTCACAAGTCTCCTGGATCAACTTGGAAAAAACACTGCAAAGATTGACAGGATATAAATGATACTGTTGAGGAGGGTTGCTTAAAGTTGAGAAATATACAAAAGTGATTTTAATATCAGGACTTTAAGAAGGATACCTCAGAAAATAAGTATGGTTTGCACATCAAAAATAAAACACCTTCCCAGAATCTTCTCCTTGCATAAAGATGCTTGATTGCATATTAAACTCCATGAGCACTGTAATAGTCACTACTGTATGAAGCAAAAAATACAAAAATAAACCACAAAGACTATTTTTAATCATTAACTTCTTTCAACAGTAAACAACCAGACATTTTGAAAATAAATAAATAAACAAACAAATAAACAAGCCAAACAGCATGGTGAAGTTAAGTAGAAAACCTTATTCCCCAAAAACATAAAAAAGAGACTTGGGTGTTTAAAGTCATAACTATGTGAGTGACATTTTTGTGCATATAAAATGAGACAAACACTGTAACTCAGCGCATCAACAGAACATCAACAAGAGCAAACTGCAGCTGTGGATTCCCTTCCTCATTTCCAGTCTTTCACCTGAAGCACCCGAGTTCCTAGCGTACCTTCTAGGTAACAGCATGCACATTCCATTTTATTATTTCTTTGACTATTTAATATCTTTAGTATGTGGCCCATGTTTTCCTAAAACAGAATGTATTTATAGGCATGAATACATTCTTAAAAGACTTCCTACAAAATTGGCCTAGCTTTTAAAAGCTTTATATATATATGCCAGTGGATGAATTTTAAGTATGTGAAAAAAGCTGTCATATTCTGAAACAAGAATTTATCTGAGTGAACAAGTCTACTTTTGAGGTTCAGGGAGACTAATTTTTATCCCATGGAAGATATGAATATTTTGCGTTTTTAAATATTTCTTCATAGCTCCTGCTGTGCCTATTTTCTACTTGTAAAACAAACTTTTAAAGCCATCTGAATATGTATCATCATTTTCAGCAGTAATTAGGAGAGAAAAAGAATGCTTCATAGACCACCCAGCATATTTAATTAAACTGTCAGTCAAGACTTTTTTTTAAAGGTTCCCCTAGTTGGAGGTAAAACATTATAGTTATGATCTGCTTTTCAGAATTAAACCTTTATACAAGAACAAAACTAATTTACAACAAGGTCAGTTGAAAGTCAATGCAAATTATGACCATATGGGATACTTATGTCTTCAGGACAGATGTATTATACCTGCATATATGCTCACAATAGAAAGAAGATGCAGCATTTGAGCTCTACGAGGTGAATAATTTTAAATGTGTATGACCGTTCTGACAATTTAGAACTTAACCCAAATTATATGTATGTATGGTTTTGGCACATTCTGAATTATCAAATGTATTTCAATTCAATATCCATATATGCTAATGTACTATGCTATAATTCTTCATAGTTATATCTAAAGAACAACCATGAGTACATATTGTTCCAAATTTTTGTCTGAATAGTTTTGAATAAATCATTTCAAAGAATCTCCTCCCTCAACAATATATGCTGAAAGTGAAGACATGAGGACTCTGTATAATACAAAGCCTTAGACTTACATTAAAATAATTGAGTTTAATTTGCTATTTAATACGCATTCTTACCTTTGACATCAGAAGTAAGATATTGTGTGCATAGTGTTATTCCAGCTAATAACAATGTTGACTTATCTCGAAACAGATATGTTGCTGATTGTCCATTGCTATTAACTTAGTCATTAAACATGTTGGACCAGCTTCTGAACAGCTAGTAGTACTGAGCAAAGTAAACAGCTTTATAAAAGCTATAAACTGTGAGTAGGCTTTTCTGACTTTACTAACATGTAAGTATTCCAGAAGAAGCCAGTTCTTACAGATAAATAAAAATATTAGTAAAGATGGGTAAGATATAAAACCTTTCTTCAGATAACCATCAAAGATAAATGATGCAGTCACAGTTATCTTTATCAGAAGTTAAGATGACTGGTCAATTCTGCACATTCACTTCTCAATTATCTTTCTTAATATATACACAATACACAATAGAGGTGCCTTATTCAATTGGGTTTTAGAAAGTTATACTGTCATCTGCCAGTGTGTGCACCTTAATACCATATGTGCATCTCAAATATTCTTTAACATAGGTTTGACCTCTGACCTGCCATTATGCTTTGATTAAACGTACGCTAACCAGTAAATTGAGACTCTATATTGTAATTAGCCCGTGGCCAGCTATAAAATTTCTTTGAAGAACACAAATTCATAAATAAAATAGAAAAAAAGTGCTACATGATATTATTCAAACTCAGGAAGAAATTGATATATCTGAAAGTAAAAATGAATGTTGAACTGCAGCCAAGTTGTCTAAGGATCCGAATTTGTTGTTTTCTTTTTCTTTTTACTTTCTTAACTATACAATGCTTCAAAATTCTGTTATTACAAAAAATATATATAAATATATTGTTTATAGTTTTCCCAGATTCCAAAAGTGAATGAGAACTGACTCAGTACCAAATGAAACAGGAAACAGAGATGAATCTTACAAGAAAAACAACATTGAAGAAAGAACACATTTAAGGTTGTATGAAGTATGACCCTTTTTGTGACAGTGGTAGATCTTGTTAGTTAGAATTGAAGGTTATTGTGAGTCTTCCATGAAATGTAAGACATTGCAATAAAGACTGCACAAGACAATAGTATTACAGTTTCAAGCTTAATTTGCTTTTCTTATGTGAAATCTAGTTTAATTCATCGAAACTATGGCTGAGACAAGTTTGCTAAGAATATCAGAAATGAAGTAAATATGCCTGCTGTCTCCTTTTGTACCTTGAAAAATGATACCTTGGAAATTTTACTCTTCAGCAGTGGAAAGAAACACAGCCTTGAAGAGACAACTAGTTCTTGCTCTGGAACTGAGCAAGACCCGACAATAAGCTTCCCAGGAATTAACTGAAACCTAAGCAAAATGCACAGTGTTAACATGTGGTCATAGGTATCTGTTACTATTTTTTCCATTTTAGCTGAAAAAAAAAGGAAATTTCATACACTGAATATCATTCCAGTCAGCCATTTTTCACCACAGATGTTCTTAGGGACGGGGCGGAGGGGATCAATTTTATCTTACCTTCTCACTTGCAATTTAGAAATATAGAACATAACCGACTAACTCCAAAAGACTTCAGACAATGAGATTAATAATAACATTAGTATCTCCCTGCAAAATATGGAGTCATTACAGAAGAGGATTACGAAGTTCTTATTAAAATACAAAGATACCACAGCTTCAGCTTCACTATAATTTACTAAGTCAGTTGTCAAAATTCAAGACTGTCCTTTCAGCACATTCTCCCTCCTTCCTCTTATTAAATAAAGTGAGAGTCTACACAAAGAGCAACTCAGTCTGCAAAAGCTTGGTTTTCCATTGCTGCCTCCAGGCAAAAGCAGCTTGTAATTTATCTCCCAGATATTCATGTCACCTTAAACAGATAGACACGTGAACTACTTATCTAATTTGACTGCATATTAGCAAAACTACAAATTCCAGTCGTAATGTCAAGCTTTCAAACTGTTATCTTTGTTGACCTAAACTAGCTCTCTGTAACGCTGAAGGGAAACAAATGCCATTCACCCTTCCAAAAAGTAAGCTAACTTACCTAAAACTCACACCAGGGAACTCATCAGTCTTTGGCAGAGAGTAATATTTCCTCTGAATCCCTGTTGGAATGAACAACTAGATAGCAGAAACAGAACTGAGACTGTTTTAAGACAAAAAACTGTTTCACATATAGCATTGAGTGGTCCAGTGAAGAATCAATCATGCATTTTTCCTTTTCTTTCAAGGGGTGGCCAACAATTTCTGAATGGGCCTGATCTCCCAGGTCTTTTGGGCTCAAGCTCAGGACTCAAGTTTTCACTTCTTTCCAGGAGTTATCCAGGAATCCAGGAGTTATCTATTCCAATTCAAAGCTGTACTCAATGTGTTTTTTGTGGGAGGTGATTCTTTTTACTTACCAGCTCAATGACTTCTGTAACCTGTACATGAAATTGTTGCCTGTTATTCGCACAAAATAATATGCAAACTGGAGAAATGAGTTTAAGGCCAATTGTAAACTTGGCCTGAAGGGCTAAGATTGATACTATCAGTGAATACCTTAATGCAAAGTATATCCCTGAAATCACAGAATCACTCAAGAGGTCATTAAGCCCAAAGCAAAGTCAACACTGAATTCAGACCAGATTGCTTAGGGCTTTGTCCAGTTGTGTTTTGAAAACCTCCAAGAACACAAATATCCTAACTTTATTAAACAAATATTTTTTTTTTCCTTATATCCAGTCAGACTGGTCTCTTTAGTTCATGATCACGGTCTTCTCTTCTCCTGCCTGGCTCTGTCTTCTTACTAACCTTCCAGTAGGTGAGGGCAGATGGCTATTAGGGTTCCCTATGGCTGTCCCTTCTCCAGACTGAGCAAACCCCACACCCCCAGCCTCTACTCACAGGGTAATGGCTCCAGCCTCCTGACCAACTTGGTTTGCACTGAGTTTATCAATATCATTCTTGTACAGTGGGGCCAAAAACTGGGTACTTTGAAATATGATCTAGTAAAGGGGAATAATCAATTCCATGGCCTCCTGACTCTGCTTCTCTTAATACAGTCTAGGATGCTGCTGGCTGTCACTGTTATTTGGTCACATTGTTACCATGTGTTTAGTAGCTAACGACAACAAAACAAAACAATTCAGATTTGTATCACTCATTTTTTGTTTGCTGTCTGAAACTAATGAAGGTGACCACAAATTCTTTCAACTTCTGAAAATTCAGAAAAATCCATGTGATTGAAGGTATGTGACTAATAAAAACCTCCAATTCCCTTTTCACATACATATTTTTGTTTCAACTCATTGCTTTCTACTAATCTACCTCTTTTTTTTTTTTACATTATTTTTTATTTTTTGAAATTCCTGCTTTCAGGACCCTTCAGAACTGGGACTGTGCTTGTCCCAGTACTTGGGACAGAATGTGTACTTATGTGGGGTGAAGAGGAGAATGATTATTACATAATGCAACTATGATGCCAAGAAACACCTGCTGTTGACAAAAAAGTGACTTGCTCTTTCTACAAAGAACTCAGAAATCATATTGGTAAAGGCAGAACCACCCATTTTAACATACTGTTCTATTGTGTGGAAGGGAATATATTACCCATTTATTTTCTCCTGGTTATCTTGATAGTCATCAGGTATCATTAAAAGGCATGAAGCAGAGGTACAGAGAAAGGACCATCTGCCTTCAGTCATAAAAAGTTTGCATTTTTGTAGAGCCTACAAAGCCTAACCCTATGTTTTGACAAAGGTGCCTAGAAGGCTATTCAGTAGTTCCTCTGGACCACTAGCTGCTGTGATTCTGTTGTTTCATTGGTTGGTTTGGGGATTTCTGGTCATTTATTTTACATATATTTTAATAAATGATAAAAAATGCATTGTGCAAAGTAAAGGCATTGCTAATGCTTTGTGTTTTATTTAGTCAGTATGTTATATCTTGTAACCATGTTTGAAAGATGAGACTTCCATTACAAAGGCAGAAGAAAGGAAATGGGAAAACAACTCAAAACTGTCTACTGTGATGATTTTTCATCTAACTGATAACGCTAATTTCAGGTTGTAGAAGAGAACAAGCACACCTACTCTTTTGTTCATCTCAGTTCTTTTCACCATTAAACAGCCTATGAGATCATGAGAAAATCAAAAACCCACACTTGGGGTTCCTACAGTTTTCCTTTTAATGAAAGTAAAAGTAGGTTTTCAAAGACTCTAGCTTCACTGATCACAAAGGTGTCTTGAAAACATAAACAAACTTGTTACTAAAAGTTTTATGGCAATAACCATGATGTTTTGAAGGAACTGATCTCAATTTTACTACAGACCCACTGCTGAGAGAGTTGAATTTATAACTACAATTTAAATACATGAGTTCACATTGACTTCAATGTGACCAGCATTTATTTTTTATTATTTTTGACTCTAAATGGAGTCATTAATACCTGAAAAGGAATGTCCTTTTCCTTCCTTTTGAGTTACAGTAAATGGCCTAAAAATGAAAGAGCAAAACCTGATGTATTTTAAAACTATATAACAGGTAGCTTCAAAAAACTTGTCTGATTAACATAGTAATGCATAGTTCAATCAACTCAATAGCATTTAACTACAGTTATATTGTGTGGGGGTTTTTTGATCAGGATTTAAAAAAACAAATTCAAAATAATGTCTGATCACAATAGTGAGCAACAAAAACAATAAAAGTTTTGTTTCATCTGCAACGTAGTTTGCCCAGATGAAACTCCAGTTTAATTACACATCTTTTTTTGTTGTATATGATCAGAATAAATAACACTATGCATGTAAAAGATATAAACACTATATTTTTTCATAGATACTGATAAGAAGATGATAGAATAATTATCTGCAGGGAAATTCAAAACAATTTTCTGAGAGTATGCCTGAAATATGTAAGTTTTCAGGAACACTACTATGTTTTCAAAGAAAAAAAAAGCTGCAATTTTCATTTCTTTCTAGTAGGAATATTCAGTTTCATAAATAAAACATATTTATACACATTTTTGACATACAGTAAAATATTAATTCTGATACTAAAATAAATGAAAAATTAAATGCTTTAATATGCTTAATATTTTATTATGTTTCACGATTTTCTAAATCAAAATTATTCCATATGTCTCACTTTGAGTCTTTTCAGAATATTAATTAAAGGGAGAGTTCATGTTTTATCTTCCTGATTTAAAAGGGAAAAATGCCTTTTTTTTTTTGATTCTTCTTCCAGGGGCATGGGGAGTTGCAAGATACCACTAGGACAACAAAGTATCTTTTCAAAGACTAATGTTGCGCATAGAAGAACATGGAAAATTATAACAAATTAGGATTTGTTAGCTGTCACTCAAACATATAAACAAATATTATATATATAGCAACATATCTTCAAGAGTGATCTGAACAATCAAGGTAGAAAGAATGGGAAAACATACCTGCTAAAGACTTCTCCCTATTCATTTGTGTGTTTCTTTAATATAGATGTTACTAGAATTAATACACTGCAGATTTGTGTCTATATTTCTTTTAGTAAGCATAGGAGATCAATTACAATAACAATTAGTCTTATCATAGCAGAATTGATATTTTAATATTGTCCAGTCCTTTTTCTGAACTGAAAACATAGCACACAAAAACTAGATGCCTACATAGTAGTTCTCTACCCAAACCAAGGAACTGATCAACAAACCCTTAGGATAAAAGAAGGCTTCAAGGAGATGGGCACAGGCAATGTGCTTATGAAGCTACAAAAAGAACAGAGTAGCCACAGATGTTGTAAAGGAAGCCAGAATCATCTCAACACCAGGGAGACTGAAGGGTGGCTGTTCTTGTTGGTAAATATCTGCTTCAGTTGAGTGGGTTACCAGGTTGTGTAAATAGCCTTTCCTGAAAACAATCAGTAGAAAGTATTATTCCTGAGCCAGCCAGGCCAGCATGGGGGATGTTTAGATGTAGCTCAGCTAAATATAGAGTGTATATATATATATATATATATTAAAAATAAACAAACAAACAAAAAACACACTGAAATGAGCTGCCATCAAGCCATGTGCTCCTCAGTGACTAGGAAGGCCCAGAGTCCCAATAGTGAGCATATAGAGACCAGTAATGGGAATCATGTTTGTAACCTCATTCAGCTGTACTGCAATTGCCTATCATGCCTGTGTTGTGACTTCAGTTTATTGTTGTATCACTTTGCTAAATCAAAATCCCATGCAATATCAAATATTTTCAAGTAAGTAAATTTGGTACTAATCCCTCCTTGTGTAGACTCTCCAAAGGAACCTGTTTAGAGAATATTGGACTCTAACAACCCTGCAGAAGCATATGACTTGAAGAAGAATAGAAAGGAGCCCTTCAAGGGATGTGAGCAAATTAAAATCATTATAAATCATTCCCTGTTAAAGTCAAATTTCTTGAAAGCAGATCAGAAGCCAGAGAAAACAAATTCTCCCTTTCCTGGCACAACACAGCAACAAGAAGGAGAAAAAGCAGATACAGTAAAGGGCACAACAGTGTACTAAATCTTGCCAAGATCTGGCAGTAAGGCATATAGATGCCCCTATTCAGATGACTGCAGCTTTCCACATTCACAAGTTCAGTAAAACAAGAGCCTCTAGTTACAGTAAACAAAAGAATTTAAAAATATGAACTGCATCTGGTACATACAACTAACTTCTGCTTTATTACGTAAGTGAGTGGAAAAAAATAACCAATGTGCTATCCAAAAAAGTTGAATATTTCATGCTTTATTCAGAGCAGACATAATGAGAATAGAAAAAGTGCATACTAACTTGAAAGGATATATTTTAAGTACATGAGATCATAATTAGAATCCAATAGATTCACACAATATAGGTAGCCTTCTCATGGCTTAAAGTTAAAATTTGTCACAAAGCATTTTGTTTAAACTTAGTAGATACATAGGAAACCTGAAGCAGAAAAGAACTGAAAAAGATACATACCATATTAAAGAAATACATTTCATAGTACCACACAATGTCACCACTGTTGCCAGTGCCATAAAAACGTTTGCTGTTTGCTGATCTTTTCTAATTTTCCTTGAGAGCTTCTGACATGTTCTTGTAATGCCATAGGCAAAGTCTTTGATCTCTTGAACAACCTTTAACGATACAATACTGGTTGGCGGAAGACAAATAGTTTTCAATATGAAATACACATTTTCACCATTTTACTGAAGCTAGGTTTCAGGATGACTTTCAGAAAATTGTTAAGAGTAAGTCATATTACTTCATAAGTTAGAAAGTGATTCATATTTACTTACATGACTACTGCTACGATTTGTCAGTTACAAGTCATAGAGAAACCTTACTTTTTCTGTTACGTCCCAAAGGAAAATCTAATATCAGTTCTATCATATTTCTGCTCCTAGTTTGATTCATGATTTACTGGCAAGCACTGGCAATAATGTATTATTATATTTGTATTTTTCAGCATGGAATACATTTACTGAATGGAAAAAGGTGCGCGTTGTTCTTTGAATTTTCACCAATCTGCATAGCTTGGAGGATAAATCCTTGCTTTCCCCTGCCTTCTTAGCTAGTACTCCTGCACAGCCTTCATTTTTTCCTTACAGAGTAGCATCTGACAAACATCATGAAGATAGAAATAAATGACATTAACAAGACAGATTATATAGGTGGAATGGAACAACTGATTCGTTAAAATATGACAGAGAAAATCCTTCTAAAAACCAATCCCAGTGTGACAGATACAGTGTAAGGATGACTGTGCCCAAACATCTAGTCTTCATTTTTATGAACAGCACAGACCATTCTGTTTCTCAGGCTACTAAATCTCAACTGGAAATTAAAGTCTGAAAACATGGCTCTGAAAACTGAGGTTCATTTCTGCTTCAGTGCATTATAACAAAGTAAACATCATCTGGACCTACAGATTAGAGAAGGTGCTTCATTCCTTTTGTGTGGATTCCTACATAATTCAGACCTAACCCTTGATCTCATAGCAAAGAATTCTTTATGTTTAGGTTTATTATGGTTTCTACTGATCTACCTTGTCAATGCCAGATCTCCATTCCTGAAATTGGACATCTTGCTGAAAACAGCAAGAACAAATTTTAGCCATCAAATGCCTGAAGTGGATTTATGTGGCAAGGTTTTGGAAGCAGGGTGCTGCAGGGGTGGCCTCTGTGAGAAGAATCCAGCAGCTGCCCCATGTTAGATAAGGGCCAGTTTCAGCTGGCTCCAAAGCGACTCACTGCTGCCCAGAGCCGAGCCAATAAGTGATGTTGTTTGCACCTTTGAGAGCAGATTTAAGAAAGGGAAAAAAAAAATAAAAAAATGCTGCACAACAGTAGCTGGGAGAGTAAGGACTGAGAAGCAGCCCCCCAGGTGAGTGCAGCAGGAGGGCAGGAGGTGCTCCAGGCAGGCAGCAGCAGTTCCCCTGCGGCCTGTGCAGGGAGAGGCCCCCGGTGGAGCAGGCTGTCCCCCTGCAGCCCATGGGTCCCACACGGAGCAGATCTCCACGCTGCAGCCCGTGGAGGAGCCCACGTGGAGCAGGTGGATGTGGCCTGGAGGAGGCTGCGGCCCATGGAGAGCCCCCGCAGGAGCAGGCCCCGGGCCGGAGCTGCAGCCCGTGGAGAGGAGCCCACGCAGGAGCAGGGGGTCTGGGGGGAGCTGCCGCCCGCCCGTGGGGGACCCGTGCTGGAGCAGTTTGCTCCTGGGGGATGGATGGACCCCGTGGTACGGAGCCGTGTGGGAGCAGTGCTGGAAGAGCTGCTGCCTGTGGGCAGCCCCCGCAGGCTCAGTTCGGGAAGGACGGCATCCCGTGGGAGGGACCCCGCGTGGAGCAGGGGCAGAGAGGGACCGTGAGGGAGCGGCGGAGACGAAGCGTCAGGGGCTGACCACAGCCCCCATTCCCTGCTCCCCTGCTGGAGGGAGAGAGGTAGAAAAAGATGGTTGGGGGGAGAGGTATTTTTAACTTGCTTTTAGTTTCTCACTGCTCTAGTCTGTTAGTAATAGGCAATAAATTATGTTAATCTCCCTATGCTGAGTCAGTGCCTGTCACAATAATTGTTGAGTGATCTCCCTGTCTTTATCTCAACCCTTGAGACCTTTCCATTGTACTTTCTCCCCCTTTCCCTTTGAGGAGGGGGGAATGAGAGAGCGGTTGTGGTGGAGCTCAGCTGCCTACCTGAGTAAAACCACCACAATGTCTTAAGGTAAAACATATTTGTTATCTATTATTAATGTTCCTTTCCTTGTGAGTGCTAATTAATATTAATATAAAATGTTGTTTCGCTCCTGTATGAATCTCTTGGCTTTTTGTTTTTACAAATATAAGAAGGGTATACAGTGTTTTAGTATTCCAGCGGAAACATACTCTTGTGTCCTGAAATTAAACTACTGATTAGGTATGTTATTTTTCCTGTCTTCATCATCTCTGGGGATTTGTCTGCTACACAGCCCAGAAGGGAAACTGGAGAACAGAGAGTAAAAAAAAAAAAATAATAATAATAAAAAAAATTATTTATTTTAACCTACTGCAGGAAGCTTAAAATTATTAGGTATGTGTATTATTATTATTATTCCCTATTATATTGTTGCGTATTCGTACAAGAAAACATAGCATTTTTGTTTTAAAAGTCATTAAAATATTTTTCTTTATTAAAGCAAATTTCTATTCTTCCTTAGAGTAGACATTTAAATTACTGTATTTATGCTGAGAATAGTGATGAATATTAGTAATAAAACAACAAGAGAGGGAGAGAAACACTTCAGAAGAATTGTACGTTTAACTGGTGGATTGTTCCTTCCGTACACCGTACTCATGCTCAGTAAGTCCCACAAGGACATTGCCCTTTTACAGAATAACCAACCTGAGAGAATAGCTACTTAAACTGAACCAACAGGACTTGTGCAGATGGTATTTGAGGCTTCCCCTCCATCCCTCTCCAGGAATGCCTTGTCCAAGGGTCCAAGGAGAGCGAGCACAAGTGTGGGCTGCTACTGCAAGGCATCTTTTGTCCCCATCTCTTGTGCTAGCACTCCTATGGCCACACAGAGCTGTGGATCAAAACAAAACAAAAAACCACCTTCTACTCCTGGCTAGTTTTCAGACAGATTTTTTAAAAGATTAATTTTCAACTGGTAAGCCAATTCCCATTTGTTATCCCATTCAGTATAGAGGGGTAATTCCAATACAGAGGCAGTGGTGGGACTATCACCAGCAGCCCACATTTCTGTCTGTATGAGGTGACTGTTCCACTCCACACCTCTGAAGGCCGATTAAATGCTCTTTTAAATTTGGGGGGATGGCAAACTACTGTTTCCCCACTGAGATTAGTGCCTGAATAAATGAACATTCCTCTCCTGTGCTACCCATTGCAAAGCAGATAGCTAATTTTGAAGGTTTACTCGAATCGGTTTGATTTTATGTTGGGAAAGGAGAGGAATGCTATGGCTGGAGCTGACCTCAGCTGAGATGCAGCAACAAGCAGAGGTTCACTGCTTGTCACCTTCCCATCTCAGATGCATGCCCTGGACACACTCACAGGTAGCTAACTCAGGCTGTGGCTGGTGAGAAGGTAGGCACGTACATAGTATTTTGGAGGCCTTCCTGATCTCTCAATCATAGCATGAGCAGTGGGTTTCTGAAAAGGAGACAAACCTTTGCTATTCCAGTTAGGGACTCTGTGGACATTAACTTCTCACTGCCAAATGTGTCTTTTCTTCCCACTGCTGTGATGAATTTCAGAAATTTGTAATTTTCATTGAAGTAATCCAGGTGTGACTGAATTTGTTTTACTCGTTGAGATTTAGCAGTGATACAGAGGAATGCAAAGGATATAGACTTATACCACTCCAAGCACTAGTGTTAAGGTATATTCTGATTGCTGCTTCCTATGACTTTTTTTTCTACTGGGTGGTATGAAGTTTTTCCAACAGGAGAAACCAGCTGCACTCACAGTGGTATTCAGGGAGGTATTTTTAAATTGGAGTTTACTGCCTGAGAGGATATAGCATCAATAACAAATTAAAGTGATATACATTTGTATCTGTCATAAGTTATTAATAAGGTAAGCGCTCTAGAGTCCCTCCTGGGGGAAAGCTAGGAGAAGGTATTCTCTTGGGTTTCTGCTCCTGCAGGCAGACTATTGGCTACCTTCAGGAAAGACATTGGTTATTTGTTCCACGTTTGAAAAAGTGGTATCAACACAGTTAAAATCTCCTCTTGAGGGTGAGTTGAGCTGGAAAGTTGCCAGTGTCACAAGAGTCTCAAAACCTGTATGTTCTATAGAAAAATTCTCACAAAAATGTGTAGTAAAGTTTATGTGCTGGTTGTTTAATTTGCAGTTAAAATCTCACATAATCTTACACATGGCTCTACTGAAATGCTATTAACCCTCAACATCTATATGATCTATTAAAATAGTTATGTGGCATCTTAAATCCCTTTGCTCTTTTCTATTTACCTTCTCAGACTATGCCTTCTTTCAAACCTTACTTTTAAGAGATACAATGGTATGTTTAATGTTATGGCAATATCATCTTTCCTTCAAATTAGAGAATACCAAATCCTTACCTAAACTATTTCTCTTAATCTCACCAGTCAGAAAGGAATCCTTCTCCACTTATATGTCATTTGCCCCCCTTGTACATAACCTTAGCAAAACTCTAGAGCTAGAGTAATGGTCCTCTCCAAACTTGTGAAATATTTCCTTCTACTTTGTGGCCTTTATTCCACTTCTTCCTCCTCCTATTTTTTCCTAAATTTCCATTCGCAAATTGATCAACTCTATCTTAGCTACTGCCATTCCTTCTTCTTCCATAGATCAGTATCTTCCATGTGTTGCACTCTGTGTATGTTATGTGCATGTATTCTGACATATGCCAGGACTTTAGTCACTGTATCCTTTATCCATCTCTATGCCTTTAAGCACTCTATCAAACCGCCCCAAAATTGTAAAATGTCTGTGTTACCATTACATATAATCCAAACCATTTACTTCATCAACCTCATCATTACATGAGATAAAATTAATGAAAAGCAGCATTATCTTATATGGGGGCGTATGTAACAGATGGTAGCCGTGTTTGTTTTTTAGCGTAAAGCTTACTGTGCATGTACTACGTACTACACACTTCTTTAAAATGCAACACAAGCTGGGCAGTAGGCAAGAAGTCTGCCTGCGTGGTGCTGGCTGCAGCACTGTGTATCTGCTCTCTGGAGAAAAAGCAGATTGCTCCGCTTCCCAGAGGACCTTAGTGTGCTCTGCGGGGCAAAGCTTCAGCACGGAGAGCAGAGCAGGTAGTGACAGCCAATGCTGAAGCCAGCCAGAAGAGAGCAAACAGGAAGCCTTTTGAGTGGAATAGGGATGTGCTATCAGCAGCGAGCATGTTTCTTTTCAGCCCAAAGGTGGTGGAGGGGAAGAACGTTTCCAAAGAACCCAGAGGGACGTTTTAGAGTTAATTCAACTGAGAAGCCACTGAAAGTCAAGGAACTAGTAGGCAAGGCTGGAGAAAAAAACTACCACACAATCACATAGTAACAAAAGAGTAATTTATGGGTTAGATTCCCTTGTTTCATCTGTCTCAGTAGATCTGTATTTTCTATCTCTTAAAAGCCACTGTATTCTAGCTTATTAGTTTGTACTCTAATACACTTTGCTTTAAAGACTGGGAGCCTTTTGATGTCTTTTGTTATGCTCACTTCAAAGGAAAAGGTGGGGTAGTTCCACTTTAAGGCTCTGGGCAACACAAGGTCCTGTCACAGAGGGGAAAGGAAGAACCTAGGCAGATGTTAATACTGGATGCATTTCGACGCACCAGAGCTAATAGGCTCAGTCCTCCATCTGGAGAAAGGCAAAAAGGGTAAGTAAAAAGAAAAGCTAATCCCATCCCCTGTAAATTGGAGCGTAAGTACTGCAGTAGCTTGAATAGAAAGGACTTGAGATTGAGTAACGTTAATGGAACAACAGCTTTATTCAAGCTATTAAAGGGAGGATTTCTCTTCAGTTCAGTCATCTACTTGTAACTTTTAGATGAGTGCCATAAGCAGCAACTTAGGCAGCATCATTCAAATAATAGTGAAAAATAACTTCTAGGTAAGAGATGCCTAAGCAAAATATTGCAAGACTTATCTTCATTTACTTATGTAAGACAGATATAAACTGCATATTAGGTGAATTTCTCTAGGTTGATGGACAGATAGAGTGAGACACAAGAAATCCAATCTTAGACCCCTAATGGTCCTGTGAATTAACAATTGGTTGGTTCTAGCATTTTTCCAAAACACCTATGTCTCTCTACTTTCTGTCTTTAATTCACAACACACTTTCAGCTTACCTCTTTACAGAAACACCTTCCCCATAGATAAAAAGATAATTTTGCCCTGCCTTCAGAGGATTTTCTGCTATACCGTGATTTACTGTATTTTCTCCTTCCTTTTCCCCCTCTGAAACAGTGGGCATCAAGAAACAAAGTATTTTCCTTTCCTTTTTTTTTGGACTGTATCTGTTTTTCTTTCCCTTCTGCCTCTATTCCAAACCACTAGACACGATCCAAAAACATTTCATTGAAATCTATATTCTATCCTTCCTCTTCTTACCACCCTTATAATTCAGCATTCTATTCTACTCCTCACAGCACCATGCGCTTTCTTCCACCTGCTCTTCCTTCCTCTTGTTTTTCTACCTCAATTGTCTTTTGCAGATGCTTCTTCCTGGAGAGCAAAAGGAAAGAGCAAGCATGGAAGTTCTCTGAGGGATGAAGACTGCACACTTACATTCACTTACAGTCTTCATGCTAACCTTTGCACACAGATCTGTATGCTTTACAAATCCCTTTCTGAATTTTTTAATTGTACAAAATTACATCCAGCTTATCGAAATCTTCCAGACGGGGATCCCTGTGCCCCAACCCTTTAAATATCTTGATTGCCTCTCTACAGCTTCCTCATTCTCTTTGCCTGGCTACAGCCCAGTATTACAGGAAAATGCTGTATAATGGGTGATAGAGGTTTCAAATAAAAACATGCAAATCATGCACAATTTGTCTAAATATGCTTATGCAGGCCAGATGCAATCTGCAGCTGCAGCACAATCCTGTTTATATTCTTGATGGGTAGAGTTTACAGTCAAAAAGTTCAGCTATATTCTCAAAATGTAACACGGGCCTCAGCATGTCCTCATCAACAATCCCTTCACAGCCTACATAGCTCTCCTGTGTAGAAATAGTAAACAATGTTAAATGAAATACAACCGTTCGGTTTCACAAATCAGTGTGTTCCAAGACAACATGAAACTAAGCACTCTTTATTTAGCATTGATTTACATATATAGCTTAAACAACAATAAAATGGTCTCAGGAAGATAAGAAGGAGCAAAGGAATGTTCCACACTATGCAATCACCAGCTATAAGACTACTTTAGAGAAGAGTGCCTCCTCTCTTGGAAGTACTGAGATGGCACAAGTCAGCTCTGAAAAGGAATATATTGCCCTAGTGATCTGCTAAGTATCTGCTTAGCTCCGTTGATAAAACTCTGTCTTTCCAAGATGAAATACAGGATTCCTTGCATCTAAGTCATCTTCAGGGACAGTACGCTAAGAAGACCAAGCCTTGATTCACTGCTGACCAACTACCTGGAGGGCAAAACATTATACAGCCCTCTGCACCATTCCCTCCAATGTTATCCCACTTCAAACTCAGCTTCCTGGAGTTTCAGCCTCCACCTTCCTTAAATCTTACTTTGCTGTGGTCTGTTTCTCTAAATATTTTAAAGAAGTATTCTTTGCTTCTTCTGAAGACACACCCCTCACTCATTCACTGCTTATGTACATATTTAAATTCAAATGAAGTGATTTAAAATAGGAGAATGTTTAGCATGCTTTTATGATGTATGGAATAAATCACATTTCATTTAATTGTCTAATTGTGATATACTAAGATAGCATTATATGTTATAAAATAGCAACTACTGTATGTAAATTTCATTAACTTGATTTGCATCATATATGTTAGAAAATAAATCCGGAAGCTAAAACTGAAGGCCTCTGCAAACAGTGGTTGAGTACGCTGACAAGATCAATATCTTTAAGTAACTGATATTCAGTGGGAAGAGAAAAAAAAAAAAAAAAGATTCACTAAACATTAGATTAAGAACCAAGGGATTTGATTCCTCCTATTGTCTAAACATGTGAAAAAATTCTAGACTTCATTTTGCTTATTGGGGCTTTTTTTCCCCCTTTTCAACATCAAATGGAATAAAACAGTAAAGCAAAGCACATAACACTTTAATTACAGTTTCCTAACTTTGAAGAAGCTTAAAAAATAAAAATCAAAGTAACTACTTAATCAATCAAGGCATGAGAGGCTCTTTCAGGCCTTTTGCCTAACAAAATAAAATCAATTAGATGCATAGGAAATTTTGAAATACATTTTTTTCCCAAAAAAAAGCTATACTTACTTAAAGCATATGAACAAGACTGGTAGATATATTTTATTTGAACTCTTGAATTAAAAGCCTCATTAAAATCTTAAAGAATCTGCTCCTGATAGATCAGAAACTATCATCTAGAAATGAATTGCTATTAAAGAAAAGATATAATTTTGTGTTTATAGAAAGATTACTTACAATGCCACATATACCATCTGTGACAGTTTATTTCTACGCTACAGCAAGGAACCAGGAGAGTAACTGAACATCATCTTTTTAAAAGAAAAAAAAAAAAGAAATGGCTGGTAAGCTACCCATTTCATACTATGGAAATATATTCAGATGCATTTCTGTACTGGTGAAACTATAAACATAAAATAAATGTTTGGTTGAACACAGTCTCATTTCTGTCATTTATTCACTATTAAAGCATAATGGTATTTAATACAATACACATGGGGAAAAGGATGCAAGAGAAAACTTGTCAAGGCAGTGCTGCATGAAACTTTGCATTAATTAAGGGGTTAGTCACTATACATATTAAGACCAGATCTACTATGCTCTCTTTATTAAAACTGAGTCATTGTCAAAAAATTGCTGATGTTAGGATTTGTTGTCATGAATAATATGAGCAGCACTGCCAGAACTTGCAAGTCATAATAGACTAGACACACAGAAAATGTTATGAATGATGGTAACATTTGAAGCTCCCTATAATGTTGCTAGATATGCCCTCTAACTGATGCTATATTTAGTACAAGTTAAACTTCCTTGGCATCAAACCTGCTGGTTCTCATGAAACTAGAAAGCAGAGGTGTTTTAAGCTCAACAGAGCATGCTACTATAAGATTCAGCGACTCTGATGATTCTCTGTAAGGTTCTAGGGTGAAGAAATAATCTCAAAAGATGGTGTAGTGTCTGTATGACCATTAGGTGAATTTCTCCAGAGTTCTTGCAGTTTGATCATCTTGTCTATATAGCTAAGAAAAAAATATCAGTGGAATTAAGTATTCTAACTTACAATTACTTTCATTAAAAAATAAAAAAAGACTTAGTGATTAGTTGCTTACAAGGATTATGCTTTTTATATGTAGTTTCAAAAGTAAAAGAAATATAATACTGAATTAAAGTTGTAAGTAAAACATTATACATTTAAAAGTTCTATTTAAAATATTACTTGGTGCAAGACTGATAAATCAAGTTGACTTTCTTCAATTCATAGTAAAATTTTAGCCCTCTATATTTCTTTTGTTCCTTCACAAAACCTCCAAGACAGAGCTTTTAATCTTCATAAAGTAAACACAATGAAGGACAAACTACAGTTTACCAAATAACATATTTTAGAAGGAGACAACACAAAGGAAAGGAGGTATTTGCTACTTCACTGGTGTATCTATCCCATAACTCTGTCAAGAATGATGCTTCAGGTCAAGAGAAATATCTTGATGGATCTCAGATCCATTTCCTGTCTTTTCTCAGCTTACTTCTATCATCACAATGCAACTTGTGTATGTGAACTAAAATTCCCACATAATTTAAATTATCAGTATCTTTGTACAATACAATAAGGTCTCCCTTCTAAGCCTTCTCTTCTCCAAGCTAAACAACCCCAGCTCCCACAGTCACTCCTTGTAAGACTTGTTCTCTAGGACCCTTCACCAGCTTCATTGCCCTTCTTTGGACCCACTCCAGCACCTTGATGTCTTCTTGTAGTGAGGGGCCCAAAACTGAACACAGTGTTCGAGGTGCAGCCTCACCAGAGCCAGTAAAGTATTAGCTAAGCTAATACAACACATGCATACCACGACTGTCATACAAAATGCATACTGGACTAAGGAGTGGCTAATATGGGGGCTTAACCCAAAAGTTTGCTCAGAGTATGCCTAACACAAACTGATAGAATTGGGTTTCTTGCAAAAAGCAATTAGGACTGCCATTTTCTCTTAAAAAAAACAGGGGCTTCCTTTATTATGTTATAGCCTAGAGATTAAGTTACATTCATCCTAGAAGTGAGACTGAGCTTGAACTCCCTCTTTTGCCAGAGGCAATGCAAATCTACATTACTGACTACAGAGAAGTCAGACTAAAAAACATTACTTTGCAAAAGGGATGGTCATTCATTAAACTACTGTAACTTGATCAAACTCATCACATACTCAATGTCCATCAACGAAATTGCAATGGCATGCTTACCAGAGTACTTAACATAATATGAATGTGTTTTACTTCTTCTGGACAATATAATTTCTCATTCTGTCCTCACACAGGGCTTAGAGTAAATAGCATTTCAGAAGACTAGGCTGAAAAATAAGAACCTATGGAAAAACATTTTAAAAATGCCCTTTACCTATAACTAATTTCACTGGACTTTACAGCCATTATACTAACCATAAGTAAATATAGAAATACAAAAATGTGCACATTTGTTTTAGCAAACTTCTTAAAAAAAAGAAAAAAAGGAAGGGGGTGAGGAAAAAAAAAGAAAGAAAAGAAACAAATAAAGGTGTCTACGGCTGAATATATTTTCAGTAAGACATTGTTAATCTTCATTAAATGGAGCTGGAGCTAGCAGAAATGTCTTAGCTGTTTTGTGATGAACCAGGACTACAATGACATCTAGCCAGTCACTGCCAGTGGCCAAAATGGGAAGAAAGGAGGAAAAAAAAAAAAAAACAAAAAACGAGAGAAGAAAATAAAGAAAATAGAGAGAGAATGCCATAATAAATAATGGGATGAAGTTGACAGAAGACTTATCTTTTACGTTTTGGTAGCAAAATGGAACAAAGAAACATCCAATATGACTTTAAACTCCAGTAAAATCTGTAACAAAAAAAATCAGCACCTCACAAAGTTACTAGAAGATTGCTTAGTAGTTGATGAGGAGATGTACATGGGAAGTACCACTCCACATTGGACTAGATGATCTCTGGAGGTTCCTTCCAACCTTAGCCACTCTGTGATTCTTTCAATCTTAATCAAAATTTTAGCTAAATCTTTCAAAGGGTGAGAGGAGGAAGATTTCAATTATTTAATATTTGTGTTTGTTTGTTTGTTTTCCTAGAAAGTCATTAGAACTAATGACCCTGAAAGAAGTTGTACCCAAAAGTGATTCTTGTCTTGCCACAACCTGTTATTCCCAGGGAGAAATAATCAAATAGTTGCTAAACAAAAATAAAGGAAAAATAAAGGAAAACCGAAAAGCAGACACAAAAGGAGACTTCTGCTATGAAACAGAAATATTCTTTGAATAACCAAAACAACAATGTAAAAAAATACTATGATGCAAGATATAAAACTGCTGTTAACTACATATCTTTAGTAAAAATTATACTATTTAACATCAGGTAAGAGGAAGGCTAAAGGCTAGAAGTAGTTAGGCTAAACCCATGTCACTGTACTGTGTCCAAATTCTACCTGCCTAAGAACTGCACTGTGACAGTGTCAGATAGAACGATCTTAATCCATGTCCAAAGTCCTACATACCATTAAAATGTTGCCTGTGACCCACACCGGGTAATGTATTTCCCATATAACATTTAGGAGCATGGAAGGGGGAATCCTGAGAGATAATTATTTCATGTTTGTCCAAACCCGTGAGATTATTAGGCAATGGGGTCAGGGTAGCAGGAATCACACTGCCCTTGCAAGCAGCTCTGTTGCTGGACAGTTCCCCAGCTCTGCCAGCAGCAGCAACATACCCAAGAAGAAATTTGATGTCAGAGAACTTGCGGGGCCAGGGGCAGTACCCAGCCTTTTTGTCATTCCACCTTCTGCATGCATTCTATTCTAAAGAATGCATCAATGCAGGTCCATACTTTTCTATATAAAAAAGGTCACTTGATCTTTAACCACTTTTATAGGACAGGACGGAAGCATTGAATCTTCTCAGCGATTTCCAAGACTGGAAATGTGAATGATGTACACTATTTAGAGGCAACATCCGTATCTTCTCTCATGCTTATTTTTGCTGAAACATTACTATTTCATGTGCAAACCAGGTGTGATCTCTAACTCAGTTATATTTTGGTAGTTTTCTGACTTCACTGCAAGCAAACAAAAATTGCTATACAATTCCTCAAACAGAGAAGATCTTCATTCTGGATTTGCAAGAGAGACTAAACTTACTGACAGTTGTGACCAGACGAAATATATATTTTAGTACTTTTCAAACATAAATTGATGTGTAGTCCTGAATAAGGTGAATGACAGATTGAAGACATGGAACTGACTGTAAAAGTGACATTTCAGTGCAGTTCCAGTAAATATTAACGAGAATGTTTTCAGAAAGGTATACACATACACACACACACACAGAGGAATTATATACAGGCATTTTAAAGATGCCATTGTCTGTTTTAAATATCTATGAAATATCTAGCATCTGATTAAGGTTACCTTTACATGCTCTGTAAGTACAATAGCTCACTATAACTTGTTACTGATGTACTTACATATCCACAGACAGAGAGAGAAACTGATTTATTCACCTTTCTGTTCATATGGAGACTACAGTGATATCAGTAAATTTAAAAGTCGGAGAATAAAAATGCAGTATTCCAGCACCATGCTATTTAACTTGCTGGCATATAGCTAGATGAAAAGCAGTACGAGCAGATTACTATAGGCATTCCTCTAAAATATTTTTTCTTTAGCCTACACCGTATCTTTCCTTAATTTGTTTACTAAAATATTATATTTAAGGTTTACAATTTTCTTGGCAACTCTTCTGTTTTATGCCTTCACTTACTAATGTTTACTTACGATTTTTTTCCCCCCTTAAATTACATATTTTTATCCTGAAGAACATTTGTTATAATCTAACTGCACATACTTTCAACTAAATAATCGATGACCTAACTGTTTTCTGAACTTTTATGAGGAAGAGGACAAATATCCATCATGAGGAATGCAAAGCACTCCCTCACAAGACCAAAGCAACAGTGCATGAAATTGAACTCAAAAAGAGCCTCCATTCTGTGTGACTTCTTGGCTGACACAATTTAGATATTTATAGCTTTACGAATAGGCCACTGGAGAAGAACTTGAAGCTTTTTCTAGCCAGGAAGGATTAATGAACATGTGCACCTGGTAATTACAGCACTCCATCTTTCTCAAAGCCCTCACATTGCCTCAATGGCAGAAACTGTAATGAAAAGCCATTGAAAATATCAATCTGCAATTCCACAAGTCATTTAAATATTAAAATATATAATCTCTTTTCATACTTTCTATGAACTAGGCTAACAGTGGCATGCAAAAAAAAAAAATCATACATAGATATTTTCTGCTTCGTGTTATTACCTGGCATGCCTCATTTAAAATGTAAAACTAATCTGACAGGAATTCAGGATTTAACTTACTCTAGACTCAAATTAGAAAATCCACAGCAGTGACTGTCAAATACTTCCTTAAGTAACAGCAGAAAGAAATATCAGCCTAGGGTAAAATGTGCAACCCTAAGAAGGCATAAATTCCACAGCACGTTTCAGAAAAGTTTACCAGAAAATAAATGTTTTAAGAGTCGGGAGAAACATTCTGCACATTTTTCATTAAAAAGGTTTTCAGAGGTATTTGTTAGGTGGAAACTTTAAGAAGTATGCATGCTACCACAAATATTTTTCTAATATGCATACTACTAGGAATCCACAGGACTTGGTGGGAGGATTGTTTGTTTGTTAAAACACCATCTAGATTAACTTGAAAAATACAATCCACTTCATATTGGATTTTGAGATTATAACATACTGAAAAAAAAACTTGGAAAACACTGTGATCCATAAAACCCACTTCATCATCAATGTACTAAAAAAAATCAAATGGTCTATGAGCATCAATATTACAGTTTCTCTGATGTTATTCTTATGTTTGATATAGCATTAGGCTGAAGCAGAGAGACACATGAATGGATGAAGCAGAGAGACACATGAATGGATGAAGCAGACCATCCAAAAGTAAAAACAGCATTGCCTATACAGGTGATTTGCAGGAAAAGGAATTGTTTTACAAGTGGAATTAAATTTTAAAATACATTTTAGTGAAGCACCTAACTGTTACAAAATTAGAGTGGAAAGTCAATCATTGCACAGACATCTATATGGCTCTAAAAGTAGTCTTTCGAAAGACGTTTAAGCACCGTATGAGATTTGAGCATTAAAAATGGCCTGTTATTGCTAAAACATCCTGTTCCTTGGTGGATTATGGAAAAAGAAAAGACTCCAATAGAGATAAGTGTGCGTGAAATGCTCTCTCCAGAGTATTCAGCCAAACTGACTGCAATAAGGGGACTTCAAAAAGCAGCATGAGAAGAGATGTTCAAAGCACCTTGCAGCTCTGGGCTGCTGGCCTCTACTGCTGTTTTTAATACACTTAGGTTTAACTTGGGAGCGGATAAATAATTGACAGAGAAATTTCCTGCAAGCTTTGATCACCACATCGTTTGTCACCAGCCGTAAAGTAGCCCTTACGCTAACACTTAATCTTGGGCGTCTTATTTCAAGTACAAAAGCATCCCCTCCCACCCACCGCTCGCTGACTCCTGCACCAGAACAGAAGACTTAAGATGCAGCCTGCACGCCACTAACACGTCGTGCTCTTTGCCAGCCGATTCCTTCCCCGGCACGCTTATTTTCGCCTCCTTACCTTTAAAAGGCTGTCCGAAACCTGCTAAGTTCCCCCCCCAGACGATTTTAGCTCAGCGCATCCAGCAGCGCATCCGCACAAAGCTTTGCCATTGCGAGTGCGAAGAGAAAGAGCTGCCGGGATGCTGAACGGCACATCAGCCAACTTTGTGTGTACCGGCGGCTCCCTGAAAAAGCCGGACCGAAATTCGCCTCGCTTGCGGATTGGATTCAGCTGCACGCAGTCACAGGGTGGCAGAATGAGGATTTAAAAGGAAAGAATAAAAAAAAAAAAAAAAGAGAGAAATCCAGCCCCTTTTGAATTAGCCTTGCCTAGGGAAAACAAGCTAGTCTTCTGAGTCCAACAAATACTTGCAGAACCACTTGACTATAAAGTTTTCACTGCACTGTGTACAATATTAGTCCATCAATTTAACAGCTAATATATTGATATAGAATGTGTAAGTTATTTGCATTACTAGCATAGCATGGAGTAACATGAGCATTTCAGTCTTCATGCTATAATCATATAAAGAAAATGCAATATGTGAATAAAAATCATTATAGATTTAGTTAGTCTTCAATTCTATTAATTTTCTATGTGTTGTATTTCACTTAGTTTAGATTCAATTACCTATAAAAAAAATTCATTCCACCACTGTCACATGCAGATATTGATGCTCCTATACAACAGTGTAGACTGTTTCGCCTTCATAACTTCTCAATTCCTTTAAGAAAATCTGCCTATAACACCAAGTCCTGGCTTATGTCTTTCATGGTGTAGAGAGTCTAGAAGAAATGAGGGAATTTGCTGAGACACTACTAGGTGGGAACATTTCACCATGATAAGGCTTTAAACATTCATCAGCAGGATCTTTTTTACACTTTTCCATTGAACCTAAACCAGAAGAATTTTGTCACAGATAATCTTCTATACTATCAGTTTTAATTTCTTTATCTAGTATGTTTGTTTTTCTTCACTCAAAAATGGTCCTTGTCATTTTAAGAATAATGTTGAAAAATGTATGCTTTATCATATATTTCTTCTGAAACCATGGTGTACCAATTTATTTCCACTTGCTGACAATGAAAATACCATTTTCTAGTGGCTTTGCTGTTTGGCACTGGAACAGCAATTTGAGGTTAGAAGCAGAAGTAAAAGTGCCAGGAAGATAAGAGGCCAGATGTACCATAGAGGTGATGACCTCATTTGGCAAGAAATACACTTTGGATATATAGATTAAATAGCATGGTTTATTTCAAGCAGTACCTATTTTTAGAGAGGTTGAGTGAGAAGAAACGCCTCTATCACCTCCAAGGTCTTAGGCACCATTAGAACACGTGGGAAACATAATAAAAGACAAGCAGAAAATAGGACCACCAAGATAAAAGGAATGACAACTTTCACAGCCATCTAACTATTCGATATATTTCTTTTCTTCACAAACATTGCATCTGTCTCAGTTATAAAGACTTTAAATTCCAAATTTCATTGCCAATTATAAGGTATTAAATCGGCCTGTATAGTTCTTTTGGCTCCTATTGACCTCATCAAACAGCTGTGATTTCTAAGGAATCAGTCTCTAATGAGCTTAGAAACTCAACAGAAGTTAAAATGCCATATGTATTTCATTTATCTTTTTTAAAAATGAACACCCTTAACATATACATCTTGAAAACTTTAATACATACAAAATGTTTTCGTTGTTGGTCTGTGTTTTTTTTTGTTATTGTTTTTTTTTGCTAATGCATGAAGGAATCATCCTCTAGTGATGGAAATGGAAAAACAATACATATGCTACATCTCTGTCTTTTTAATATAGTTAGTGCCTTATCAGCACTCAAACACACTCCTGTGAGCAGGTATGAAAAACTAGCTAGAATGCTCAAATACTTCAGTGCTGTCTTTCAGACTTGTCTCCTTTTATTGTATTATAATGAAGACATCTGTAATGTACACACAGCTATATTGCACATAAAAAAAAAAGTAAAATCTGTGCACCTAATGAAAGAAACATCTCAGAAATAGATAAAATACACAGTGTAGCTAATAATTGCAGGAAAAATGCTATATGCCCATCATGAGTAAGCATCTTTAAAGCTTTAGATATTGACAGAATACAGAATACTTTTTCTTACAGAAGCAGGTTTTTGTCAGCTTTTGTTAATGTTTGTTAGGATTACAAAAAAAAAAGGGGGGGGTTAAAATACTTTAATATATTAACTACAATTAGAAAATGGGCTCTTTGAAAGGGTTCTGAAGAAAATAATTCTTAGCTGCAAGCTCAGTGATTAAAGTATTTAACAGCATTTAAGTGCTGTTATTCCATCATCTTTCCTGTGCACAAAGCACACTGAAAGTGGAACAGCCCAACACTTTAAATGGTTTGTTTGTTTATTATATTTGATGACTCTTTAATCCAAAAAGAATCCAAATAGCCTCTTGGTAAAGATTTCATTATGTAGAGATGGTACCACAGCACCATTTTGTGTCCTACACAGAAATATTGCACACACATAATAAAGATGCCTACTTAATTCCTTTTAACTGTAGAATACAAGGACCAAATGTAAAGCAACTTCCTTGCAAAAAGATTCATGCACTTTATCCCAGTGCTATTTTATGCCATATCCTAAAATAGGTTTACTTTCATCTCGGACGTCTTGCAGCCTTTCAGCTGATGATAAAAGTTGACACATCACTAACTTCACAATCAAACAGGTGCTTTAAGAAAGCCACAAAACTACACCCTGACAAAAAAAAAAAAAGGAAAGAAAAAAAAATCACTAAAATGACCCTGTTGATTGCAGCTATCAGGGAGTTACACAGCGATAAAGTGGTTTCTAAGTGATCTAAGTTTAAGTGTATTGAGAACAAATACCTTGACTTGATGAATAGCAAGTGAATAGCAATTCAACAAAGAGCAAACGAATTGATGTTGTGCTTGCAGTGAGCTTTCCTACCACAGACGGGTGGCTGTATGTTTAAACAGATGTAGATAATTCATTGCAGCTTCTAGATAATACAGGAAACATCTCATCTGAACATGGGAAAGAAGCATAAATCAGTGTAGAAAATCCGTATCTGAGAGTTCAGTTGCCAGTCAAACACCTTAAGACTTTCCTAAACTCTGTAAGGAGTATACAGCTGGTCTGTCTTGCCCTGATTACTGACACTTCTGTTTGTGACCATGTTGGAGATTATATTTTGCACGGCAACACGAGTCCAGAGTGGGATGGGTAACCAAAGGGTGGACAATTCAGGAAAACCCTAAGGAAAAGAATGGCTTACATTAGAGACAGTGAATGTTATTAAAGGAGACTGACAGATCCAACAGCTCTGAGAACTTTGATTCACTGCCAAGCTGAGCCTGACAGGTTTTGGTCAAATAGGTACTGTATTAGGAATGAAGAAGAAAAAAATAATTTGGGCAGCATTATAAGGACTGTATCTCAAAGACAGCTTTCATTCTTTGCAGGAACAGCCGAGAAGTATAAGGCAGGAAGCATTAGGACTTCATAGATGAACAAGATGTATATGAGTAGATGATCTATAAAAGTCTTCTTTCTATTACAAATTACTTATTCTTACTGCTAAAAATATTACCATTTTTGCTTTAAGACACTCTTCTCATTACTTAACTTGGCCAAAGACTCTTGAAAATATAAGCTATAAAGGATTCCATAACACCTGAAAGCTGGCACAGGCTACTGTGGCATTTAAGGATGGAGGGAATAGTAATATTGCTGGTGAAAGTTGAAGGTTCACGACATTCATTAGCCTTTTAGAACCTAAATCCACATCCCCTACTTCCTGTGATTCTGACAGAAATTCATGTCTTACCACAGTTAGGGACAAAGGCCAATCTCTCTCCTTTCTGCCACAGCACACAAGCAAGAACTACAAGTACTGAAGTACTACAAGGACACAACCAGGATTAAAATTAAATTTATAGCAAAATGATAAAAGAAAAAACTTTCAGTTAGCCCTGGAAAAAAGTGAACACCCCTACATAGCAGTTCTGTTCTCTGTTCATCTCTGCATAAAATATGCATCCATAGGATATAATGATCCTTCCTCCCACATAGGCCAAGCAAGTGATGGAGGCAAGCTCCCCTTTGTTTATTTTTTTAATTTTTATTATTTTTTTTTTCACAGACTGGTAGGTATTGGAAGTAGATATTTCTAGCTTTCATCTATTAGGCAAGACCAGGTCTAGTTATAATCCACTATGTGTTTTCCTGACAGCACAGGTTTTTCTGAACCTCGACAGAAGGTGCTTAGTACAAAGTCCTCTTTTACTCACCTACATCTTCTTGTTCTTTCTCGGTGATTTACCCTCAGTGTGCAGGAAACTCTACAGATCCTCAGCCTTAGGCTTTGAATGTCATCCTTCAGAGCTATACCTTTCTGCCAGCTGCATCAGATCATTCAGATAAGCTTAGACAGTAATTAGATATCATAACAGAAATAAGTACTTAAATTACATGGATCTTTCCTTTATAGCCTTTTGTCAAGCACCACTCCATAATTTCACGATGCTGAATATGTCACTAGGTTTAAAGTTGTTGTATAATGGACAAGATATTCTGCAGGTGTGCATGAAGTTGAAATAATGCCAGACTCAAAAACTCTCATCAGTGAACTCTCGTGTTAGATCACTTACTGAAAAGTGTATTTTGTTCTGTTGATTTCAGCTTTTCTTTTTCCATCTTAATAGCAAAGCTTTTAAGTAAACCAATTTTCCATTGAGTTTTCCATTGTCAGGGAAAATGGCTTATCATTACAGATGCATATTTTTCTTATAAATTGCTTATAAGATTATATTAAGGTATATTACTATAACCTCTCAATAGAATATTAGCTTTTGTTTGTTTGTTTTTGTTTTGTTTTTTACAGAAATAGATATATAAGAAATTGCTTAATATCATTACACAGAAAGCAGTGGAAACTCTTCTTTACCTGTAACCACAACAAAAACTACTGCCTGTTATCTGCTGCAGCCCCTGCTATACTAATAACCCTATAGATCCTTGTGCTAGTATATTTCCCATTTCTTTTAATTTGACTGCCATCCCCTGTCTTCAGATATTAGAGTTAACACTGAACTCTGTTCCTGTAGTTTACATCATCCCATCTCAAAAGCTTGGGGCTTGGCCACACAACGACATCAGATACAAGATTTTATACATTACTACATTTTTAGAGATTTACTATTGCCATGGTGAATTACCATCTTTTAAATGCTTTATTCTTATCATCCAACAAATACACAAATACCTTCATAGTTATTTCCA
Organism: Anser cygnoides; assembly: GCF_040182565.1. Classification (NCBI taxonomy): domain Eukaryota; kingdom Metazoa; phylum Chordata; class Aves; order Anseriformes; family Anatidae; genus Anser; species Anser cygnoides. The sequence goes on along the minus strand of NC_089873.1, from coordinate 123,374,986 downwards.
TCTTCAAATTATAATTTTCCTTATTACAGTTGAGATAAAAAAATGTCAGTAATTGTTTTGCTGCCTAGCATTTTTAGACCAATTGACATACATGTTGAAGAAAACTATGTAGTGCATTCTAGGAAAGTTGTCAGCTACATTAAACATCCTGAATAGTTCCAGTAGCTATAACATATAAATTTACATATATAATCTTACCACTGAAAGGCACATTTTAAAACTAATATTTGATTTTGCTCATTCTGCACATCTTGTGGTTCAATCCAAGATGAAATTTAGCATGAAAAATTGTTCTGTGATGAAATAGAGCATCACTCAAAGTGTGCACACCAGTTAGAAAGATTAAATTATTCTACTTCAAAGAAATGCGTGTTCTATTTAGACTTGTATTTTATCACACTGGGCCTGGATCTTAAATATTCATTTTGATTATGTATTATTTTACTGATTTATTTCCTCATTAATTCACTCCTATAGTAATGTGATCAACTTCAATGGATATATTTAAGCTGTTACATACATCTTATCTCTTTGTGCCGCACAAAATTCTCCCATCAAAATAGTTAATTAAGAAAGAAAATCAAATTTTTCTTAATCTTACACTGAAGGATAATCTTTTCCTTGAAAAAATACAACTTAATTATGAAAATGAATCCATGAATTATATGAGGACAAGTGGATAATATTAGAAATGAGCATAGCAAATGAAAAGTCGACCACAGAATTCATGTTTGACATACTACACCAAAAGAGAAGGAAGAGTGCATCTAGAGCACTCACTGGTCATATCATGAGAGATACATAATGCCCTAGTAAGTGTAGATAAGATAAAAATGAGATATATCAGTTTTGCTACTTAATGGTTTGTAAAGTCTTGTCATTGTTTGTGTCTTTTTGGAGTCCCAGGCAGTGTAGTGCAAAAGGACTTGGGACATCTGAATCTCTTCTCCCCAACAATATTTCTTTGCTAAGACTTAGGGCTGGATCACTTGATTTGTTTATTCATTATTTTCAAAGAACCTAAAAGAGTCAAGTGCTCTTATTGCGGCAGAATTGATAAACTTTTAGTACCTTGCTTTCTCAGATGAATTTGAAAATTGTAGTTCTTTTCTACAGTATAAAATTTACTTATCAGGAATATCTAAGTTGAAAAATGTATACACACTGCTGGATGATGGTGATGAGATGAATAGGCTGATAGGGAAACATGAAGTTATATTCAAGAATAAGGCAGTGATGATTCAACTACCTCCTTCTAGCAGATAGAATCTGCTTTTTTTTTTCTCAGTTGCAAAAACGGAGACTGTGTCTTACAGCAGATACAATGCCATCGAATTACAATCAGTTAAGTCACTACATGTAAATTCCTCCTTTTTTCTTTATTTTTTTTTTAAATCATCTGCTTTCTTCTTTCTGCTTCTTTTGCAACTCAGTCACTTGATAACAAAAGCATTAAGGTTAAGCAGCTGCAGAAACTCCACATTTTCAGGAGCAGAAAGTACTATCATGTTCTATTAGTGTCATAGATGTGGCCAGTGTGACTAGTCAGAGTATTACAAAGACAGGTCATCAGTGAAAAGTGATATCATAAGAAAAAAAAAGTTACACGGAAGACAGGCCATACTTAGCTACTCCCATTTTGTTCTGTTGCCCTAACTAATTTACATATCAATGATACGGAATTCCAGACATGACAAATGCAGACTACATTTTAATTACTTGAAAGTACCTATGCTTGACAACAGTTTAATCTATCAATTAAAAACAAAGCAACAAAACAAAAACAAAACAAAAATAACCACTTCTGCTAAAGTCTCCACAGTTATTCAATATAGATTTCCTATAGTGCCATAAATAGTCTGTCAGTTTCTTTATTTGGAATTTTCACTGCCTCCTTCTGATGAAATAAGCATCAGCTAATTTTATTTTATTTTATTTTATTCATTTTTTGGGGGGGGTGGGGGATGGGGGTGGGAAATAAATCCAACATTTTATTAAAACAAACAAAAAAGATCAGCTAATTGTTTTGTCATTGTATGACTTTATTACTTGTAAAAGCTTGGAATTAGATTGAAGAAGAATATACATATATAAATGTATATAAATAAATTAACTCATGTATTGTGTCAGCATTATGAAGGTGAATAAAAATAGATAGCATCTCAATTGAATAAATTCATTGTTACAGACTTGAACAGAAATCAAAATAAGGATAGAATACTGCCACAGTTTGACTAGATAATACAGTTGCAGATAATAGATGATTTTATCCAACTTAGAAAAGCTGCAGAAGAGTCACAGCATCTTCAAGGTCAAATGTAAACTTGACATCATATTGCTTATACCTCAATGTCAGAAAATAATCTGACATCACAGCTATACATTTATTAGGGTAAATAAAAACTTATATGGTATTTGCATTTTGAAAGCAATATGGAAACATAAATTCCTTAATCCTCAAAATACCCTATGAAGACTGAAGTAAAACACAGTAGAGCAAATCATCAAAATTAAAAAAGAATCTAGCTGAACTAGATTAAAAAATTTCCATGTGCTGTCCATAAAGAAACACTACGAATTTGTTACAGACCAAAACAAGAAAAAAAAAGAAACTGTATGGCTGTAAGAATTCCACATATCTTAGGATCTCCTATTAATGAAAAAAAAACATCTTACAGTTCTTCACTTGTGAAAGTAAAGTGACTAAAATAAATAATATTAAAAGTAAATTGAATGATGCTTCAACTGAAGATCTGTTTTTCTTTAGGCCGGGACATTGCAGTTTATGACCTTTTCTAACGTCATGACCAGACAGCATTTTTTAGTGAAAGTAGGTACGAAGTTCACCCAATAAGTGATGTGAGACGCCCCATAAGATAACAGAACTAGTATATATCCCCCTGATTTAAAAGAAACAGATTTTTATTTTATTTAATTTTATTTTTAATTCTGTCATAGGTTCAACATTAGGGGAGGGTTAATTTTATTGTATTCCAAATCCATTTTACACTGAATTTTCCAATGTCTGAGACATGGAATGTCTCCCATTCTCCAGCTGTCTTAGGTAAAACTAACACCATCCCATCCTCAGTCAATTCTAAAGGTTAAAAGATGGATGATTATCATTATGTTCCGCCTCCCCCCACCCCCCCTTCTTCTCTCCCAGCCTTGGTTATTATCATGTTGTCTAACAGACTCCTTGGATAGCTCTGTAGTGATGGAAACAGTAATACTATTGTCCTTAAGAAGGAGAGAAGAAAATTTCTATATCCCCTGCAGACAACATTAGTCATTAGACACCTATTTACAGAGTCAAAATAAATGTCAAGATTGATACAGTTCCTGAAGCGTGTTGGATTTGATACAAACACAGATCCAATTATCAGCAAAGTTGATAGTCAGATCAATGGCTACTACTTAGAAGGTTTGTTTTGAAGAGTATTTACAGATGATTGTGACCATGATACAGTGAATTTAAGTTTTAACTTCCTACTCTCCAACAAGTGTTATGATTGCAAAGAGCAATATAGCATAAGACATTTTCAACAGTTATGTATGCATATTAGAGCCCAATGATAAATTTGGATTTTATTTTTACTTCTCAGCAAATATATTTTATTTTTCTGGTTGGTGGGAGCTACCCCTTTAAATGAGTGATTCATAAGTTTTCTGCAGGAGGTCTTTACTGTAGGTGGAATAGATGATCAAAGCATAGTATTCAAGACTATGCTATGAAGACATTAACATGCTTAAGCAAGGGGTATGCAAGAAGCAAAGAAGCATGCCAGTATTCCCTGCCCTGCCCTGCCCTGCCCTGCCCTCTCCTCTCCTCTATATTCCAATACTAAATGCTTTTGTTTGCAGTAGATGACACTGAAACCTGATTTATCTTGTCACATTATCCCTTTTTGTAATACTTACCTTTGCTTTCAGTAGAATAGGCTTCCCAGTAATCATGAGTGGGTCAGTCCTAGTGAGTGTTTTATCGAAATCAAACTTTAGGACAGAAATAGACTTATTCTTTTTTTCTTGTTGTTCTGAAATAAATTCTCTGGTTATATTTCTCTAATGTGATAAGGGGAGAAGGGGGAAGGATATTCCATCTAAGAGATGTAGTTGTTAACATATACTCCAGTTTAAACAGCTGCCTCACTCCTAATTAGAGTTCTGTAATATTTACGGGTTGAAACCTTCTATATGTTTTATATATTTAATAGATCTGCTAAGGCTCTTTGGTCAGAGCTTTATACTTACGCTTTAGACTTGGGACAATAGGACTTTTATAGCTATACTAAAGAAAGAAGTTTGGCTATACATGTTGCATACTTGGCATAGACTTTAGATTACCCACAGTTTTCCTTCTAAACTGTATTGAATGATATATCTGAATGTTAGTTACTGTGTAGTGCATTCAACATAGAAATATCTGTCAGATTTTGAAAATATTAATTTACTAAGGTTTAAAGTAGGTTGCAATTGCAAAAAATAAATAAATAAAATTAGCAAACATGAGTAAGATGATCAAAATGACTGCTTGGTAGTTTTTGGCTTCTTAACAAGTATGGAGCTAATTCTGATCTAACTGGCACTGAGTTAACAAGATGTGAATACGTTGCATAAAAGGGATGCCTGCATCTGCTTTTCCCAGGAGATGCTGTTGGGGAAGGTGTAAAAGTTCTTTAGTTTTCCCAAATGAATCCAGTTTTGGTGACTGAGAAGACAGAGCCACTGCTTTAAGCCAGCTATTCTGTTTAGTTTCTTTATTCAATTGTGTTATTTGTCATTTAATGCAAACCAAGTATTTAGTTATTCTGCTTAACTAGCTTCATTATGTATCCTAGTTTTGCAGTAGTGGAGACTAAGTAGAATAAATCAGATATTACCTTTTAGATAATTTGTATGGAATTCCTTTCACAGCTATATAAAATGTGTGTAAATAGTAGTGCTTGGGAAAGGCAGAGAGAAAATACAACATATTTATGAACGAGTCTTTGCTAGAAGAGAACATTCATATCTTCTATCTATGAGCTTTCTTTCGTGTATTTGTTCCAGTCAAGGTATAGTTACTTTTCTCACAATTCATGCTTTTAACGATTCAGAAAGTTGAACAATATATGTCTCATTATTTTATAACTGAGTTTAAATGTCAGTATATAAGGGCAATGGTTCAACTGCAGAACCTATATCCACACTATTATAAGGGAATGAGATATGAATAATTATTAGGAAGGGATAACAGCTTTAGTGTGAGAAGTCATTTAGTATGAATTTGTCTTAGCATATTTTCCTTCAATGTATGAACTTGTTTCAGAATTCTGCTAGATTACTCAATGAGAGTAGGGAAACCTCTTACTTCTGGTGTAATTTTAAGAACAAGTGGCTATTAACTTTCCTAAATGAACAATAGTTCTCATTCCATTCCTTTCTGTTGTTCATTTCTGAACAACATTTTCTTCTTAATTGTAAGTGGAATGGAAGTGGTACAATAAAGCATTTACTTGCATAATATTAAATGATCTACAGAGTGAGCAGCTACATCTATTCTTTACCCTTCCCCACAAAGCAAAAGCTATTTCAATAAGAAGTTCTAGGTACTACTTTTGGGGCAGAATTGTATTTCAATGCTGATTGAATAGAAAATGAAGAATACAATAGTTAAAAGACTTTTTTCTTAGTATAATAATCATAAAATATTAAGACAGGTACATTAAAGGGAATCGTCTTTGTCCACAGTGTTTACTGCATTAAAAACTTTGTATTCTCTGGCTTCAAACACAGTTAGCGGATGACTACTGACCTTCTGACTTTATGGGATCTTCATAGTAGTGAAAGGATTCAGCATGAAAATTAATGGTTTGGTGGATGCCATTGATTGCCATTTCATTATATATATTTCATGTTGGTATACGTCAGATTTCCCTCACTTAGTATTTGGACTGCTGTATTTTATTTCAACATTGATTTTTATTTAACTTAAATTTATTTTTCAAAGCAATTTTATTACAGCATAAATTAGAAAAGATATATCCTTTGTTCACTGTGTATGCACAGATCCACTGATTTATTCTGTAAATAAAACAACATAAAACTTTATGACACCTGTTGTAATTGCTTTAGGTCTGATGTCAAAGGCCACTGACAATGACCATATTTCTTTGAATCAGACTTTTGAGGTGCTCTAAAAAGCAGATATGAAAATTAATTTCTAGATTGCTGTGGTGCTCAGTGATGTTTTTTTTTAAAGGTCAGAAACTCCTGGTTTCTGGCAAATTTTCTAGACCTAAAATCACTGCTGAGTTATTTCTTTTATACATGTCTGCTGCAATTAGGGCAATTCCTGAATTCCTGAAATTTTTGGAATGATCTTATGATACACCTTCCAAAAAAATCCATGACTTATTTTCTTCAAAGCTTCAGGTACTTCCATTGTTCTAAGACTGCAAAATAGCAGTCATAGTAGAAGTAGATCTTTTCTAGGAGAACACAGAAAGATAAAATGAAAAGGCAAATCTAACAATGCACTTACTCTAATGGCCACTTTCAAAAAGGTATGTTTTCTTACTGTATGTCACTAGTATATTGCAAAATCAGCTGTTTGCCTTTCCATTGAGTCTCATTTTTATCAGGTGTAAAGATTTAAAATTACTTTTGTCATGCCTCAGCATAGTCTCAGCATTCCTGTTTAACTAGCAACTAATTTTCAATAAAATAAAATAAGATCCATAGATAGAGCCCCATATTTCTGTATGAACAAGCAAGCAAACAAACAAACAAACAACAAAATCATAAATCCCAACTCCTACATTTTATCTTAGGAAATTTTCTTCATAGGCCATGTGATTCTTAAATTGAGGAGGAACACATCTACACAACTGACTGTAACACTAATTTATGGAATTACATGGATGAATTGCAGGGAGACATGACAGTTTATTTTTTCCTTACTTTTGGTGACTTTCTTGACACCATTTAAATACTTTCATGCCCAGGGGAAGGAAACAGGACCAAGTCTCTCAAAACTCTGGTCATCCTGTGAAGGATAGATTGAGGAGATCAGATTCCTAGATAAATTTCTTCCAAATAGAAATGGTATGTCTTGACCACTCATTTATGAGCCAATTCCCAGAGAATTTATAAAAGAAGGCCTAAGTAGAAGGAAAAAAAAATAAAATCAGAGCACTAAGAGCCCACATATACTGTCTGCACATAGAATGACATTCACTCAGTACTCTACTATAACCATATAGAGGTGGTAGCAACATATGGTATCCAGCAACTGAAGTTGAAGCAGTAAGTAGGTGACACATTGCAGCAACTGGAACTAAAAACCAAGTTCCAAGGATGCTATGAGGACAAAAAAACATGTATACTTAGGCCCTCCCTCAAAGGTGCATTGTCCTAATTTTCAGAAATCAATTAGGCATTTATGTGCATGTTGAAAATACATAAATTCTAGGAAAAAATGCAACATTTAAGCATAGCATACTTTAAGAAACTATTTCCACATCATCATCATAATATTTTTGAACCAGTAGCTATCTTAGCCTTCATTTCTGACCTGTTCTACCACATTTTCTGAAGCTTGTTGTTGTGAGATTTCGAGTCATATCTGAGTATGTCTCCTATATGTACCTATGTACCTTGCGTATCTTGCACAGCTTTTTCTTCTAATCTAGCCTTGTAAGCTTTCTTCGAAGAATGATTTATTTAAGGTATAAAAAGTGTTACTTTCATATGTGAGAATTATACTACAATATTGTTCTCCTAGGAGTCATAAACAGATCAGAGTCCAGTTTGTGCTATGAAAAAAGAAATATGAACCTCACCGGGATTTTTAATCACAATAAGCTGGCACTGAATTGAAGATCCATTTTGTATCACATCCCACTGGGCTAACAAAAGTCTGTTTGTTTACAGTAGTTTGATTAAAACTTTCAGCAGGAAAAAAAGGATAATGAAGGTGCTGCCCAGCTTTCAATTAAACTTGGTCTTACTCCAGAGAAAAGCTAAGTTTGTGTTTTCAGATCAATTGTTCAAAACATAGTTGCTTCTAAATATGTTTCAGTGTTCCAATATTGTTAGGAAGTACCCTTACAGAACTTGAAATAATTTTATTCTGCACATTATTCTGTGGACTTCGAGAAAAGTGTAATTTTAACTCTGATGCAGTCTTACTTTTCTATCAATGGCTTCAGCCTCAGATCTGCACTGGTATGTTTATTTAATTACAACAGAAATTAGTGAAGCCACTATTAACTTAATTACTCAGCACCAATTTAAGCAGAATAGTTACCCAGGAAAGAATGACAAAAACAGACAAAATACTGTTCACAATGTCACTCCATGTAACAGGCTGCTGAGATTTTTTCAATGAAAAATACTCTGAGATGTCATGAAGTACAGTTAAGAAAGATTAATCTTACCTCTCTGTATGCCTTTTGGAATTTTGGGTAAGGGGTAAGAATTAAGTGAAAAAGCTTTTGATCTTGATTATATCTAGCTTAGGCCTTCTGCTGACTATGGACAACAGGATAATCGGCTATGAGACAATACTCTACACTCCTTGACTTTTCCCAAACTTTTTTTGGTTATGAAGATTGGACAGCTTTTATATTCAGTAGGGTATGGCAGATGATTTCTGATTCATGCTAGTATCGCATATGTTGGAGTGACAACCATAGTGGATTGGAAATCCTGAATGGAGGGGAAAAGTTTGTCTCTCAGACAGACACTGGTCATTGTTCTGAACTACTTTAGTGGCTATGATATGGTGGGAATGATTTTGTTTTAAATCACACTTACTGCTGAAGAGGTACTTCAAAAACAATTCCATTCAGAAAGGGAATGTTCCCAATCTGTGTTAAGACCGCAAACTCAGACAGATAATGCATTTCATGCTGAAATATGCACATTAAATACTAATTGCTAAACTTTTTTCAGTACTTGACCTGTTCTGCCATTGATCAAAAACTGTTGTTAGATGTATAATCAGATATATGTGTGAAAATCATCACTTTCATGTCAGACAACTGAGATCTGAAATTTTCACTGATATAATCACAGCTGCGTAAGACTGAATATGTTTGAATGCATATGGCATCACTTGCTCCAGGTTTTGTTGTCAGAAACTTAAAATCTGTATTAGACAACTCACTGGCAAGCAAAGTTTATCTCAGTCCCTAATATTGTGATTGTTCTATCTTGCTACTTAAACTGTTTTTATATTCTCTTGCATAATAATCCTAAATTATTTCTTCAACCCTGTTATCTGAGAATACTTACGAGATGTCAGAGGATAAGAGAGAGCAGAAAAATCTTAAAGATCTTAAAGAGATATTAAAAAGTATAGATAGTTATGAACGGAGATCATAAGGACTATACAGTAGTGTACAAACCAAATCCAACAATCCATCTAACAATGACACAACCATAGATTCAACAGGGATTGAGTTAACTGTAATAATTTAAATATTTAGTAAGAGCAGTCAAAATTGGAAGTTTCACAGTTACACTTAAAATATTTATCTTGATGCTCTAAAGTTTGATTTTTTTGATTTTTAGATTTTTTTTTTCCAGTTGTGAATTTTGGACAGAAAATTACTTCATCTACTCTTATATTATTTCATCATTTGCTTAATGTGACTAATTTTTATGAACCTATCATACATAATCTAGTAACATTCAAAATCATTACCTGTTAGTACAGATTCCAAATTTGTACTGTCTTTATAAAATCAAGTGCAGCTAACATGATTAATTTCTGTCATTGTGACAAACTGTCTCTGATGTGAAGAGACTTCAACAGAAGACTTCAAATCCTTGTTACATAAAAACTGCTGATATTAACTGAAAAATAATTATATACTACTTGAAGTACTCCTGATAACATTATGAATAATACAAAGATAATGCAAGCACCTGAAATGAAATTAAAAGCTTAATTAGGATTCTAAAATTATAAACAAATCCTAAACAAATTCTAATCTCTCTTTCTTACACAGGAAACTAGTGCCAAAACAAAGCAGTAGAACAGATTACATATTTGCACTTGTGAACAAATCCGTCAGATCTACAGTTCATATTAAGATAGGACACAGTAAGTTCTTGCATCATGGTAATTTTGATTTTAAAATGCATCTTAGAAAAAAATTCCTTGCTATCTGCCAAAGATATACCTATCTGCCAAAATATAAAATGTATGCATTTTTTTTAGAGATTTCATTAAAAAAAAAAAAAAATCTGTTCAAATCTTGCATTCTTCCCAGATTTAATATCCATTCCATTCCTCACAACACTCCGTAATTATCATTCTCTGAGATCTTCACATAAACCAACATGTCCCTTTGCAGCACATTTTCAAGACAGGCAATACATATAAACTATTATCCTAAATACCAAAAATGTTCTGAAGGTTACCCTAAGTGTGCTACCTGAAAACATTATGGCTTTAAAATGCATAAAGTCTATTAAGAGTTCAATAGAAATCAATCAACTGAAAAGAAGCAAACAAACTCAGTAAAAAACATTCAATATTATCACTAGATTAGTTTGTCTTGGGGAATAAAAGAACTAGACTATGATTTCCACCAAGCAAAATATGTTGTTGTCAGTGTTGCCCTCCTTTCTTTCCTATTTTTAATTCATTCCACTTATTCTTCTACATTTATCAAATGAAAATATGACAAAGAGGCTATTTTACCTTAAATATAACTTCTCTGAGAAGTGAGGGAACAGAATTGTTCCTATCCACTCCTTTACAACATTCTTACAATTTAATCTCAGTCCAGACTGATAGTCCAGTATCAGAAGTGCTCGTATTCAGAGATTCTAATTTTGCTAATATTGAATTCTTAATGTTTAAAATATAACACCTTAGTTTCTTAAAACTTATATTGACAGAAATGTTTTTTCTAAGCAAGCCTTTCATTTACATTGACTAGTCTCCAAGGTTTTTAGGAAATCTGTTGGAGCCTGAGAGAACTCTCCTATTCTTCTTCTAATTACTAAAAAAAACTATTCTTCTTTTAATTCTTAAAAATCTATTCTTCTTTTAATTACTACTACTACTACTACTAATAATAATAATATAAGTAAGTCAGCCCAATGCAGAATAAAGCTCTTACAGAATTTGAAAATTAGATGAATAATGCAGAGGACCCATCACTGGTAAAGAAATACATATCTGCAAAGAGAAAACCAAGCAGAACATGCATCAATACAATGAAAAAAAGAACAGCCTATATCTAGGAATAAAGAATGCAAACCTCAAAGCCTTAAGGACTCTTATAATGGAAAACAACAATTCTGAAAAACATCTGAAGAGAAGAGGAAAGTGGACAGAGGAAAGTGGTAAAATATCAGTTATGCCTGGAGTTTTCATTGTGACACAGACAAAGGAGTTAACAAAATCCTTTGAAGGCATATAAAGAAACAGGGAGGCTATACTTCCTCTGTGTTTAAGTGTCACTGAAATTCTGCACCCACAATACAAGAAAGATGTCAGAAAAGATGGACAAAGCCAGGAAAGCAAAGTCGCCTGCAACATAGGTTTAACATAATGAGTACCATACAGCTTTTACATTACACGTGGATTGATGCTATACACTAAACAGTATTGATGAGTCAGCTCAGTTCTTTATGAATTTAATCAAACAGTGAGCGTGGTTTTATGAAAAACCCACAGAAAACTGGTGTTCTAGTGTTTCCTGAAGCTTTTAAACATAAACTAGAATTCTATCATGGAAAAACATGGTGACCTAGACGCAGTGCCAGCTGCATTTCAAATATATATCTGAAGTATAAATATCCAGCTAAATAACATTAGCTTTCAGTTTAAACAAAAAAGACCTATTTATTAACTTGAAATATTCAACATATTCCACTGAACTGACTTTTTCATGTTTTTTTGGGGATTGTGGAGAAACAGATAAAGTATATGTACTCTTATATTATTCACTTTTACACTAAAATGATTATCAGGATGATATATTTATACCTCTGACCATTCTTAATGCTTAGATTAGACTACCATAAGTCCCATTTTTATTAGTCTTGTCCATCATAAAAGAAGCTACAGTAATAACTTCAACAGATCCACAGAGTTTTGATATAAACAAATCAGTAACAGAATAAGGTCTTGGCTATACATTAAACGCTACCTCTATTTAATCTTTGCTGGTTAATAATTTAGGATTTGCAAACTGTCAAGTTTTCATGCTCCAAAAGCATTATTTCCTCTAGCAAGAGCATCAAATGACTAGAATTAAGTGTTGGATTGGTTCTCTGTTTTTAAAACTAAATGTGTACTGATTGGGTCATTACAACTTTTTTTTTTTTTTAATATATATATTTTTTTAGATAGCCTTATCATCCTAATTTCACTGATGTCATATTTGGGCAAAGTCATTGTGTTATTCAAACTTACGAATACACTCCTGTCATCATCTTGCAGAGCACTCAGACACCAGTACATTCTCACATAGCTTCCCTTGCTTATGGCAGGATTGGAGAAAGGTTTTGAGAATCGTAAGTCAGCCATCGCTGAAGGCATTACAGGTACAAAAGAGGTAATGAAATAGGATAGTGACAGCAAATTTAGAAAGTACCAGAGCAGGTTGTATTTGAGGCAGCTTAAGGTTACAACAATAATGCAAGGTACTTTCCCAGGTGCGTGAGTTCCTCTTTGTCTCTAAACCCTGAAATGCTCAGGAGTAATGTAAGGGCTAACAAAAGATGCTCAAGAAAAAGATACGTTTATGCTGTCAGTCATCACAAATGAGAATGTGTCTTCCAAAAATCAAAACAGAGTTTAAATAATACATTCTGTGGCTCCAGTATGCTAGAGTACCCACTTCAATAGAATTATATAGTTTTGACAATGTTGTAAGATCAAGATAAATGAAAAAAATATTAAAAGTAATCACAGTAAATATTTTTAGTCTACTCCTACATTCCCTCCTCTGTATTCATCTCAAATGCAATGATTGCAACCAGTATGATTCTAGCTCTGAGCTCCTGAGGGAGGGCCCAGCTAAAACTAAGGACCCACTACACCAGACAATGTACAGTTACAAACACTACTTGTCCTGAGGTCTTTACGGTCTGATAAAAACACAACAGTGCTTAGTGTTATCAACAGCTCTGATTCAAGAAATACCAAATAATCATCCATTCAGAAAAGTTTTTAATGTGTGCTAAGGATCCTGATGGATTTTTTTAAAGAAGTGTTTGAATGGTTTAGTCAAATTTGGAAAGAACCTTGTTCTCTGGAAAATTATTATTATTTTTTTTTCTTTTTTCTTTTTTGTCCTCCCACTCCCCTTTCTTAGGTTACTCCAAAAAGCAATTTGACTTTGAGGACATAAGAAAAGGCTTCAATTCACTAAAATACTGGTACTAAAAACATCACATAAACACTTATTAGCAAACCTTTGTCAATAAACACAACCATTGACATACAATATACAGAACAGATGTTTTCCATTTCAGCTATAAAAAAAAAATGCTAAAGGAAAATGTCTTGTGCAAATAATTTCAGATAGGCACCATGCTCACTGCAGAAGTACAGAAAAAAAAAAAAGTCTGATCATAAAATTTTTCTATTTCACAATCTCCAGAAACAAGTTGTGATCTAATATCTAATGGCTCCACAAAGGCTGGACAAATGGAACAATATTTGGTTTTCATTTGAGATGTCTGAAGGGACTAAATCATATGATACTGGATGAATGTCATGAAAAAATAAAAGCCAGATAACCTGGCAAAAAAAAAAAAAAGCAGTAGCTGGCATTAACATGTTTTTAGAGTCTAGCTACTAAAAGGGAACACAAAAGTGCCCTGTCTTACTATGGAGGGCAAAAGAACATAGCTTATCTGGTGCCAACAAATCATGAAAAATAAATAAAAAAACCTGATCACTTGCTTATATAAAATAGCACCTATTTTTCCAGCTTTCAGTAAAATGAATTTTGTCTGAACTGTCTTACATAACACAGCTGAATAATAGTTACAGTTTCTACCACACTAATGGGAAATTAACATTAAGCGCCCTCTCCTCATCTTAGGACCACAAAAGCATTCTTATTACAGAACTAAATCATTTTCTGATTATTTTAACTTCACTTATAACAGCTGATTTTAATTGTACACTTACGAGCAGATATTGTAAGAAACCTCATATAATGTGAAAATGGCAGATATCTTATATCCTAATATAATCATCGTATATTGGAAAAGCTGCTCTAAATATGTTCTCTTCCATTTCTTCTTTCCCTTCTCCTAGCATTTCTGACGGGACAGAGTCCTGTTTAGATTAACTTGGTGTAAGAGTTTGCCCTTTGTCTCTTCATTAAGAAACCCTCAAGAAACTATTCTGAAATTTTCAAAGTTTTGAGATATGTAAATATCAAATTTAACATAGTCAGATGATGAGTGCAGCAGTCTATTACAATCTTGTTCCAACTGATACACAAACTAGAATTTGCCATACTCCATTGTTCATTACAGTCCATTAAATATTCAATTAGAATGTAAGCTTTTAAATAGTTTGAGTCTGTGAAGCAAACACAACATATTTATTTCTCCTTTTCATCAGAATCAAAGCAAAATTATTGTTTGAACTTAGAAGATATTCTGCAAATGCAGAAAACTTACTTTTTTTTTCTTCTTACTATAATGGTCTCATTATTTCCATTATGAAAAGTCAAACAGATTAAAACAATTCTGAAGTTTCAATAGTTTGTTGGGATTTTTGTTTGTTTGCTTGTGAGTTTTTATTTGTTTGTTTGTTTGTTTTCAATCAATGCAAGCTAAGATTTTGGGTGAGATGCCACAGCATATTTGTATTGTATTCATTTTTCAGGGAAAAAAAAAAAAAAAAGGATGTTATTGGGTGCTTAGAGGGGAACAGGTGTGGTGTGTAAACCTTAATAAACAGCTGAGAATTCACACAAAAGAGAAATACCTTAAAAAGGTCCCCCACAATTTAAGACATTTCACCTGGAACTTATGGATAACTACATGATACAAATGCCTATGAATTCTAGCCTCAATACTTCTGGTGTTCACTGAACAAATTGGAAATACAGTTAAACATTTTTATTCTCTTCTACTACATGCAGTGAAACATTCAGTGAATTTTATCTTTGTACTGTAGCAAAATGTCTAGCCCAATTATGAAAATTTATTCCAGCACAAATACATTACTTTGTAATGCGTTTTGGCTAGCATCGGTGCTGGTTCCCTAGCACTAGTAAGCTTTGAATATTCAAAAGCTGTTGAAAGATGCATAAAATGGAGGAAGGAGCACACCTGAAGTAAATTCAATTTTAAATATTTTAGGTTTCCACACTAAATTAAATTTACCAATCGAATATGAACTTTTTTTTTTTTCTGTAGAAGTTAACGTATCCAATGTCAGTTCATTTTCAAATATTTTGTGTATCTCAGAAAGGTCAGGTGACCTTTATCCTAGAAATGCCTATTTCTGTTCTTCATCTGTAAGGGAAAAACACCAGCTCAAATATAGATGTTTGTTACGGATCTGTTTTGGTGAGATGAATCTTACTTCCATATATTTAGTAGGAAAGGAGTATGTTGGAGGTTTGCTGTAGGGCAGAAGTAAATATTTTATTTAAACAACTCAAGTGTGTTACTGCTATTTCCACACCTGCTACATTCTGTCTCTGTATATAACATAGCACCTTACAAAAATAAATGAAATGACAAGATCATCCTAAATGAACAATAACTAGTAAAACAGTCTAGTCAAAAACTCCATTCTCCAGCATTAACCCATGACTATTCAAACTCATACCCAACTCCCTTGACTCCTCTCATTGTATCAAAAAAAAAAAAAAATCACAAATAAACACACTCAAAAAAATAAAACCCACAAAACCAACCAACTAACAAACCAAACAAAAATCTCCATAAAGGTGCCTATAAAGGTTTTCAGTGAAAAGGAACTCACTGTAAAACTGAAAACACCTAAGTGTAAAAGACAAAAGATAGCTTGTCACAGCCTGACAAAAATTGACTTCCAAAATTAGGATGAATAAATTTAGCTTAATATTTTCTAGACAGTTCGAGGGCAGATGCTGATCCTTTGCTATTTGCTTTGCATAAACATTAAGGACTTACACAATGCAGGGTTTGTTGTTTGCTTGTTTTTAAACAGTTTACTTTTTTTTAAAGCAACATGAGTTTATCTTGTTGTTTTGACCAGTGTGCTAACTACGATGTCTTTATGGCCTTAGACTAAAATAAGATGGTTTTGAAAATCAGTGTATCAGAATTTGCAAAATCTGTTGTGATGAAAGATTCGAAATAAGCTCAGTACAGCTATCCATGAAAAGGGCCACAGCAAAACCTTTTTACACGACTTTATATAATTAATCTGTGTAGAATGTTTTCCACCAAGGGTCTTACCTTTCCCTGATTGTTTCACGCAAACAATTTTTAATGGCTAAACTCTCACATCAGAACTCTCACATCAGAAGACCTAGGAAGATACCCAGGCTGCCCAGTCATTAACTGACACAAATCAAGTCTCATAAATTTGTACTGTTGGGTCTTACATTTACATCTATGCATCGATACCCACAGATTCAACCATATGCTATACTGATTGCAGATTCAATGTAAGAAGTACTTTTGAAAGAAGCAAACAACATAAACATTTCGTTAGGCAAAAGAACGAATATCGTCTTCTTTGAAAGTAGGATTTTTTTATTTTTCAAACTTCCAGGATATGTTCAGATTAACTGCATTCATACCATGGCAAAAACTTTTTTTTTTTAAACTAAACTGTATTATCTGCACACGTCACTGACTATAAGTATTCTAAATAGCCCTGAAACTAAGCCAGATTCATTAGCATGTAAAAATCACATTCTCCATTTCCTCTGTCTTGTATACACTTCTAAAAAATGTTTGCAAAATGGGTATAGACCTCAGATGCCCTTCCAGATCCCCCTATGCCAGTACTCTAACCTTCTCAAATGAACCCCCAAATAGCGAGGCAGTCACAATTAGGTACCAGGAAATCTGTACCAGGAAATCTTGGACAGGATCCTGTCTAAGAGCATTGTTTTCTTCTAGACAGAGAAAATGACAAGATTATGCGTTTATGTTAAAACAAACCAAAAAAAAAAAAAGTAAAAAACATCACTATGCATCTATGCATAGTAGTTATAATAATAGTTATTTCAAAGAGTTTCATAATGAGATGTTTGAAAAATTCATCCTAATTAATTACTCATGAGAATTAACTTGGTTATCTGAATAAACAATGCCAGGATTTACAATAAGATCTGAATATAAGCAATGAATTCTTAATTACTGGTACAAGAGTTGGCAGAAACAAACAATTTTATAGCCTTCAGACATCTTAATGTCCCACTACATGTAGCAAAAACTTACATTAAAGTCTTCTAGTAGGATAAAGTAAATTAGGAATGAAGAATTATTTACAACAGTGTGCAATAGAGAAGAATTAAATATATGATGTAATTACAAAGCAATGCTTCTTATAGGTTAATACAACAAGAAAAGATTTTTACTATAAATTCAGGATAAGCTATTTCAATATTTCATCATTGCCATTAGTAGCAGCAACAATTGTGAGGAATCTTGTAACAGTAAATGAAAGTTTTTAGGAATTATATATATCCAGAAATGAATTACTTGTAAGGATGTGTGATGTGTAAAATTATAAGAACCACTATACTAAGAAACAATAACAGCAATAACTACAAAACCAAACCAAACAAACAAAACCACCTGTATCTATTTTCAAGGCAACTGGATGCTTTTGTTAATAGTGAAATATTAGCCAATAATACATTGCTTCTAGAATAGTGCCATATATGAACTTCTTTTGTTTAAAACACAAAATGTAAATGATGAAATTCACAATCGTTATATAAAATAGTTTATTTTCACAAGCTTTACATTTGGGAAAATTTAGAGCATGCTATCTACCCACTTACCACTGTGTTTTTGTGGTATGAGAATATGTGGCCTGAAGCACTAAAACAGTTGTTTTTTCCTATATCCTCTGATTCTATTTGTGCTGCATTCCAGAAATAACTGTTTAAATTCAATGGTTATTAACTCATCAATATCCATATAATCCAATTTAGATATAAAAGAGAAAAATTATTAGCATGACCATGACTTTCAGCACAGAAGCCTGGATTCTCTGTATTTTATTTATTTATTTATTTTTCTTACAACATCTGCAAAGCAAAAATAAGAAGTTCCTGACATTATACTGCAGTAGAAGGAAAGTCTAAAGAAGGCATGAGTCATTCACAAGCCTTTTTCAGACTTGGATAAGTACTCTAAAATGTAAATGTTGAACAATTCAATGTATGAACAATTTAAGAGAGACTTGTAACTTAGAAGCACAGTATGCTCAGAAGGCAGAGTATAATTAATAAACTTGCCATCTGATAATTTCAAAATCTCACTGGTTTTAAGGTCTTCTGTGATCATAAAATGTAAACATTATTTCCTTGATATTTATGTCTGTAAATGAAAGTACAAAATTTAGAAATTATTATAGAAAAGTAATATTTTGGAAACATTTAAATTATAAAAAAGTTATAAAGTCCAGTCCTTGCCCATCACTGACCAGTCACAATAGATGAACATCATGAACAAAAAAGACATTGTTTCACAATTCAGATCCAATCGTTTTACTATTTAAAAACAAAAACCCAAACAAAACAAATGCACACATACAAAATTCCAAACAGATAAAATAATAAAATAAAATTAAACCTGCAACCACAAAGTTGATACTAAATAGAGACAGACTGCTGACCAATTCTTAATACCAGTGTAAGGAGTAAATATTTTAGATGTTGTGTATTTTTGAAATAAGGATACTAATTTTAAATTTCCAGGCAATGATTCAGAAACTTGTCAGTCTAGTTCTGATACTTTTGAAGAATTTGTGTTTTTATAGCTGTCAATTTAGCATTTACCTATGGTACCTGAACACCATGTACTCCCACATACACGCACACAACACAATAGTAATTCTTCGTTGCCTCTTCCCTGCATATAAAACTGGCACCAATTTCCAATGTAACCTGTATTTTATTTTATTTTTTCATTTTAAATTGAATATATATTGGTGTTGAAATGCAGACCACAAGAAAAAAATTGAAATGTTGACTTTTAGACGGATGATTGCAAATGATATTCTAACATTCAGCCACAGTAAGATCCAACCTATAAAGTGTAACACCTGAGTTACCTTAATGACAGTATGGATGACGTCTCAGCTGGAACAATATTGTGCTATTTTGAGAACTTGTGTTCTAGAACGAGGCATAGGCACAGGAAACAAGAAACAGACACAGGAATTAAGTGTCAAGTTGTCCAGCTATCATATGAGAGCAGATTAGAAAACTACAGCTTTACCAAAATGAGGTCCAACAGAGGACCTGACTGAAGCCCATAAGAACAGAAAGGAATAAACATTGGTAAGTAGATAAAACTGAGCTACATCTCAGTCTTGGCAAAAGAAAAAATGGGTATATACTAAGTGCAAATAGAGGAGATTGAAGAAGTTGAAGCCCAAGTGAATTAAGGAGTGAAGAGACAGAAAAACTTTTCAACCAGACTAATGAGAGAAAAAAAAAAAAAAAAAAACAGAAAAAAAAAAGAAAACCTGCTTTCATGACTGAGTTCAATAAGTTTCAAATGAATTATATGATGTGTTATCTGTAAAAAATCCCTTAAAAGCCTATGTCTTCTAATTATAACAGTCAATTGCTATTTCTTAAAAAATGAAATGTGGTATTTCTTTTTCCAACAGCACAGTTCTGCTCTCAAGAAGTCCTAACAAATTTTTTTGCAATAAGAGTATTCAAGTAGTCATGACCTGAAATGAAACAATTCTATTATTAGGTTTTGTTTACAATATAGTAGATGCATAAATGTTGTGTAATATCCTACTGCACTGTGTAGCAAAAAGGAAACCAAAAAAAAAAAAAACCACCCGCAAGAATGTAATTATCTCTTAACCTATATTAACATAATCACCTAATCATAGTGTTGACTGTTTCATTTTACATTAACATTTGACTCCATGTATTTACTGAATGATAATGAACATACTCATCTTTACTTTTCCAAAGTAGTCCTGCCTAGAAATAGTACTACACATCCGAATATTTGGTGTATTTTTTTTTCTAAAACAGTTTCTTATTCAGTATAAGACTATTCACTTGGTTGTGAAAGAATTTTCAGACAAATCCTGTTAATTCTGAATATGGTTCACTGAGCAGCATGATGTCATCAATTAAACAAGTTGCTAACCTAGTAAATCAAAACACACAGCTGTTTTAACTTTTTAACCTAATGGAAATTCTAATGATATCTCCTGTCAGACTCATAGAAGCCTAATATGTTTCAAACAAGAGGCTTTCCTGCTGCATTGCACTATCAGTGTATTCTGTGTAAGCTTCAGACTCTTTCTGCTAACCAAGAAAATAAAGAGCCAGTAAAGAAAACTGTGACAATGGAGCTTCAGACTGAACATTCTTTCATAAATAAATGTAGAATAACATTTAGTCTGTGTTCTTGATGTTAGTGGAATATTTTCAAGTTCCATGAATTTTCATCAGAAAGGTAGTTTTTACTGTTTTATTGAATTAAATGAAATTTTTGAGACATGCTGGGATTTCTAACACACGGAAAAAAGAAAGAAAATGCTTGAAGAAAATGCAAAAAGAAAATTTTGGTAGAAATCCATTCTGCATATTGTCCAGAGAAATGGTGGATGCCAAGCGTTCAAGGCCAGGCTGGATGGCGCTTTGGGCAACCTGGTCTAGTGGAAGATGTCACTGTAATGGCAGGGTAGCTGAACTAGATGATCTTTAAAGGTCCCTTCCAAACCAAACCATTATATGATTCTATGTTCAGATGTTTGCATTATTCTTGTGTTTTAAATATATAAAACAAAACATATTTTTTACATGAGAAGGAGACTATGTCAAAGAGCAATGTAGAACAGAAGCAGTCTTGTTCTACAATGAAATCTAAGCCTCTTTATAGCAGGGCATTATCTCAGGTTCTTTTAGTATGATATTCAATTCAGTATGAAGTTTCTCCTCAACAGTGAGAAGAAAATAACATCTCTAATCTGTTGGGACTGTGAAATGTTCTAACACATACAGTACATTTATAACATCTATGACACATTAACTTGGTCTGGAAACCCTCAAAGATCAAACTCTTCACAGAAAGAAAATAATGTTTTAGAAAACTGTTAGCAAAAAAGGAAGAAACACTTTTTTCACTGATCTGAGCATACATTTGAAGCTGCTTGAGGACACTAGGATAGTGTAGAGAAGGGTGATGGAACAGGCAAGACCAAGCAGAAGAAAGGGTAAGGCTTTGCACTGCCATATTACTGTCTGTCAGATAGGTACTAGAGTGTATATTTGCTTTTCAAAGAAATGCTTAAAACTGTGAGACAGAAATCCAAAATTTCAGTGGTTTGGAAAAACGTATGATGTCTGCTACTTTTTATATATGCATTAGAAAGCATCTTTATTCCTTTTTTCCATCCAGATCTTAGACTTGGTGTTCGATGTGGTGATGGTAATTCACAGAAAAATATTTACGAACTATTTTAGCTTCTTCAGCTCAACATATCACTTAGCAGTTATATCGTTTTTATACTTTATGATTTGTTTTCCTTTTTGGTTCAGGAGTATTACAGTCAAGAAATAGCAGCCTAAATTTAAAAAAGGTAACTTTTAATATTAAAATCCAAAAGACATGATTTATTTATGTATTTATTTTAACTCTAGGCTATAGATTAGTAAAAGCCCAAGGACCAAAACTGTACCTTTAATGTTAGACAGACCTAACTTCTTTCAACCTGAAATCCAATAATTCAATCCAGCAATTCAAATGTAAAATGATCAGTTTAACAGTGATTTTTCTTATGCAGAAGTAAGGATTTATGACATGAAACCTGAGTTTAGTCAAGCCATTTTATTCAGCTGAACCTATCAACTTGCAAAATATCAGTTTAGAATTAATTCTTCATACCCATTACCATTTCAATCATACAACAGAGAAATGAAATAAACTACCAAGAAACTAGAGTTATTATTTTCCTTATGTTGCTCAAAGAGCTTGTAAGATGAAAAGCATACAAATTGGAACTGGACACATAGGACTAAGTGGCTATTCTGTCATACCGCATTTGACAAAAAGGATCCTCAAGGTTCTTTGATTAAAACATGAAACAGGCAAAATGAGCAAGGCACTTGCAAGACTTAGTTCATGAAATATTTCTTGTACAACTCAATGGTTAATCACATTTCTTCCACAAGATTTAAAAATAAAGCCTGTTACTTTTGCTGGTTATAAACATAAAATGGAAATTAATGGGCACTTTAAATAAAGACCAAGTGAGTCCATAACTGTGGTAGTACTACAATATACCATGTAATCCTATATTTAATAAGGACAACAGAAATATCTTACCATAATTGCCACTGAACACTCTACACTAGAAATCCACCTCAAATGAACTGTAAAACTATACAGAGTATCCAGACCAGCAAACTTCTAATTACTGCAGGAAAACAGGAAATGAGTTAATCAAATCATACCTGGAGAAACTGGTTGGTTTTCGCATGACCCACGTCTCCAACCTCTATCTGTGCTCTTGACAGCTTCTCTTCAGTTTCAGTTAGCCAATGATTAAAGCTCTTCATGTCACAATGAAAAAGCCGCCACTTCTCAAAAGATTTGTCAAACCGTCTACAAGCATAAAAGGAGATGAAATAATTATCTATTTATTGACACTTTATTTATTTACCACAGGGAAAAAAAAAAAGGAAAAAAGCTGGATTTCTGAAATTAAATTTGTGTAATGTTGATGGCATTCAATATTAACATTTTAAAGTTGTATCAAACAGAAACATGGTAGTACTTCTGAATAGTGAAAATATTGCTAAACATATGTGTCAAAAATCAGTCATCCATTTTTAATGTTTTTTTGATGTTTCAAATGAATTCCATGGTCATAACATGTTTTCAGTTAACAGCTTTATAACCCACTCTAACTCACATCACAGGTTTAACACCCACAGGCCACAGTGTAACTGGGTATATGCCCATATACTTAGCATGAAGAAAACACTAGTACTGCTAAAATGCTCCTAACACAGTTCAGTAACTTGCTGTGGCTACCAACACTGCAAACATTCTCTGCGGGTTAACATACTGGTTTTGTGTTGTGAACATACAACTACTTTCAGATCCCTTTTCAAAGGGAAAATAATTTAAAAGATCTGTGATGCATCTGACCCACCATACCATAAGACAAAGGATGAAAATCAGTAGGCAGATTCTTGACATGCTTCTTTACAAAATTTAGTCCCATGATCCTATCATGATTAAAGGACTTTTCCTTTGTACAAATATGATTTATAATATTGTATGTAATTCAGATGCAAAAGACTACATTATTTATGAAATCTGCTTTTGCGAGAGATTCCAGAGAATCTATATGCCCCAAATAATTCCAAGCATATAGTACAATTTGGCTCCACTTTTATGGAAAGAAACTTAGTTTTTCTGCCTCCCCAGTGGATACAAATGTCCATCTATTTTTATTGCAAAGAAAAAGGAACTCCCTTCAAAGGACTTTCCACTTCTAGCGTGTAAAGGGAGTATTCTCCTTCTATTTTTATTAAACACTTTTTTATGGTTTTAAGTGTTTCACTTAAATTTGAGTATTTGATAAAGATACTTATGCAAAAATAAAAATGTCTGAAATACAAGGATGAGTGAAACAAAATTAAGATATTTAAAATATATTCTGTACAATAACCTAGGATGAAAAATATTACTTCCATGTCTACCAGTATACAGTCCGCTACACACAAGACCACGTAAACACTTCTGGCATTTTGGTAAATCTAATCTGTTTTTGTGCAGATTGACTGATTAATCTTCTGGTTTAAGATCTGTTGACTCCTGTCAAGTATTAAAGACATGAAATGAAAACAGAATTTATTTTGCAGATGGCCAATGTTTTAAGGAATTCAGTTATCCTACATTTTGGGTTCCTGTTGACAAGATCACTAATCAGAGATTAGCTAGAATGCTTTGTTAGCAGATCATCATTAAATATGTTACTGTCGTTTAGTTTAATAATCCTTCTTTGTAACATTATAATAGGTTTTAGGGTGTACTTAAAGGATAACAATAAAGATGCTCTATTATTTTTCCAGGAAGTAATCTGGTTCTGTATGGATAAACTGTAATATTCAAACAATCACTAAGAGTTTACCTCACCATATAAAAACAGGTTACTAACAGGGAACACTGGACATATCTTCAATTGTACTGATGACTGATGATTGGGGGGGGGGGGGGGGAGGAAGACAGAAAATATAGATTTTTCTTCCCTTGTTTATATATTCCCAACTACGTTTTCACATTTTAAAAACTTGTAATACCATATAGTATGAATAACATTAATCCTTTCATAACCATCTATGTATGGCTATATACTTTCCTCATAGTAACCAATTTTGATAAATAATACACTAAACTGAGTTGGATGAAGTCCCCGGTGACTGGAAAAAGGAAAACATCACTCCCATTTTTAAAAAGGGTAGAAAGGAAGACGCAGGAAACTACAGACCAGTAAGCTTCACCTTCTCTGCCTGGGAAGATCATGGAAAAGATCCTCCTGGAAGCAATGTCAGGGCACATGTCAGTGGATAAGGAATTGGCTTGAAAGATGTACCCAGAGAGTTGCAGTCAATGGCTCTATGTCCAGGGGAGGATGGTGACAAGTGGAGTCCCTCAGTACTGTTTAATATCTTTATCAATGAAATACACAATGGGATCAAGTGCACCCTCAGCAAGTTTGCAGATGACCCCAAGCTGAGTAGTGCAGTCAATACAACAGAAGGAAGAGATGCCATCCAAAGGGACCTGGACAGGCTGGAGAAGTGGGCCTGTGTGAACCTAATGAGGTTTCAACAAGACTAAGTACAAGGTGCTGCATCTGGGACAGGGCAATCCCAGACATGAGAACAGACTGGAAGAAGAACTTACTGAGAGCAACCCTGTAGAGAAAGACTTGGGAGTTCTGCTGGACAAAAAGCTCGACATGAGCCAGCAGTGTGTGCTTGCAGCCCAGAAGGCCAACTGCATCCTGGGCTGCATCAACAGAGGAGTGGCCAGCAGGTGGAGGGAGGTGATTGCCCCAATCTGCTCTGCCCTTGTGAGGCCCCATTTGGAGTGCTGCATCCAGGTCTGGAGCCCCCAGCACAAGAAGGACGTGGGGCTGTTAGAGCAGGTCCAGAGGAGTGCCATGGAGATGATCAGAGGGCTGGAGCACCTCGCCAATGAAAAAAGGCTGAGAGAGCTGGAGATGTTCAGCCTGGAGAAGGCTCCTGGGAGACCTTATTGCAGCTTTTCAGTGCTTAAAGGAAGCTTGTAAGAAGATGGAGTGCAACTTTTTGCTCAGGCAGATGATAGGACAAGGGGAAATGGTTTTAAACTAAAAGAGAGGAGATTTAGATTAGAGATTAGGAGGAAATTGTTCACTCAGAGGGTGGTGAGGCCCTGGACAACCTGGTCAAGTGGGAGGCATCTCTACCCATGGCAGGGGGGTTGATCTTGAAGGTCCATTCCCACTCAAGCCATTCTATGATTCTATGACTGCATGAACAAATGATCAGTCCTGCCATTAAAAACAATGACAAAAAGATAAAGAAAGATGCAGCCTGGTACAAAACAATCCTTCCTAACATTCAGGATACAGTCTTACTAGTTAAAACTAAGAAATGGAGGGGAGGGGAGTCGGTGGGGAGGGTGAGGGGGGGAGAGGAGACTTAAGAACAAGAATTAATTTACGGAAGGACTCCTCTAAGCTTTATGCACTGATTGTCTTCCCACAGGAGCTAAGTCTCTGTTCCGTACAATAGCAAGCTGTATTAAGTTTTTAGTATACCATGAGACTGTTTATAAATAGTATTCTCCCATATTTTATTTTGGAACCCAGAACCAACCAACCAAGAAATTGTCAGAAAATACCAAATTAAAAAAAAAAAAAATCAGCGCACAAACCCTGGAAAATAGAGATTTAGAGTAATTTCTGCACAATAGTAGTTGGTGGAATATGTGGAATATGTCTGTTGAGGCATCAGATTGAATACTACAATACATTTTTCAAAAATAAGCACAGTTCATGAACTCGAAATATTTTTGTTGCACATGTTAGAGAAGAGTTTCATTTGAAAATATCTTACAAAAAAAGAAAAAGTGTTATGGTAATCAGATATCTCGTATACTGCTGTAACATCTTATACCACTATAGCTTTCTTCAGTGTCCTCTTCCCTTCACACAGTACAACCCTTTTCAGATGGCTAGGTATTTGAGTTGTGTCCTTTGCATTTTTTTCTATTTATGAAGCAATGCCAATTGGAGACATGCCAGTTTTCAAAACACTGGCTGGAAAGTGGTCTGCTTTTCATTGCTGTTATGAAACCTGGCTATAATCACAATACAACTCTTAATAACGTTCAAAATGCCATGAAGACGCGAAGAAGCACCTTAAAATTCCTAGGAAATTTTATGACAGTTCTACTTAGCTACAGGTGAACACGGGAGTTGTGCAGGATCTGCCACATGTGTTGCATTTCGTAGCATCATTGTAAACAAAGATTATTGATCTAATTAAAAACTGTAGTCAATCACCTAACTCATTTATTAAAATGATCGTGATGCTATTTTTCAAAATTAGACAAAACTGAAAGGCACTTTTTTTTTTGTAACCTTACTTTTCTCTGAATTAAATGGAAATGTCTTATTTTACATTTAACAATATCACATGGAAAATAAAAGTTAAAATCCATTTCTTTTGGTCCAGTATGGTTTCTCATTTTGAAAACTACATTAAAGCAGAACTCCTCCTATTCCTCAGGAAATGAAATTACTTTTCTCAGCATGAGGAAGTTTATCAGCAGCTTAAATGCAAAAATTCAGTAGGGGTTGATATTAATATCATGGAATTTGCATTCCAACACTTGCAAATTGAATCTCCCATCACTCTCCATTCTTCTTCCCTTTGCTTTGGATACTAAAAGTTGCAAGGAGAAGAAATGACAAAAGTTGCAGGGAGAAGATATGTACAGTTAAAACTTACAAGTTGAAATACTAGTGCTTGTTGTTCAGGTCTTAAAAACAAACAAAACTTTGCTACC
Source organism: Anser cygnoides (assembly GCF_040182565.1). Lineage (NCBI taxonomy): Eukaryota > Metazoa > Chordata > Aves > Anseriformes > Anatidae > Anser > Anser cygnoides. Next base: position 123,347,722 of record NC_089873.1, on the reverse strand, counting down.
CTTGGTATAATAAGTATTAAGCATTGGTGGGAAAAAAAAAAAGTGGGAATTTATGGACAGGCAAATCCACTAAAAATCAGTGCTCCTTAGGTGATTAGCTGTACTTGAATGCTATCATGCTGACAAGAGAAATGTTGTTGCTGCAGTGGCAGCTCCATTCTAAATGGGATGGAAGGGAATGTCACCGTGCAGCTTCGTGCTCACACTGTGTTTTAGGGGACCACTTCCAGAACACCACCCATGTATACCCAAGTGAGAGCTCCCCCTGCTAAATCTGTGTAATACAGTATTTTATACACACTACTGATTTAAATAGCTTTTTAATTTTTTTTTTTTACCATCTGCAGTCCTGTTAATATGCAATAAGATCGAAACCCACAAAAGCAGAAGAGTAAACTCAACATACGTTGAGTAACTGCTAAGATGTTTAAGTCTTCACACAGCAGAATGTAGATAGAAAAAATTAATAAGTGAGTACATAAAAGAGAAATCCTCTGAGAACTACGAAAGTTCATGAAAACTACATCTTCCTCAAGAATCCCCAACCACACAATTTGGAGGCTAGAAAAGTATTGTTACAAGCCTCACAATTCTTAAACTCTTACCTAGGGATCCAGCCTTGTTTTCAGTCAGAGACAAATCACTGAGCTAAAACAAACAAACAAAAATTGTGTATCCACTCATCTGTATCTTCATCTATTAAATCCCTTTCCCTTTGATGACCACATGTAGAAATGGGGGCAGATAATAGGTGACTGTCCAGTATCTTGGCAGTATTTCCTCTTTATTTGTTACCCTGTCCTGTATTTCTTAACATACACTTGATAACAACATAGAAGAGAACATGCTGAAGCCAAGCATGAAGTTCCATGTAGACTCCAGACTAGAATGGATGACTTGCATAAATTGCAAAGGGCTTAAGCAGTGTACATGAGCTCTGACACTTATCAAGCTAGCCTTATTCTTCTAATTTGAAAGTTAAAATTAACAAGTAAAAAAAAATGGTACACCTGCCTAACTTTTCTATATACACAGCTCCTTCAAGACAGTGCTTAACATGTTCCCTCCTGGGATGTCAATTTCCTTTTTTCTCATTAGTACATAATGGATTTTTTATATATATATATATTTTTTGGGGGGGGGGGGGAACACTCTGGAATGCAAAAAGCAGCCAAAGGCAACTCCTGAAGCAATTTGCAGTGCAGTTTACATTAAGCTATAAAAGTATTGGCACTCTTCCTTCAAAGATGATCACTCTCCTAACTATTCAGACTTGACTTGGAGGGGGAAGAAAGCAACTCAGAAAACAACATCAAATTAAGTATAAGCAAAAACTGAAATTCCTTGGTAGTATTGTACCTGATATTGCACAGCTATTTACAGATGTTAAATCAGACACGATTTCTGTGGAACTCTATACAATGTGGTTGTACTTGATGTTCCAAGTCACAAGGCTGGCATCTTTTGGAAGTTACCAAAATGTAGATGAAAAACTTTTGAGTAAAGGAAAATCACAAACATTAGACAGGGTGCAAAAGGTTTTTGGTTTGTTGTCTTAGAGCAAATAATCTTAATTTTGCATCTGTGTCTCAATTTGTTCCCTGAAATTTTGATATAATTCCTTGATAAACTGTGAAATCCACTTCTATGATCTATTCTGCTTTAGCAAAGCTTCACAGCCAGCTGGCCTACATGAAAAAGAACACTATTAGTTATAAAATTTTCTAAGTGTCACAACTTACATCATTAAAAGCTTAATCGTTAAAGACATTCAGTCTTCATCATATTGCAAAAATATTCAGGAAACTTTATTTCTATAGTGTTGCTAAACAACGTACTGTAGGATTATGTTAATATTAACCTACAAATTATGCAATTTTGTCGATTTGATTCAGCACAATTAGCACCTTGTAAAAACACATAAAACTTCAAAGTAGTATAAATAATTATGTATTAGTGTGTGAGAGCATTAACTTTAATACTTAGGGCCACTCTTATAGATAATAAAACATGAAAACCTGTTTTTGTCAAGTATCTTCTACAATTAAATTGCTTAAAGAAACAACTAACCCATTTCCAGAGGATTTAATGTTTTTATTTTAATTCACAGAATTCATCTTTTGAGTGTTTAATTTATATTTAATTTAGATATCCTCACTGCATTTAGACTAAAAGCAATGGTCTCGTTTTAGACACTGATACATCTAGATCTTGCTCCCAGGTTTTGCTGTACATTACAGGTCCATTCCAGGACATGGCTCAGCTGTACACATTCTATCCACACATCTATAACCTTACTTTCACCCACAAAATAGCAAATAATAAGAAATAAAAAATAAATTGCAACTGAAATAAGCATTAGAACAATGCTATCCATCACTACCAAATGTAATTTACCTCCTCTTCCCAGAAAGCAGGTTCTGTGGCACAACATATAAATTACAAACAGTATAAGTTGCAATTAAATTATAAACATTTTTCTGTCTTGAATTGTGTTGAAGTTCTTGCCCCTGAAGTCTGCAACTCAATTTCCCATCATATAATTTCTGATATCATACCATTTAGTGTCAATCACTGTACCAAAGACAAAGACAATTAAATTGTCTATGAAAAAGCAAGATCATGTTAGTCATTGCTGTTTTTTAGGCATGCAACTTCATTTTTATGAAAAGTGAGAGAACAAGAAACTTCATAAAAATTACAATTAATTATTATACTAAAACTCTATTTTGTTCTAATGGATGATGCATTGATAGCTTAAAAAGAAACACTTCACATAATTCATAAATCATACATTGTTCTTCTACACTAAGTAAGATTATTTACAATGCATATTAATTTGAACTTCATAATTCTTTTTTTTTTTTTTTTCCCCCCAAGGTTTTCCTTCATTAGAGCAGAGATGAAATGATGTGTTTTAGAGAACTTTGCCTAGGCACCTGTATTTAAAGCAGGTTACTTTTTTCTAGAGAAAATAAAAAGCATTTGATTAATCATTTCCTAGGGAAGAGAGTAGCATATTGCAAGTCCCTTACACAAAATAAATTATTAATACAATTGGTAATAACACAACAAATTCCATAGCTTGCTAAAGTGAAACTATAAAAATTGCCACAGTAAGAAATCCACCAATCACACATTTTGAAGAGCATACATGAAAAGAACAGTTGCTCAATTTTACAGAAATCCTAATTAGTATATATGCCTACATACAAAAGGTATGTGGGCATCTCATCCACACGGTGGGTTAGAGTGTATGCTGTGCTCCCAGTAGGATGCACCAATACATTATTACTACCCACCTTATGGTAGCATACAACTGAAAAAAAACCAACAACATATGAAAATCACATTAAATTCTGATTAACCATCTGAGCCCTACATACACCAACAAACTCTGCACATTGCTTCACCCACCCAAACTCTTTGCAGAGCTGCTTAAGGCCAGCTCTGATATTGCCCAGCTGTATTACCTAGCAACAGACTTTGGTGAGCCCAGCTACATAGCGAGAAAGAACAGTGAAAAGCCTCACCTGGGGTCTCTGCTCTAGGCTTTGGAGACATTTTTAAGCTCACGCCTTCACCTGGGCTACTCTGCAGTTATGCACCTGGCATGCCTCCCACACACCACCTCTGGACACAGTGGGACAAGGCCACTGGGGAAGGTCCCTACTCACAACACTCTACCCTGGACTCTCAAAACAACTCATTTATACAGTTGTAATGCCCTCTGCTACTACCTGAAGACTCAAAATGCCTGTGTGCTTTTATTTAAGCAATGAGCAAATATTTCTACTTTCCTTCAAAATTCCCACACCTGTCCCCGTAGGGTGGTGGCTGGAAGGTGGGGCAGCTGGCCTGGAGGACACTGCATTTTTCTGGCAAGGCGAGTTACTCTGCCTGGACTGCCCAACTGCACTCCTGTCCCACAGACTTAGCAACTATTAACCTGAGTATGTTAGACAGACTCCTAGAGAGCCACTTCCAACTTGGTTTCATCCAAACTGAACCCAATTTGTGGACTTATTCTGAGCCAGAGCACAGTGGACAGGAGATCTTGACCCAAATCAAAATACTTGTGGTTGTATTCCAAGCTAACACTGTGAAACGCAGCAGCATGTTCTGTTTCCCCAGTTTTGCTGCAGGTCAGATCCATTTTGGGACAAGACTGAACTGTACATATCCTCCTCACAGCCCCAAACCCTGATTTATATGCAAGAAAACTTTGTGAGTGGGCCACATTGAACCCGTGGTGTATTCTAGCAACTGATAGGTCAGCAATGTGGTGCCTGCTCTACTGCATTTCCAAGTCCTTCCTTTCCAGTTTGGAGGTGGATGTGGTGAGATATATATATATATATATATATATTTTAATTTAGAGCCAACTCATAATAATTGTATGTGTGATAAATAGGAAGTATAAATTAATAAAAAGAAATGGTGGTTTCTACAACCTAGACACAGAAACAGGTGCTACACTCAGAATCATAGAAAACTGACAAGTCATGCCCAGCTGGGAGAAGACAGCTCTCACAAATTCCCCAAATTACTCATATCATAATTCATAAATTAATTTCATTGAATCTGTGGCCCACAAAATAAGTATGTGTAATGCAATATTGAGGGTATATATTACAGGATGTCCCCCAAGTATTTGCTTGTAATTATTATGAAGTATTTAAATCCCATAATTTCCCATGATAGAACTATAGATTTTCAGTTCAACCTGTAATGATGTATAATGTATCTTCCAAAATTGCCTTGTTCAATTCTCTGTATCCACAGCCCATCTCAAAGTCCCTCTACAATGGTGGCTTCAGAGCAGAAGGAATAACAGAAAACCGATTACACCAATTTATGCTAGCTGCTGACTCCCTGAGCCTGAAAGATGTTGTAGACATACACCTTTTATCCCATTTAAGGTATGGCAGATGTGTTCAAAAATATACATACTGGCATAAGAAAATCGGTCTTCCTAGTATCACTGAAAATCACAGTAATAACAGAGTACTTAACACTACCTTCCTAAAACATTGATGCCTGCATTTGTGCTAGATGTTTTTTACCTTTCAGAGTTTTTCAGTCAGTTAAAAGCCTGATGTATTTTTCTTAAAACTTTATAATAAAATTTCATTTAAAATAGCTTTTCCCTTTCATTTGACAATTCATTTGAGAATCTTAAATCTGAGTGTTACTAAGTTTTAAGGGAAACATATAGTAAACAGTTCTATGTTACTGAAACTAAAAGGTTGATGAAACTTACAGAAATTTGGGGGATAGGAAAATTCCCACAGCAGTGGGATAAATGAAGAAAATTGTATTAAGAGAGAGAACATGCATCATACTACTACCCAGGAGAAAGTATCTGAGTCATAAAGAGCTTGTTTGGATACAATATTTTACCGTGTTTTTTCCATGTTTAACAAAAATATCTTAAATATTTGTGATACCAATTAGTACAACAGAAAAAAAATAAGAAAACCTACTATACAAAGACAGCATGTGTTTAGAGTGGTGGCATTTGAAAACTTGCTTTTGAGGTTTGACTACTGTAAATGATCGTTTACTGTAGTTAAATAAACTATTTGCAATATTCAGGATAAACAATAAAAATGCAGTGCATCTTGTGGAAAAGAAGGTGAACAGTAAAGGTTCCCAAAACAATGGCAAGTAATATCATCCAAAAGCTCAAAATATTAAATGGGGTTGGTTAAGGGGCACTTTATGTATATGTTTATATACAAGTATATATTCTCTATAAATATACATATGTGTTAATTGCATGTATTCATCTACAAATATAAATGTTGAGTATTATGTATACTAGTCTTGTGAATAATGAAAGACCTTAGACACTCTTACTGATCAAGCTAGAAGTTCTTACAATATTAATCAACTGCAAAAGCCATTTTAGCTAACACTTGTGATTGTGCTACTGCTAATACAGAGAATTTGAACAATGTGTAGATGCCTAAAAGGGACAACACCAGGCCATTATTAACTATATCATAAAGAAGGTGAAGTAGAGAACAGGTGCTCAGTAACTTGATAACTCAATGAAAAATAGAGTAATTGCTTTTACCTTCTCAGCCAAATTATGAATTTAGAGACTAAAGTCCTGAGCAAAGTGACTATATGTTATCGCCAGTCTAATAAATATTTGCCTTGTCATTTACTTTCAAATCAATGTAATATATTCCTAGACAAATAAGACCTTCTAATGACAAACCCCCTGTATTCTTTGGGGACCTGGAAGTACATTTGTTGATGATAATTTCATTTCCTCTTTATATTGCTGATTTGGAGCTTGTTGACACCGATACATTTTCTGGATTACATAATTGTGTAGCTCAAGTTAACAAAGGAGTAAACTGTTTTTATTTCTATGCTTTAATAGTGATTTAAAAGCAAAAGCCTTTCCCTTCTGTTTTTCAAGGATTGATTGTATGCATCTGTTTGGAATATGTAGTCTTAATGGATGTGGTACATGCAATGCAGGAAAGAATCTCAAATGCATTTTCGTACCAGCCTGCCAGCTATACTAATTCTGGCACGAGAGTGCTGCTTTTAGACATAATTATTTTTGTACTCTTTTGAGTGGAGATATACTACGTTCTCACTCTGACAGCCAAGGTACCTTGAATCTCTAGGAATCCCAGATGAATGGTTAGAGCAGACCAAATTTAACGCAAGAGCTACAGTGTCTTCATGAATGAGATTTACTGCATATGGACTGCAAATGTTGCAGTGTCACCTCAACACTAGTTCTCAGATCTGAAAAAAAACCCACAACAAGTATGTAGACATAGGGTAAAATAGAGAGGTAAAAAATAGCTATCTTTATTAGCTCAGCCAGTTTGACTATAAGAGTTGTAGGATTATAATATATCAATTCATATCATATTTGTTAAATTATGATGCAGCCAGTTAATTAGCTTCACTCCCCCCCCTCCCCCTTTCACTCCCATTTGTCCCCCAGAGAAAAGAACAGAAGAATTATCAGGCCATTGGAAGGTAGAACATGAAGCAGGGGCATGTGGTCAAAGACACAAGCAGCATTTTCCCATGGAAACAGAACGATCTGCACCATTAAGGGTTTACAATATCTGTAGTTAGAAAATGGTACTTAAGAGGCGTAAAATGCCATGTTTGACATTGAATGATCCAGAAACAGGATTTATCCAGCATTAGACATCCAGCATTAGATATATATACACATATATGTTTATGTATACTATATTTCTAATCATATATATACATATATATGAATATATAGACACATATATATACTACACTATTTATAACATATTTCTAATCATCCATTCACCAGATTAAAAATCTTTGTAGCAAGATGAGATGAGTGATAAATAACCTTGATCAGGAAAATAAAGTTGCCAAGATTTTTTCAGATCATGAAGTTGTAAAAACTTTTAAATCAGAAACTGTACAAAATGATTACCTCCATAGCAACTGTGATTGAAATCCATCTGCATAAATGCACCCCAATGGAGCTCATAAAGCCATCTAGTCACTTTAGTGTTCCTTTACAGTCAATGTAGAGGACAGATAATATCAATATCTAAATTCAGGTATAGATAGTATAGATATAGTGCTAAATATAGGTATACTGACTTTGCAGGGGCATGCATAATTGCTGATTCCCTTGATACTGCAGATACTCTCAATCTTAACAAAAAAGCAAACATTCACATTTCTTACTGCTCTCTGAATGTGGCATGGAAACAAGAAATTTAATTCTGTGCATCCAATTCTTTTTCTAGCCCAACAGTTTTTCAGTCATAAGGAGGCCAAAGTCATGTGAAAGCAGGGAGATATGAACTTACACACGTTCAGCAGACACAACAGGAATTTGTAAGTATTGACACGTAACCCTTGTTTCTCCTTCAAATGCTTGCCCATGTTTGTACGGTCAATTTGTGCATAGACTGCTATCAAAACTGACAGCTCCAGAGTGCTTTGGAGCATATAATATTCTGCCTCCAAATTATGATCAGTCTTACGAAATGATTCAGATCTTCTAGCATCCTAACTACTCCTGATTAATAGATTACTAGGAAGTGACTCTGACATTGGATGCAATAATTTCGGAATTTAGCTGACTTTCAATGCTGATAAGGGAAATCCAGTCACCGTATTTGCTCGTATAGCACAATTTAGGAGTACTGTAACATGCTACCTTTGGAAGTTAAAAAGAAATGGTGACAAGATCTGAAAATCCAATATACCAATGCTGTATTTGGAGACCAAAGACCATTTGCCCATGGATTAGCTGAACAAGTAACTCCAGGCAAAGAAAGGGGTGTCTGGATCTAGTTGGTTGCTGAAGACAAATGGGCGGCCTGAAGGCTTGACTTGTTACCATTGAATAGAAATTACAATGGATAGTGCAATTGTTTTTCATACACTTAGACTATGCTTGGACTGTCTGAAGCCATGGCGGGGTGCAAATAATGGATGAGTCAGCAATGCAAGTACATGCTACCACTATGCTAATTCGGGCAACTTTATAATGACTGGATTGAATAGCTTCCAAAAGAACTGCTAGTTCCCGAGGTAGCTCTCAGAGCTACCAACAAGAGAGGTTTAGTAAAGAATCCCATTTGCATAGTGCTTCTGCTTGTTATCATTGATCTCAAGGAGTAACATAGCTGTGAAGTTAGCATGAATTCTGGCAAGAAAGTTTTCTTAAAAAAAAAAAAAAAGAGTTGAGGTGAAGCTAGAGGCCAGCTCTGTACCATGGGGGATGGTCAACTACTTCTGCAAATGCCTTCATGAATCTTTCTGGGCAGTGGAAAGTCCAACAGGAAGATGACATGGTGGTGATATGTATATGCAACCATTAAAGGAGAGACAAAACCTTTCATTTGTTTTATGGACAATAAAATCTGCAAGTACCACATTAAGAAATTGCACATCCTTTTCTTAATCACCAGGGAGAAAAAACAAAACAAAACAAAACAAACAAACAAAAAAACAGAGTACCAAGACTGTAAGGTTATGCAGATTAACACTACGATAGCTAAATTTACTATAGTTTCTGTCTTTATTTATCTCCTACCTGAAACCAAATTTTTAATTGTTTTTTCTTTATTAGAATATAGAAGCTAAAAGAAATCTAGTCTTTTGGGAATGCAGCAGCATAGCACAAATCAATAGAAGTTGAACAGACATAGCCCATTCATCAGAAGCTCAAATATTACAAGGCTCTGATCTCTCGTATAGTCTGTATGTTATTCCTCCTGGACTATGAGAATTTGTCACAAAACTAAAGATATGAAATAGAGTTTAATAGGACGCTTCATTTTAAAGTGACTGGTTCAGTTTAACAGTATTTATTCATTCACCGTAAAGAAAGTAATTAGTAGAATATTTGTGTATTTGGATTAGCAGTGTTTAAATTAGTCATAACAATATTATAGGCTTGTTTACTGGTTCATTTAAACTTTGCATTGAGATATTAGAGCTCTGTTTAATAATATAATGAATATATTCAGTTTTCCTCTCATTTGAATATAACAACCTTTACGTTCCTGTACATGTAATTATAATCTTAAAGAACTACAGCCAGATTTTGTGCATAAGAAATTATGCAGAAGAGAAAAATATAGATTTCCAAGCAGTTACAGTTAATTTGCAGTTAGTAAGTATTTCAGCTAGTGATATTGTTGGTTAATAATTGTTAATTGAACTGTCAGATATATTAAAACAGACTTGATAAAACTGTCCATACTTTGCCACTGTTACTATGACCTAACCATTTAATAAAGCTTATTCTACATCTCAGTAAACAAAGAAAAGTGCTACATGATGCTATACAGAATGTTTGTAGTGCATATTTCACCAAGTGAAGTTTTCATAACTCATTCTGATGGTTTAGAAAGACCTACTTTGCTATGAAAATTCACAGATATGAATCCTTTAATTATTACATCACAGCAGAAAGTTCTGGACATTTTATTAAAATAAGGGGTTGAGCAGCATGATGGAGCTGCCCCTCTTTTAACCGTACAAGCATGGGGATATTAGCACATACTGACTTTGGAGGTCTACAGCAATAAAAGTATTAGGGGCTTTGCCACCCCTCTGTGGCATACAAAACCATTAATCAGCCACTATGAGACATGAAGCCCAGGAACATTTTTGGAATGATGTACACCCAAAGCAAAACAAACAAACGAGAGAGAATTTGGTCTTTTTTTTTTTTTTTTTCTGCTGCTGCATCCCCCAGGGACTATAGCTGTTCTGCGTCATAAAAATGCTTCCAGGAAAAATGTCCAGAATCCAAGAAAAGAATTTTAAATATTATGGAACATAGAGTTGTGTTGAAACTGATGCAGAAGTTGTAATTTACCCATAAAATCAAGGAGTTTGGAATATGGAGAAAAAACTCCTCCAAGAAAGTCTTCTCTTTTCCTCATAATTAGATAGCTTGAACTGGAACTCCCCTGCCCTTATTAATTGTATTTTCCACCTTACCCAGCATCTGGTATCTCAGGGACTTCCAGCCTAGGAACACAATTTTCCTCCAGCTCTTCATATTCACTTGCCAGAGACATGAGTTAGAAAAAAAATGGCAGTCTAAGCAGCCGCCAGAAAGAAATGGCAGTGCCTTCCCAAATGACAACCCAGTCCCAGCAATGGTACGTGACTTACCACCACTGGCTGCAAGAGAATTGTTTCTAATGCTATTTGGACAAATAACCAACAGTTTTCAAATATCATTACTTTTTGCTCAGAGTTTACAGAACTGCAGTTCTATGGTACAGACTTGCTTACTGGTAGAAAAAAAGCATTGAAATTGATTTTCACAAAAAGATCGTGAGATTCCCCCTGCTTTATCTGCAGTGCTAAAGAAAGTCTTCAAAATCCCTTCTTGCTCACCAGAATACCCATCTAACTGCAGCAGAAGCTCATGCCGAAGGATCTCCACAGATACTTTATTTCCCTTCCTTCTGTAACTAGGAAACACAAAGCTAAAGTCTCCGGAGGATAAAGTACCGACAGCAAAATAGCTCTTTAAGCTATGGCAACTTCCCCTGTCAGGAGGGAGGAGGGATGCACAGTTCCATTTACAAGATGACAGTCAGCTGGACTTTTCAGAAACGAAAACCCTTAAAGTAGTTTACAAAAACAGGTTCCCAGGCTCCTGCCAATTCCTGGGGATCAATATAGCATTCTGCCATGGAAATAATATCTCCCAGATCACTATGGGAATAGACATGATAAGTTATTATACAAAGGAAGAACAGCTCTTTTTGATGAAGTTGTGGTAAGCTATATTTTTAGTTCTGTTGGTCCTGATTATTTCTGGTTCAGTCCTGGGTAAATCTAGTGATTGTCATTCCAGAATCAGCAAAGATCCTTACTGATATTAATGGGGCTTCTGCAGCAAAGCATCTGTACAGGACAGGCTGAAATTGTTATGAAAGTGGTGCATAAGTGCAGAAGAAATAGCTGAGTATGCACAACATGCTAACACAGATAAAAATACTGCAGTCTCCCCAGGATCTGCCTCATATTTGCTTAGAGCAATCTTACTTTTATTGTGCCTTTAACAATAGAAGGCCAAATAAATAAATCCAGTTTTTAAGAAAACAGAGTTTAAAATTCCAAAGTTATGGCTCTTATATATGTGCTTGAAGGAGTAGAGCAGGTGTTCAGCTTGCATGAAATTAAGCAGGAATAAAAGGTGCTGCTCATAGACAAACGCATACAAAAGAGAGGGAGGGAGATGAAGGGTAGAAGGAATCCTACTGCTTTCTGTGCTAGCCAGGAAAAGGCTCAATAAAACAAGCTGTAGAAGAATAAAACGATCTTTCTTATTTTTGGACATTACCCGCAGGGAAAAGCTTTGACATTGCGTCTAAGTCTACTTACCTATGCTTTGCTTCCCTTACATGGCAAACAACTCAAGGCTCCACTTCAGGGGGTTTTACTAGATGGAATTACATCCTTGTATTACATGGTTCTGTAATTAATTTATTCTACCTACTATAAATATGTCTTAGTAGAAAACTGGATGACAGAAGAAGCTGTATATTAGTGGAAAACATACACAACACACTGCTTATATCACTTCCAATATCGAAAGAGTATTAAAATGAGAATCCCCAAAATCATATTTAATCCTAATTGTTAGCTTCTTCATTTTCACAATTAAATCTCCTTAATGTTATTTTATTTTATTTTTTATAATTTTAATAATAATTTAATACAGTAGTTGAATCCATAGAATAATTTAGCTACGTATATGTAATATACATCTGTACACTTTAATGCATGTGTGCATATATATATGTATTGTATATATAAAGGCTTTATTTCAATTGTTCAGTCTTTGCATGGTATTTACTGATGACTTCAGTGTCTAATTTACATTTCAAAACACGCTTCAAGTACAAAAATGCTGACTAGAGAAAATGTTTAAATTCAAGGATTTTTACATCACAGTACTCAGGATTTCTTATGCCTTTTACTACTAAGTGGCAAAACCAGTGATGCAGTAAAAGCAGAGGATGGAAATTCAAACTTCACATTCAGAATCTGTGTATCATGCTGGATTAGTAACCTAGCCTTTTTGACTGAAATTGCACTAACATAAAATCTAACTGTAAGAGATCTGTGCAGATGGAGTGCCAAATTAGATCTGTTTACCACTGTTAAGGCTGAGGTGGCTGGGTGCTGGGTCCAGTCCAGGGTGGACATATGTTGCACAGCCTTCCACCTTTGTTAGTCAAACAGAAATAGCCCATCTGCAGTGGCCCTTGTGTTTGTCAGGCAGTCAGCTATATCAGGGATTATGTCACTGGGCAATGTATAAAGATGTGAGAAAGATGTAAAAATTAAACCAAACATAGTAAAGCTGTCAAAATCCGGTTGTCTCATAATGGTCTTCATAGCTTTAAAGCTCTAGACCATGGTAAGGCTTCTTCTTTCTCCCTTCATTAGACACCAGGCTTAGGGAGAAGAAGCACTGACACTCACAGCCTCTTCTTTCAAACGTCCACAAAAAAATGGTAAAACCAGGTTCCCAAGGTTAGCAGGAACCACCGTACCAGAAGAGTGCCAGGGCACCCTGGGTATCAACAGGCCTTAAAGGCCCTGACCAGCCTCTCCGGGACCCCTGCCCATGGGCCCACCCTTATGGACCTTGGACTTACCATGAAGGTAGCTCGTCTCCTTGCCTCCACTCACATTGATGTCCTTCTTCACATTATTTAGGATCAAAGGAGACTATAACACAGCTATGCAGCTAGCTATTGCTGTTCCTTCTCTGTAAATAGGGAAGGAATGTGAAGTACCTTATCAGCTTGGCCTTCTTCAAAAGTGCTAAGCAAACAGCCTGCTGTCATTTAGCCTAACTGGTGAGGAACCCTGGCTGCATCCCAGGACTTACAGAGGTAATAAGAATGAAAGGACAGTATATTAACAACAACAGCAAACAAACAAACACACAAAAAAGGACAGAGATTAGCTGCCTGGCTGTTTTATGGAAGACAATAGTGTTGTTTTGAAGTTACAAATAAAGGAGGAAGAATAGAAAGAATAGAAATAGAAATAGAAAGAATATCTCCTTCTATGACAAAGTGACGCGCTTGGTGGATGAGGGAAAGGCTGTGGATGTGGTTTACCTTGACCTCAGTAAGGCTTTTGACACCGTTCCCCACAACATTCTCCTCAAGAAACTGGCTGCTCGGGGCTTGGACTGGCGTACGCTTCGCTGGGTTAGAAACTGGCTGGATGGCCGGGCCCAGAGAGTTGTGGTGAATGGAGTCAAATCTGGTTGGAGGCCGGTCACTAGTGGTGTCCCCCAGGGCTCGGTACTGGGGCCGGTCCTCTTTAATATCTTTATCGATGATCTGGATGAGGGCGTCCAGTGCACCCTCAGTAAGTTTGCAGATGACACCAAGCTAAGTGCGTGTGTCGATCTGCTCGAGGGCAGGAAGGCTCTGCAGGAGGATCTGGATAGGCTGGAGCGATGGGCTGAGGTCAACTGTATGAAGTTCAACAAGGCCAAGTGCCGGGTCCTGCACCTGGGGTGCAACAACCCCAAGCAGAGCTACAGGCTGGGAGATGAGTGGTTGGAAAGCTGCCTGGCCGAGAAGGACCTGGGAGTATTGGTTGATAGTCGGCTGAATATGAGCCAGCAGTGTGCTCAGGTGGCCAAGAAGGCCAACAGCATCCTGGCCTGTATAAGAAGCAGTGTGGCCAGCAGGTCTAGGGAGGTGATTGTGCCCCTGTACTCGGCTCTGGTGAGGCCGCACCTTGAGTACTGTGTTCAGTTTTGGGCCCCTCGCTACAAGAAGGACATGGACGTGCTCGAGCGAGTCCAGAGAAGGGCAACGAAGCTGGTGAGGGGTCTGGAGAACAAGTCTTACGAGGAGCGGCTGAGGGAGCTGGGCTTGTTCAGCCTGGAGAAGAGGAGGTTCAGGGGCGACCTTATCGCTCTCTACAGGTACCTTAAAGGAGGCTGTAGAGAGGTGGGGGTTGGTCTGTTCTCCCACGTGCCTGGTGACAGGACGAGGGGGAATGGGCAAAAGTTGCGACAGGGGAGTTTTAGGTTGGATGTTAGGAAGTACTTCTTTACCGAAAGGGTTATTAAGCATTGGAACGGGCTGCCCAGGGAGGTGGTGGAGTCACCATCCCTGGAGGTCTTTAAAAGACGTTTAGATGTAGAGCTTAGCGATATGGTTTAGTGGAGTACTTAGTGTTAGGTCGGAGGTTGGACTCGATGATCTTGAGGTCTCTTCCAACCTAGAAATCTGTGATACTGTGATTTTAGTAGAGATGTTTTGTTTTGTTTTCATTTTCTTCTATATAATACACTAATGACTAGCCAATTCAAAGATAAAATACACAATAATAACTGTATGCACTTTGACCAAAGTTGCAAGTTTATACCATATAATCTTAAATGACTGTAAACCCTGGAAAGCTCTTAGGTGTTTGATAGCTCTTCTTATTTTTCTAGTGTGACCTTCTCCCACTCTATTCGTAGACAATACTTATTCAAGATTGCAGAAGCATCCATATCTCGGAGTCAACTATATGATAATCTCCACAAACAATATGTAATGTGTACCACTTCAGTCTCCATCAGAACTGTGCAAGAAGCTAAGAGGCTGTTTAGCATTCTCCCAGTGTCACCAGTTACCATTCTTGCTAGCACAAAGGGCAAACTGAATCAAGAATCCAGCCCACCATCACTCTTGGTCTGGCTCAGCATGTTCTGCAATGCTCAGATGATGGCAAGAATGTTCTATATTACTGTTAAACATTTCTAGCAGGTATTCTCAATGTTATATGCACCATTTTTCTATGTTATTATGCCAGTCTTTTCCTTGCTTTAGCTCCTTTGGAGAAGAATGACTAGAGGGTGAACACTAACCGGTTACAGAAATAAGATGAGTTGGTGAAGAAAAAGGATATGGCGATTGTGACTGGTTCCTATGTATCTTCCACCACATAAGACTCTACGACTTTGTCAGATTGTTGTCTTCAGTGAATATTATGGATCTAATTTAAAAAGCATCTGTAACTTCTGCTGATTTCTACTATTGCACTAGATGACAACTCTGAAAATGAGGCCTAATAAAAGTGTCAGTTCAGGTGGGAATTGACTTGGAGACTTAAACTGACTGATAAATCTCCTTCTATAAGAAGTTTTCATATACGATTGTACAGTATTGCACCACAGACCACAAGATGAAATAAAAACTTGTTACAAAATGATTCATATCTCCTTCATGGGTTATGAGTTCTAATTCTTTTTTCCTACTGATTTTATAAATAGTGCAATTCAACTGAAAGCAGTGGAATTCCTTCAGACTTACAGTGCCATAAGAAAAAGAAGAATTAGCAATAGAAGTGCAGAACGCACATGGTTACAGAGCCTTATTGCCTTGTTACTATAGATCTCTTCCTCTTAGTCTAGTATGGGCAACTGTCCTCCCTTTTCTCCTGCCTCCACACACACACAGACACACACACAGTTCAACAGTCCAGGTATCGTTTACAAATCTAACTTCATTTCCAGACAGGAGAAATGATGCCAGAAAAACATCATGAAAAGCTCAGTATATACTATAGAAACTCCATACTGGTGTTATTACAGCATGAGATTACTCTGGGGTAGACATGTAATCAATGTACATGTACTTTTTGAAAGCTTTATACAAAAGGAGATGGTTGATAATTGCTTCAAATTTCTTCTCCCCCATTTTTGTTTGAATGTTAAATAAGAAGAAAAAAAGGAGAAAGAGGAAATGGCACATACAACTCTTTGCATGCCAATTACTATTCTTATTCTTCAAATATAACATTTTTTATTGTTTTGAATGAAAAAAATTGAGTACAGTGCAGCATCAGAGGCTGAAAATGGTAACTATAGAAGTGCATTACATACATAATTTGTGAATACATGGGATAGTTTATAGAAACAAATTTGCTAATAAACTCATGTTTAGCTGTGATCCTAGCTTTGTTCTCAAAGTACTTTTACATTTCTTCATCTTAACTCCTCGTAACTCTAGCTTTTCTGGAAGCCCCTCCTATACCTGGCAGAACTCTGAAACGTTCTTTTCATTAAGAAGCAATCAAGGGATCTTGACCATTTACCAATTCATATTTTTGCTTAGCTCTTTAGCAACTCCCTTGGGACAGAAATTACAAGATAGGTTGTCAGGCTTCCAGAAAAGGAAGCTGAAAATTTCTCAATTTCCAATCCTATTGGATCCTAATCCAATCCTCTCTAAAACTTCATTCTCTGCCATTAGGATTTTTCTCACCTCCAGTGCTGAGAGTTTTGTTTCCCAACCTCACAATACAAAAGGTTTTTAGGAAGGAAAACCTGGGGAAAAAAATAACAGCAAAATTATCGTGTTCCTGAACTTGAAAATTCCCATTTCACAGTCTGTTCTGACATTTGACAAGTTGTTCTTTTCTGGAAGAAAAAAAAAAAAAAAGAGAGAGAGACTCATATATTTATGTATTCCCACGAGAGAAAATTCAACTCTGTTTGCAAAGTCCTGCTTCAAGATATATAAAAGGAGCTGAGTGGCCCCCTGAGGCTTAAGGAAATTCCACCTTGTCAGATTCTTCCAGTCCATATTTTGTGGTTGTATTTAGGATTTACCATGCTTATAGGGTACTTCCCAGGCAGGCATCTCAGAAACAAGGTTTTCCCTGCTGCAGGATGTGGAAGATGACATCAGTACATAGGATGCTCAAAGATTCAGGGAACTGACCAAAAGATTGTGTATCAAGATTGGAAAGGGGAAGAAATGCAGTTTAACTGACACTATTATTGTGCCAAAGGATTTAAAGATAGTAAAGAGAACTGTTGATCTGTTTAGTGCACTGCAGGGACAGACATTCTCATGGTTATTAGAGGAATTTATTTCTAGGCTTGCAGACTCCCACGGTGTCTACTTAACGGTATCAATTCAGAAATGCAGAGATTTGCTCCTTTCTATTACTGGCAAACTACAGCGCTTGTCATTAATCACCCTGACAATGTGAAAATGCAGCATTATTCTGCTAAGTATTTCTATGCCTTTTGTTTTGTTTTGTGTTTTTTTCTCCACTCACCTACCATGTCAAATGCTATAAACACAGATAAAATATACAGTAGTTTGTAGTGAAAAAGGAAAAAAGAAAAATGCTTAAATGAGTCATAATTAAAATATGCTTAAGCTTGGGATATCTGTATTGGAGCTTTAAGATTTTTAACTTCATTTTCTTGCTTGATTATATTAAAATAATGGTTTCTAAAAATAATATTCATTATAAGATGACAGTCTGCTTAGCAAAATCAGAAGTACTCTGATCCATGATATAAAATTAGCCAACAACAATAAAAAGGGTTAATTCCTAGTTTTCTCATTTTTTCATCTCCCCTTTTTACACTGAAATATGAGGGGAAATAGAAATAAGTCAGGAAGGACGGCAGAGCCTTAAATAGTCAGCAGAAAAAGACTCCTGTAACAGTCGGGATCGGCCGCGTTTCCGTAGCACACGAAGTACCGGGAATCTGAGCGGAAAAGAACGACCCAGCGATTCCCCAAATCTACGTTTTATCTCAGTTTCCAGCTAGGCAGGGGGTATCCTGCGTGCTGTCAGAGAAAATCGCCTGGAAAGAAGGGAAAGCCGACGTTGACCCCCCTGGGCCCGGCTCGGCGCTGGGCGCACCGCACGCCAAAGCTGCCCCCTAGCGGGGTCCCCGGCCCGTCTGCAGCGCCCACCGGGGCCGGCCCGGCCCGGCCCGGCTCGGCAGTCCCCATCTCTCAGGGATAAGGGGCAGAACGCAGCGCGGGGAATAGCAGCCCAGCCCTGGAGACCGCAGCCGCCTCTAAAGCAGGAAATGATGGGTTCCGACGTTTTACTCTTTCAGGATGCAATGACTGTTCTGGAAATTAAGATTTACTATTTTTGTCAGCATCCTATCTTCAGCTGCACTTTTTAAAAAGAGGCTAGGATTTTATCACACCGGATGCTTTAAAAGCACCTAGATTTTGGAATACAATTCTCAGATAATGGATCAAATGTCTACTACTGAGTAAATACCGAATACACAAATCCCACTCATCTGAATACTTTAAAATGTGCTGGTTTTATTATTCTAAACAACTGCTGAAAATAGGAAGGTATTTTTTTTCTCTCTTTGAAAACAGAAACATAAGTATTTCCTTCTACTTTGGGGAATATATACCACAAATTGTTGATTTTGTGGCTGTTCACAGAATATTGAGAACATTCTTCAGCTACATTTTTATTTGTGTTGTACTTTTCAGTAACTATGCTTTCAGACAAAACATACAACTGTTGATAGACTATTTTGTTCTCTTGTGTGTTCTCATTTTCTCTGTAGAGGATTCAGGTTCAAATCAACAAATCACTTCATAGTCCATAAGAATTCCTTCTGAAAAGGTAAGGGATTAATATGTGACACCTACTGATAGACTCACAGGGCCTGGTATTCCTCTTATTTGTTTTGCTGTGAAAAAAAGTAATCTCACTGAAAATAATATTATTGGAACATAAGGCAGAAATTCAGTTCATGTAGTATGGATCACTGCAAAAGACAGAGAGGGAATAAAGAAAAAGAAAAATCTCCCCTTCTTGGCCAGAAAGTAGCATAAATCACACCTTTCTTAGGCTGGCATGAAACAACTTCTTAAATATATGCTTAATTTAAAGCCAATGAGGCCAACTTCTACATATGCTATGTCTGGAGGTTTCATTTCAAGTTACCTCTGGTGTGGGACAGTAGACGAAGCGCTCAGTTGCAGCAGAAGCAAATTGGGTGCGTTTCTGGAGTGTATCTTCCACATTTGTTGAATCACACAGGAATCCAGTTTAGATGCTCCAAGAGCCCTCCCTAGCATTGATCAAAGCATGCTGGGGATGATTCGAATATGAGTTTTCAAAGTCCTCTTCTCATCTGAACTAAAGCAGTAGTGCATCAGATGCACCTTTTGAAGGCCTCCTACTGCCCAGGAAGACCTCCCTAGCAGTGAGTGCTCTTTAACCCTATACCCCAAGACTAAGCTCACAAAACCACTCAGAGCTAAGCTGTATGGCACTCAAGTGTTACGTACATGTATGATTTAAGCTGAAACCACCATGCTTCCATTTCTGTAGAATGAAGAGATGCATCTGTCAACAAAATCTGGAACACAAGCTTTATAGACTCATAGAATGGTTTGGGTTGGAAGGGACTTTTAAAGATCACCTAGTTCCAATCCCCCTGCTGTGGGGTAAAGATGAAGTTTCTTTACATTTACTTTCTCAGATTGGTTCCAGATAGGACTTCACGGACTCTCCAACTGGTGAAACTTCTAAACTTTATGATAAAGTTAACCATGTTATCCAGCTACGTTAAAATTAACCACGGCAAAACTGAATGACTAGAGGCAGTTTTGTACATGCATACAGCCATACACACACTGACGTGTAAAGAGGATTTAATTTACAACAGTAAATATTATTATAATTCAGAAGTCAAATTTATGGCTAAGAAAAGCAGTTCTACAGCCAGACACAGCACCTTACAAAAAAAGCTAGGGAGACCTTAGTCGAAAAGTGATGAAGGAAAATCAAACCGCACTGGTTTTAGAATAACATCAGCTAGAGCTGCCAATACAAAGCTTGCATGTTTGAAACAGTGTGAGTAAAATGATGAAGGGTAAGAAGTCTTAGAATACTTTTTCTAAAAGTTTGTGTAGTTAGAACTGACATTTTCAAGGTTTGATGTGTTGAGAAGCAGGTGCTTGCTTTTCTGCATCACTTCTAAAACATTTGAGAATTCCAGAAAATTGACAGCCCTTCTTTGTTAAATAAAGTGGGCAAATACCTCAGGACCACAGAACAATAACCTCTGATTACTAATATAATCTAGAGGTCTATATCAAGCAGGTTCTAGACAGAGACTGCAGGAAATCTTACTGATGAATGAGTGAGATCTTAAGAGACCAACATCAGAAGGTCTGGATTTCTTTGCAGAATTTTACACTGGATGCAGTATCTCCTACCATGTCAAAATAGTATTGTGTTTTATTCATGGTAGTTGAAGACATTAAATAGCTGGACTATTCGAGGTCCTGGACCATGTATTTAAAAGTGTACCTATCACTGTGAGACAGTTTGCAATGTGAATGCATAGTTGAGTTTATATTGCTTTTTTAGAAAGCACATGAATTCATAAATAGCAAAATAGAAACTGTTTAATTGCTTTGCAAGGAGCAGTATACAGAATAGTAGTGAGGTTATTAATGGTCTTTTTATTCATCTGCTTGGTTGCAGGATAGCATGTAGACTGCCTCACTGTTAGAGAACAACTCCACGTGAAAAAAAATAAAATCCAGCTTCCTCTTGCTGTTATGAATACCAGAAAAAACTTTGATGGATAACTTAAACTTTGTGGCTTCTTAATCTTTAATATTATGGACGTAACATATCTATACTGCTTTCAAGTTTAAGCTGGCAATCTCATAATCCAAGTGATTTTTCTATTAACTGATTACTTCCAAAAGGTACAAAATACCCCATTACCAACCTCATAAAACATTTCATAACTTCCCTTTCCTTTCCTGTCAAAAACTAGAAAGCATAAAAATACGCACTTATTCATAAAAATAAATCAATAAATACACTGAAAGTACTAAAAATTAAATCTCAGAAGAGCAATCATATTTCACAAGAATGCAATATTAGAAATATTTTCAAATTTATTTTCATGTTGTTTTTTTTTTCAATATTTGTTCCTTCTAATTTTAATTTTTATAAGATATGAAAAGAGGCATCTTAACTACTTATAAACACCTCAAAGTAAAAAACTATAAATAGCAAAACTTTGTAAATTACATAACAATTAGCAGCAAATAAGGTCATTTCCATACTAAGACATAATTACACAGGACTTTGGACAGCAAGAAGCAAATGAAAGGCTGTAATGACAAGATTGTAATCTTTCTGAGGTCTTTTTTTTATTTTTATTTTTTTCCCCTCAAATGGCATCAACTGTGATAAGTACTGCCACGGAAAATTAGTGAGGAGAATGAAGCAGCCATTCAGTACATTCAGTTTATCCTTTGGCTATCACATCAGTGTGTGCACAACTATGTGCATACACACTTACCCTTGCTTGTTCTGCACTAGGAAATGCTTAACATTCAAGAAACTATCTCTACACAATTATTTCTTGAAGAAAATGAATACTGCAAAACCCAAACATTTTCATCAATGTTTTTCATTAAGTTTTCAAAGAGAAGTACATTAAAAAAAAAAAGTTCTGAAAACATCATGTAGAAAATTCTGAAAATTTGAAAAAAAAGACAGAGTTCTATAAAAATAAAGCTTCCAAAAGGCTGAAAAAGATAATGAGCCTTAAAAAGAAAGGAGAATTACTGGCAGACTTTTACTGTCCTTTGTGCATATAGGCAGGGTTTAATGAGAACATGATCTACTAGAAGCATATGATGGTCAGGTCAATAATTATTTCAGAGAACTCAACACATACAATCTTTGGAACCAGACAGGTTATATCCAAGGATGTTAATCAAACAGGCTGATGTTCTGGGAAGGCCACTTACTATATGATCTCTGAAAGCTCATGGAGACCAGGGAGAGGTCCCTAACAACTTGAGAAAGGCAAATGTTGCAGCCATCTTCAAAAAAAGGCCAGAAGGACTATTCAGGGTACTACAGGCCAGTTGGCCTCATTTCAGGCTCTGGAAAAATCAGGGAGTGAGTCCTCTTGGAACACATTTCTGGGCACACAAAGAAGATGACTGTAAACAGGCAGAAGGTATTCAACAAGGGTAAAGCAAGCCTAGCCAATCTAATTGTCTTCTTAACAGAATGATGAGGTTTCTAGATGATGGAGAGTGGTGGATATGGTTTACCTTGAATGCAGCAAGGCTTTCAACACCACCATCCACGTGAATTTTGTATCCCAGTTGGAATGCTGTGGCATGGATGGGTGGACAATGAAATGTGTAGAAAGCTGGTTGAACTGTCAGGATCAGAAGGTAATGCTTAACAGGTTGTGCTGTACCTGGTGGTCAGAAACAAGTGGAGCATCAGAGGGGTCCTTCATCAATTGCTTCTAGGAGATAATGAAGTGCACTTCCATCAAGTTTACAAGTGTCACTAAATCGGGCTGAAAAAAAGCCAACATACTTAAGTATAGAGCTGCCATTCAGAGGGAGCTAGATAGGCTGGAGGGACAAGCCAAGAGAAACGTTATGAAATTCATCATGGACAAATGCCAAGTCCGGCACCTGGAAAGGAAGAACTTGAAACAATACAGGTTGAAAACTCAGCTGGGAAGAAGCTCTGTGAAAAAGGATTTGGGGGTCCTGTGGGCAGCAAGCAGAACATGAGCCAACAGCATGCCCTTGTGGCTAAGAAAGCCAATGGGATCCTAGCCTGCTTCAGGAGGAGTGCAGACAGCAGGTCAAGAGAGGTGATCCTCCCCCTCTACTCAGATCTGGTGAGGCCACACCTGGAATACAGTGTGCGCAGTGCTTGGCTCCTCAGTACAAGAAGGGCGTAGAACTTCTAGAGAGGGTCCAGCGCAGAGCTGTGAAGATGATTAAGGGATTGGAGCATCTGTCCTATGGGTAATGACTAAGCGATCTGGGCCTGTTTAGCCTAGAGAAGAGGAGATTGAGAGAGCATCTTGTCAACCTCTACAAATACCTGACGGGACAATGTAAAGAGGATGAGGCCAAACTCTTCTCAGTGGTGGCCAGTGATAGGACAAGGGGCACTGGGTATAAATTGAACCACAGGAGGTTTCATCTCCATATAAGGAAGAACTTCTTTAATGTTTGGGTGACAGAGCACTGGAACAGGTTGCCCAGAGAGGTTGTGGAGTCTCCTTTGGAGATATTCAAAACCCACCTGGATGCACTCCTGTGTAACATGCTGTAGGTGACCCTCCTTGAGCAGAGGGGTTGAACTAGAAGATCTCTGGAGGTCCCTTCCAACCTCAACCATTCTGTGTGATTCTGTGTGTGTGACTAGCAGCAGCACAGCCAGCAGGGAAAGTATTACCCTACTTTGCTCAGCATTCATTAGGCAGCATTTAGAATACTGCATCTGATTTTGGGCCTCCCAATACCAGATCTTAAAAAGCTAAAGTGTGTTCAGCACTGGACCACCAAGCAAGTCCAGGGGTCTGGAGCACTTGCTCTGTGAGGAGAGGCTGAGGGAACTGGGCAAAGAGATGGCTTCAGGGAACCCAACAACAGCTTTCAAACACCTGTGAGGAGGTCACCAATAAGATGCAGCCAAGCTCTTTCCAAGGGTGCATCCTGGGAGGATGAGAGGCAACAGGCATAAAGTAAATTGAGATGCTCAGAACAGATATAAGGAAAAAAAAAAAACACACCATGAGAACAATCATGATATGGAACAGGTTCCCAAGAGATGGCGCAGTCTCCATTGTTAGAGATTTTCCACATCTGCCTAGCCAAAGCCCTGAGCAACCTGGTCAACCAGAGATGACCCTGCTCTGCACAGGGTCCTAAGGTCCCTTCCAACCTGAATTATTCTGTGATGTTATGAAATTAAGGAAATTAAAATCTCCCACATGTCAACACAGGTACATCTTACATAACACTTTGATGAGTACCTGAGGACAGATGGAAAATTAAGGAGCAAGGACTAATCACACAGGGATAAGTTCCTAAAAGTGATTCTAGTGACTTTCATTATGATTAACAGGCTAAGAAAATAAAAGGTATATTTTCTATTTTTAACCTAAGAAAATGAGGCTTTAGTGGTTGTGCTGGCCATCATTCATTTCCCACAATAAAATAATAATTTTCTGTATAATAATAACAATAATTTTCTAGCTTTTTTAGCCAATTTCAAGCAAATCTGACAGGAAAATCAGTCTCAAAGATAACTGTTGTTAAAAGTTTTTTTTTGAAAATTGGTTGGTGGGGAGAAGAGTGAACATCCTGTTTGTGTTGTCCCACAGGAAAAGAGAAGCAGAGAGTCACTGTAGTCCATTTTGTTTGGCAGCTGTATTCCAGCCAGCCAATCAATACACAAACTGATCCAGAGTACAGTTATGTTCTTTATGCTGTGTTAAACATATACGAATGTTTGTTATTGTTTTCAAACCTTGGCACCCACTTCTTTTAAATTTTGCTGCTGTCATACAATACTTGTAGACAAAAGATCATCTACCCAGAACTAAGACTATATAATATTATATTATCATCATGTTGCTCTAATACATAGAGAACTGACTCAATGTCTTAATGAAGTTATTACTAAAACCCAATTTTCTTGACTGATATCATGCATAATGATACAGTAGAACAGCAAAATAATTGTCTTATTTTTTTAGTATAACTTTTGAATGTTTTCAAGCTCATGCTATGAATTAATCCCTCTTTTATGGGAAAAGCAACCAGACACTTAAAATAATTACAGATCAGATTAAATATCTTAAAATTAAAGTCTAGTCTAAAAGAAAATTATATACTCCAGGAAGCAACAAAGAATATAATATCAGAAAGAGATACTTGCAATGGATCAATGGTATTGTTCCTCCAAAATAAGAGCAAACAGGCATTTTGCTTACTTTTACAGAAAGTATCCGCAATGCTCTGCTTCACTTTATGTCAATTTCTCTTCCATGTTAAATAAAAAAAAATATTTTCTGTGAATCCCCAGATAAATAGATACAAGGCTAAATTAATCTCAAGCATATAGACTAAAAAAAAAATTCTGGAGCAGAAACTACTCTTGCAATCTGCAATGTATCTAGTGCTATAATAGCCAATGAAAACACATTTTGTTCAGGTCAACTTCCATAATTTTCTGGATCAAACCAGAAGTCTTGAGTGGAATTTGCACAAAGCACAAAAAAGTTGTGCTTTGCACAAAGTTCAAACAAGAACTTACCCTTCAGGAAAAATATATTTGAATGATCGACTCTACTGAGTTACTGAAGCTCACCTGGATGAAAGGCTAAACTTCCTAAGTCTTCAAATTGTTACTACCAAGATCTGTGACTACCACAGAACTTGCTACTTTGTACTCCAAACATAATGTGCACCTCCTTTGACTCTTTGACATATATGGTATGTAAAAAAAAATTGAACAAAAGAAAAAAAATTGAACTCAAACTGCCTTGGAAGAAGAAAGAGAAAATCATATTTATTAGATGATACCTACAACACGAACACAGCAGAGAAATGACAGTGACAAAAGCTATATAAAACAGAAAATTATATCTTCTGACTTCATCTACAGATGTTAAAAGACTAGGCTGCCTCTGCTGTCAAAAAATGTTCTTGCAGGAGGAACTTAAATGTAGGCATACACTGCACCACAGCAACTACAGAGCAGCAATTCTTTAAGAAGCATCAAGGGAATTCTGCAAAAAAACTCACTAGAACATCTGTTGTGTCGAACCCAATAGCAGTTCTTGCAACAGAATCTCTCATTCAGTGCGCAGTTGACCAAATATTCAACTAGCTAAAAGATGCTTTGCACATCACATCCTAATGATCCAATACCAACAGTGAAAACGTACCTTAATTGTCTACACTTAAAGAAAGTAATAGAAGTCATCACAAATAAGGCATCAGACTTGAGGACATACTGCAACTCTCTTAGGCTATGCCTACACAGATAGCTGCAGCTGAGGATGAATGAGAATGCCAGTGGTTTGTGATGGCTGGATATAAATCAGGGGTTTCTGTGAAATTACATAGCTGCACCAACATAGCATTGTCCCTAAAGCAAGTATATCCTGCTTTCCAGCCATGTCTGTTAGCTTATGACACTAACTACAATGTCGTATTATTTTAGATATCTCACACGAAGGCCCAAGACAGTTAATTTCCAGACAACTCTAAGCCTATTTGCTTCTGGTCATATTTGTCTTCATACATATTTGCATTTTCATAGTTCTACAGCCCACATACTCATGACTAAACTCTAACATTTCCCAGATTTTTAGTGTAATTCTTTGCTTCAGTCTGTACAGCAGAAGAAACCACTACAATGACTTTTGTATGAATGTAATGCTTTTTTTGTCACTGAGCATTTTACAGTAAAGTATGCTAAGTTATGCTAATCATCAGGTTTAGTGGTTAGTGACTTAAAAACACTCAAGATTTTTTTTTCCATTGAAACACTTTCATGGGCAGCACAAACACAAGCTATTTCAGATGATATAATAAGACCTATTTAATAAAAGTAAATCTGGATTATTTATTTTCACTTTTATTCTACTCCACAAATACCTTCAATTCCCATATCACGAACTGTCTGCATTAAGCTCTAAAACTATCTGTATCAGTGATTCAATAAATGTCTTCCCCAAAGCTACAATATTATTCTCATCCTGTCTCAAATTTGCTATATAAACTTTAACAAATAATTTTAAATTTTACTTGTAGCTATTCCATTTAGAATGTATGAATTAGAATTCCATGTAGAATTTAGAATGTCTTATGTATGTATTAGGTCATGAAAACAGGCATTTTATTAGGAATATATAGGGAAAATTATTTTCCAGATAATATTGTAAATTTAATCTTTCTCGTTACAATCTAAGACAACAAAAAATATTCCCATATATTTTGGGTTTCTTTACATTATAAATATTGACAGAAAGCCATATCTAGACTGACAATAATAAATGCATTTTTACATTATCTTATGCGTGTTTGTTATACAGCATTTTATACTTGTTTGCAAACAATTAAGGAACCAATGAAACCTACCAATATGTTAACTTGATGGTGTGATATTGTGGAGGCAAACCAAGTGTCAAATCTGTTGCATGAATTAGATTCTAAGACAACTGCCAGGCACTTTTATAACTTATGTATGGTACGGAAATAAATTAACTAATGCTGTCTGAATGGGTCAAGTATTATAAGCTGCTTCCATGCTTTCTTTTTCAAAATTTTCAAAAAAAAAAAAACAAAAATAACCCCTGAACTTCTGTGAAAGCGAGGAAAAAAAAAAAAAAACAAGAAAAAAAACCTACCTTTAATGTAACTAAGGCATGGTGGCTATTTTGAGATTTGCATTTGAAAGGAAATAATTTTCTTCTCTCATTAAAGATGACAGTCTACCCTGGTTTTACCTCACATATTGAATCCTATGCTTTCAACAAGTCGCAGTCTTCCCTGTACTGAAATAAATCCAGTTAGAATTCATTCTTGTCATTCACTTTGTCAGAGGTAAGGCAAGGAACAAAGAAATGGCTATGGTGAAAAAGAGATCTATAACAACATTTTTACATGTAAATGGACACTCAGATGGGGATTAAGGCCTAAACATAGTTTTATAGCTGCATTTTAATGATAAATCCATGCAAGATTGGCACAGGATGCATAAGAGTTGTGCACTTTCAAAGTAAGAGATTGAGGCCATGCAGGATATCTTCAGGCATCTAGATGTTTCTAGAAACCTGTATTTAAGCAACTAAATTTCCTCAGTATTTTAAACCTGCCTGGCTTTACACTCATCAATTCCTTATAGATATTACCCTAAGATTATATATCCTATTCTAAAAAGAGAGCCAGACAGTAAGTAGGTCCCCTGGTCTGTATCCAGATGTCTTAGGATCATATCTATACATTTTCATCTAATAGAGCACAGAGGCTGGATCTGATTCAGATGCCATAGATGAGCAAGTTCTCAAGGCTTACCAGTGGCTGTTTCTGCACCTATATAGGAGAAAAACAGCGATGTTCTCTGTGCTTCTTTTTTCTATTATCTTGATCCACACATGAGATCAGCTCTCAACTCAACAGCATTTATTAGTAAGTGATTATAACAAATGCTACAATGAGGTGTTAAAAAATACGACCACAAAATAGTTACATCTCTGCCAATGAATAGAATCTTATGTATAATAAATGCTTTTCATCAAGCCTTATCAAGCTCTGAGTATTAACAGCTAATTTGCAAGGCAACCCACAAATGGTTGCCAACTGCACTGCTATCCAAAAATGAACTTTCTTTATGGTTCATTCTTGTTACTATAACCGTTGTTAGCTGTTTGTCACTTTTATAATATTGCCAACCTGTTTTGGCACCATCATTATGGATTTGGGATCTTTTCCCTGGTCAGAGAAGGGCAACCTGCTCTAGGTGTCCCTGCTTGAGCAGGTAGGGTTGAACCAGATGACCTCCAGAGGTTCCTTCCTATCTCAGCCATTCTGTGATTCATGATCAGCTAATAAAAACTACTTTACAAAATATTTTTTCTGATATAACTAAGACTGACATATGACTTTTTTCATCTTTTCAGAATTAAAAACATTTTGTAAGGATATCTGATATGAACTTTCCCAAACTCTCTCAGAACATTTAAATTTAATTAGATTTCAGATTAATTAGATAAGCATTAGTCTAGTCTGTAACATACACTCTGGAAAATAATTCTTAAATAAGACATGAAGAAGACAAAAAACAGTTTTCTGAAAACTAATAATAGAGCTCCTTTAAGACTGTAAGAAAAAAACAGTTTAAAAATGTTTAAGGTCTACAATATCTGTAAAACTTAAGTATTTTGCTTTTAAATTAACATCTTTTGAGAATTTCTCCATTTTTTATGTCTTGTGATAATAGATATTATATTCTTTGTGAATGATTTACAACACCAATAGAATAATTTAAAATTAATATATTGTTGGTCTATTCTGGAAAAAGTTTATTGCACTTTATTGATCCAGTAACTGTTAGAAAGGAACGCTTTCAGAGAGTACGTGCTGTTGTTCACAGTAACAAGACTGTGGCAATAAATATCCTTAGAATACAATATCCTGACAAGAGAAAAAAGGTCTTCCAAAAGTGTTAAGTTGACAAGACATTATGTAGACAATCTTTAAAACATCTATTTTCTAATATAGATTTAGTAAATTTTTTTTTCAGTTATTGTGTGTTGTTATTGAAGATCTAAAGGGACCTGTAGCGATTTCCTAAATATTAATGATTAATACAAAAATACACTGGCTAAAACTGCTACAAAGAAGGGAGACTATTGTTAAGTTCAGGTATAGGGACAGGAAAACTTATGGCATCTAAATGATTATTCTTATTGGCACTTTAACATACATTTACTCTACAACATTCAGATTGTATTATCTTAATGCGACTATTGAAAAAGATAACATAAAAATTTAGTATCTCAAGTACACAGGTTGAAGTTACAAATTAAATGAGTTAGGCTCACAAAAGACAAATCATGGTGCTGCTGCTGTTTCCTGGGGTTTGCTGTGTACTCTGAAAACAAAGAAACAAATTCCACTTGGAATGGGATGGTGTCACCCCATACATCTGTCAAAAGCACAATCACTTATCATGTTGTGAAATTAATTTGTACAGGAAAAAAAAAAACAAACACACACCTCCTATTAAGAAACCATGATAGACCTAGGCTACCTGTTGCAGACTAATTTTTTAAGTACGAGTTTGTGAAAAAAGCAAAAATTTGCATTCATCCTACATTTCTGAAAGGCAAACAACTTTACAACTAAAAGAGCACAGAAGGGATCATCCCAGCATTTTTAATTGTACTTTTGCATTTAAATATTTCCTGTTATCTTACAGCAAGTACAGTATGAACACTTACTCACATATAGGCAAAACACTATAGTGACAATGTGAAGCAGCAAGGTTTTCAAAGACTTTAGAAGACTGAATTTGTAATGCTATTTGAGTATGTATGATCACAATGAATTTCTGTAAAATTGGCATGTGCTCTGTTGTAAAACAAATTGAAAATATATTTGTTTTCTTAGCAAAAGGAACACACTAAAGTTAATTACAAAGTATCTAGATATAGATTGGGACTTCCTGGAAATCTATTTCACACCAAAGACGAAAGATTTCCAGAATACGCTAACACAGTATGCAGCTAAACTTTAAATATCTTAATGTTACCTACAATTAATAATTTATTACTAAACAAACTAGTGAAGATTGGGGTTAATATCCAAAGATAAAGACAGAGGTATATTTCTTTGCATTAAAATTTGGTGTGTTTTTTAGAGAAGGCAAATAAAAGTAATTCAAAGAACAATCACTTCATCTTTATTTTCTTTGCCAAATAAACAATCTGCGCTTTAATATAAACTTCTAAGGCTTTTAGTAACACGTGAGATGGCAGTGTACAAACCTTTCTTTCCGTTCCACTAAGTCCTAAAGAGCACCTGATTTACACATGTCCAATTTTCTGCAAAGTAATGTGTGATTTCCTCAGAATTGACCTTAGATTTTTTTCAACTGTTTGCATAGAGTATTAATGACTTCTAAGTAGCACACAAACACTTAAAAATTCATTTTCAGTTCTGCCTATGCCTAATATACAAATTTACTAAAAATAAAACAAATCTCTACAGAAATGTTTTTCCTTTGATCCACCTATTTGCCATCACTATCAAACAAGACTTACTCAGATATTAGATTTTAACTGAATTTCTCCTCTTGGGTCTGGTGCCAGGATGTTCTGAGTGGCCAACATCAGCCTCTATTGCTGTCATCTTTGGAAGTGAACATATTCCTTTTCCATGCTTCATTAAGAGCAGACATTTTAGCTCCAGTGATTTTTTCTAGTTACTATGTAGTGAACTCATACATCAGCCACTACATGCTAATTTAGCCTATACAATAAAAATATTACTGCAAAATAGTTAGAAGTTATCCTATACAAACTATATTGAAAAATAAATGGAGAGATTTTGTGAGAGTTTTGCTTGCTTATGTACGGTTGTAATGGAAAATGACAGAATATTCTCCAAAGGTGTACACTGCAATCTCAGCTCAGGGAAACTTACAATATTACTGAAGTGATACTAGAGTAGCAGTAACTTTACCTATAAAATATGAACTTTAATGAGAATCCAACACAAATGTTTCTATTTATTTCTATGAGATTTAGAATAAGCTCTCTGCTAGTAACCGTGAAGGTAATGAAAGTTCTTCTGTGTTCCAGCTATCATAGAGATCATTGTCTCTGCATTTACTTAAATAATAATTTCCTACCTATTACTTATTACAACCTTTTGATTTCCTAAATCCAATATTCATAAATGAACAAATAATAGTAGGAAATTTCTTTCTGGATTCTTTCAAACATATAATGCATACTTTCTCTAACACACACTCCCTTGAAAGCAAGAGTGTTCCAATTATACTTCCAAAACTGTCTTAAAACATCATCATCAGTAATGCTTCTCATAAACACAGCTTCATTGATGTCTCAGTGGAAGACTTACACCGATGGTTTCATCCCTTACAGATACAAACAGCTAGAAGCAAAATGCTGAAGGCTGTATTGTCTTCTTTCATCTCCTCCCAAGCATTTGTGTGCAGTCCAAATGCACCTCACAAAACTGCAGAAGCTACAGGGACCATCTCAGAGTTCAAACAAAACCAAGTAAACAGTGACACAGTAAAACTGACACCACAAATGAAATATTTAAAAGAAAACAAAAGGTGTGTGATTCCAGACAGCAGTCAAAGCTTATCATCACCTTGAGTTGGTGCCAATCATACTAAAAGAAGAATGCACCCCCAGGCAAACTCCAGATGACTTGAAAAAAAATAATATTTTATACTTCTCTAGTACCTTTACCTGATGATTTCAAAATATTTGACAAACATTAATTCATTTCACCTCCAAATACTTTCTGCAGCTGGCTAAATATCACTGTAGTCCAAATAAGGGATAAACTGTCAGTGTTGGGGGACCAAGCTTTCAGCTAAGAGTACATCCTTGCTGTGCATCAGTGGAAGAAAATGCATGTGGGAAGATTCTCAAGGTTTCTCACAGCTTGGTCTCTGAGTTATTGAGACCAGTAACTAAGAGTTTGGGCAAAGCCACCTCTGGGAAAAGTGCAACACCAAATATCCCCAGTTTTTATTATCTGTGAGAGCAGCTGCTGTGGTTTAGCCCAGGCAGGCAGATAAATACCAGACAGCTCTGACTCTCCCCACATGGGATGGGGGAGAGAATCGGAAAGGGAAAAGTGCAAGAACTCATGGGTTGAGATAAAGACAGTTTACTAGGTAAAGCAAAAACCATAGCCAAGTGAAGCAAAACAGGGAATTCATTCACTACTTCCCATCAGCAGGCAGGTGTTCAGCCGTGTCCAGGAAAGCAGGGCTCATCATATGTAGTGGTTTCTTGGGAAGACAAATGACATCACTCTGAATGTCCCCTCTTCCTCCTTCTTTACCCCAGCTTTTATTTCTGAGCATGATACCATACGGTATGGAATATCACTTTGGCCAGTCTGGCTCAGCTGTCCCAGCTGTGACCCACCCAGTTTCTTGTGCACCCCTAGCCTCCTCACTGGTAGGGCAGCACAAGGATCTGAAAAGTCCTGGGCTCTGTGCAAGTGCTGCTCTGCAGCGACTGAAAACTTTGGTGTGCCATCACCACAGTTTTCACCAAAAATCCAAACCACAGCATCATGTGAGCCTCTGCAAAGAAAATTAACTCTATCCCAGCCAAAATCATGACAGCAGCTTGGGTCCAGACTTTGCTTCTGACTTATTCTTCATTTTTGTATATGTCATCATGACAAACAGAAGAATTTCTCTTACCACAGCAGAACAATATAATATATAATATATATTTTAAAAAAAGTTAAATGCATATTAGAATCTCAAAATTTAGGTATGTCTGAAGAGCCAATTTTGTAAAATTCCAATCACTTGACAATTTCGATGAATGGGACTATTCTTCCATATATAAGTATTTTCACTATTACATTAATAGTTTACATTCTCAGAATTGTCAAGGACTTTTTGTGGTAATTCAATAAATGTTTTCAACTATAACATGTTATTTAAGGTAAACGTATTTGTTAACTCTTAAATAACTCATACCGCAAAAAACAACCTTCCACCACCACCAAAAACAATAAAGCATGTCCCATAAATCAGAAACTTTGTTGTATCACTGCCATTAATATCTTATATACCATCAAATTAAAGAACTGGAAGAACAATTCTAGAAAGTATAAACCTAGGTATTTTATTGCAAGATGCCAAAAATTTTCAACTTCGGGTACTGATAATAAATGACTGGATTGCTAGTCTCTGTTATGTTACTAATGAGCCACAATCAACAAAATAGGTTTCACTCAATTTGCATCAGAATGCAATTCCCAGATTACAAGTACTACATATAATATACTAAGAGAAAGAAATAAGTACCACGTGTACCATGAGATCACAGATTTATTATCCTTTTAATACCTTTCTATATTTCTCTTCATTGTCTTGACTTACTGTATGACATCTAATATACAGAGAGACTTATAAAAAGATGACACTGGATTTAGAACTGCTAATAATTCTAACTATGCTTCGTAGACATAAAGTGAGAACTGCTCCTGGAATTAATAAATCCTTTATAATTACAAGGGATTTTACTCAGATACTCCTATCACAGGTTAAGATTTTTGTATCAATAACGCTGTGTACAAGTACAAAAGAATAACTAATAATAACTCAGAGTAAAGGTATATATCATTCTAGTGACAAAGAAATATATAAGCAATACCATGTTAGGTTTTCATCCAATGCTAGTGATAGTTGGTCAATATATTTTCAATTTTACAAAAATGCTTATAAAATAAATAGCAATTTTCCATACACTTTCTATTTTCAGTTAGGAGAAAGTATGGTTTGCAGCTTTAAAAGGTATTTCCACAAGAAGGAGAGTAGGAAACAATCACCAATAGTAAAACAAAAACTAAAGGATGTCATTGGAAATAACAATTTTTAGAAGTTACTTACGCCTGTCGGTCCCTGTACATCTTGTTAACTTTCTCCCATTGGAAGTTAAGCTGAGTCAGCTTGTCTTGTATATTTGCTGCTTCCCTTGGTGTAGCACTTTGCAAAGCTGGTATCTTCTTGCTGTGAATAATATCTATATGACCCTGCAGTCTCCCCAGGCGATCTTTAATGTTCTGTAATATCAAGATTTTAAAAAGAAAAACAAAACATCAGCTGTAAGAAAAAACATTGTTGATAAGCAAAAGAAAGTGGAGAAAAATGTACATTAAGCAACAGCCTGGATAATAATAACAATTTTACAATACAACCAAGGTAGTAATGACCAAATGCCCATCCTTTCTTTGAAGACATTATTAACTATAGCTGAGAAAGGTGACCGCTGGAGGGGAAGCAAAGTGCTGTTAATTCAGTAACTCATTAATTCCCCTACGACAAGGTTACAACTGTTTTAACCCCATTTCTTCTTAAGAAAGCAGAACAAAGTCCCATTTTACAGGCTCATGTTTAAGAGTGTTTTTTAATTATTTGCTGTTTAGGCTCCTCTTTTGTACTTGTTTCAGCAGATATTACACAGAAGTCAAAGTTACAGCATGAGAAAAGTAGCTTATCAGGTATCACTGTTTTTGCCTTTTGCTGGATATTCACAACCCAACATTTGCCATTCTTTAATTGGTCCTTTATTCCTATTAATACTCAGTTCTTTGTGTTTCAGAGTAAGACAAAATAGTCAACAGTATCCCTTCATAACTGCATAATGCCATCTGTTGGAAAACCAAGGAAGAAAAACTGAATTTACTTGGGGCCCTTAGCATCTTTATAGTGTATGAAAACATTAAAATTTTCATACTTTGTCAATGGCCATTCATTAGCCAACTATCAATCCACTCACTTCCATGACTGAATTACACAGATTTTCTGTATTTTTTCCTCTACAAACAATATGTAAATATGTTGTGCATTTTGTGAACTAGGTGGGGTTCAACATCTCTCTTTCTACTAAATCTTTTAAAATCATTTGAATGACTGAATTTGTTGGAAAACTCATTGCTAAGCAAAGGTATTGTCATAAACTGTGTACTGACTTCACTATAAAGCATTAAATGTAACAAGAAGTCATCACCAGAGACTTTCTTCTTGTGAATCTATATTTATGTAATGAAGTCCTTGAGCAGAGGATTTCATGATACATTTCAGTCTACCATGAACACAAGCACAGTTTGGTACTTCTATGATTTTCTTGTTCTTTACCAGAAAGAAGATACAAATATATTTTGGATCAACCAAAAACCACAAGTTACATAAGCTTACCTTTCAATCTCACATTATAAATACTAAAGCCAGAGAAACAACTGCTGGTTTTGAAGGAAAAACATGTCTTTTATACAATTTATACAGCTGTCATATCAATACTATGTTACAGTCCTGGTAACATACAACATATATAGCATTACCAGAAAGGAAACTCAAGCAAAATGAATGCTTCTGAAATGCGTGTTAATCATTCATTCTTTAAAACTTTTCATTTCTGTTTCTTCCAGGTGTCCTCCTCTGGCCTCAGTGCCACAAGGTATATGATACTTGTTTTAGGGGTTTTATTTTTCCTTCTATGGTATTTCTGTTTGGAAGTAAAATGCTCTTTCTTCCAGATTAGTCAAGATATCCATGTAAAGAAAGAACATGTCAAATCTGGTAATTTCCTTCAGCAAATCAAAAACATTTCCTCACTAAAATGAACTCCATTCTTTTGAGAAGCTCTGGGCATTGTTCCTTACAAAGCTGAACTTCCCATTATACATCTTGATGCATGAATAAAATGAAGGAAGGCATGAAAGGATTTAAATAGGTGCTTTGGATTGGTGACTGCATCAATCTGTCTCTAGTCTAAAGTTAGACTTCCTTTTTCTGAAGCTTGTAAAGTTAAGACTTCTCCTTCTTCATAATGAAAGGCTAAAAACTATGACAATTTAAGCATTTGAAACAATAATTTAGATGGTGCAAACAAAGCTCACCAAAATCTGGACAAAAGTAGACAAATCATCTGATATACCAGTGAGACACTAAAAGCCTCAGATGATTCTTGTGGTAGGTATACACAAATAGCAGTGCAAAAATTAATGTCTTCTTATTACATTGTAATAGTATCTAGCTGTTTCTTACCATTCCTGCTTTTTAATGAATTCTTAATACAGGGATGCACGTCTTGCTGCAATTGCTCCAAAACGAAAGGTATACTATCTGCATAAAAATCTACAGCCATATCCAACTCTTCTCCAACCATTTCTTCTAGCTCCCTAGATTTCCAATGCCATTACCTCTAACTCTTCTATGGTGTCTCTTATTTCTTCCAAAATACATATGCTTCACATTGTATATTGAGAACTTATAGCTAGGAACTTATCAGACCAACTGACGAGTTATTCTTAAGTCTTGCTTAACACAGAAATATTCTTCAGTTGCTGCGCACAGCTCTGCAGCAACTTTGGCCATTAGATAAGGGAGAATTCTGATTTGACAGAGTTATGAGAGGTACAAATTACCAGTCTGTGGGTGAGCTCTTTCACACTACCAGCACTTTCAAAAGGAGGCAGGGATCAATGGATGTTGGGTTATTTCACAGTAAGAGGGAAAAAAAAAAAAAAAGAGAGAGAAAGTTATAATCACTGTTTAACAATCTGTTAGTCTGGTGCAACCCTGTAGCTGGAATCTGATAGCTCTATTTCACCATGCAGAAAAATATCAGACTTGGATTTCCCTTGTTAATGAAGAACAGGCATCAGATTTGAAGTAGTATGGGAGAGATTTTGTAGGTTATAATGTAAAAGAAATAGAAGAAAAAAGACCATTAGTATGAATGGGATCTTCCTTAACCCATTGCCATTCTGGTTATTGCAAATGAATCTATCTAAAGAGTCCCTCAGCCATTTTCTCAGAAGGTTTCTGACAGATATGGAAAGTCTGCACTGATTTTTGTTGTTGTTGTTGTTTTATCTCCATGGGCTGTAAAGGATAAGAATGCTGTAGTTATTGAGGTACAACAGATATCCAGTGTAAGCACACACCATTCGGTGGAGTTATCAAAAAGAAAATAAAAGCTGTACTAAGCATTTACAAGCACATATCCCATCACGTTGTTATGCCTTCCCTGTATTTCCACTCAAAGTTACGTCTCAGGCATATAGCTTGGGTTTGGTAATACAAATGAAGAACAAAGTTGTCTTTCCTTAGTTTCTCCTAGAGAAGGAACCACAGCTACAAAATTCAGTTCTGGAAAACAATATATATATATATATATATATGCAGGCTTTCATCTGTTTTAAGTACAACTAAAAAAAAAAAAATCTTCTTCAGTGTCCTTCTATTCACCTATTCTGAAGGACAAGACCCCATTTATATATCAACATTGTACAAAAAGAATGAAATAGAGGTCTGATCCTGCAAAACCTTGCTGAACTGTACAAGCTGAAGTCCAGAGCACATTCTTCTAACAGCACCTTTTACAGCTAGAAAAAAAGTGCTGTTTTGTAATAGTTTGGGTTGTCTCTGTTTATAATATTCTAAAGGCTACAAACTTCCAATTAATACATTTTAAAAAGGTTCTTTTATCTTCTATGATAAAAAGAAAGAGTCTATCAATGACAAATTATAACAATTTAAATGTAGTTTAAAGGTTATTTTTAATTATGAAAACTTGACACCAAGGTTTTATTTTCTCTTTAAGGTTTTCTAGTATTATCAAATAGAAACTGTGGGGGTGTATTCTTTTCTGCGTTTGTGGTTTTAATAGTTCTGTTTCAGAAATAATGACACTTGAACTTTAGATCCTGGATATAATGCTCACTTAATGCAAAATTAAAGACCACATCCATGTTTTGTATGTTAGAAACATTTTCTTTTTTTTCTACGTTTTAATGGAATTCACTTTTTAAATATTTTACACACTTTTACTGATATATATTGGTTTAATTTTAAATATTCTAAAATTCCTGAATGAAGTCAATCATGAAACGAACAGTGCTATGCTTAAAGTACAGTGAAAGCAAATACAAATTAAGTTAGATGCACAAAATAAATTAAAGTGTAAATAGACAGAGGTGTGAGGAACCTGGTACCTACTATTTCTAGTCATTATTCCAACATATGATCTTTGGGAAAACTTACCAGCTCTAAACATGTTAACTTGCATGCTTTTTGCACAAAGTTGATAATAAAAGAATCAGTAGCAAACAGTAAAGAACAGTAATTGAACTCACCTAATATATTTCAATAAAAAACAAAACAAACCAGAATTAAGTATGAAAAAGGTGTTCAAAACATAATATGAACATCTGATAATGTTCAGAAAGGCTATAAAATGTCAATTTAAAACTTAATACGCTTAATGAGATATGGAAACAACGTCAGCAGGTCCTACTCAAAAAAAGTAGGATTTTTTTTCTTTTAAATACTATGACAAGACATAAATTGCTAGTAAATAAAAAGTTAAAGGTTTACAGTGACAGCAGATTTTTTCGCATTACTGTTATTCCCAAAGCAATGAAATTCTATACAATTTGAATTACATTCTTTTTGTTTGGATATGTTGTCTTCTGTCATGTGTTTTCTCTCTGACTCATAAAACATGACATTCAGACAGTAAGACATTTATGATTCACTATTAAATATCTAGAATTGTTATTTTTCTGGCATAGGAATTTAAGTAATGGACCAAGAAATCTATGTTTAGATATATCATGTAGCTGACCAAAAAAAAATTATAAATATAAAGTTAAAAAAAAAATAAAGCTTAGGATTCCACATATTCCTAATGCAGAAAAGTCAAAAACCCAGAAGTTTGGAATGTCAGTATTTACATGTCCTGACCTTTCACTTCCATTTACTTCCCTACTCAGAAACCATACCCTGAAGCAAACACCAGGAAAAAAAGCCTGAGTCCCATAAACCCAGATGGAGCATGCTGAGGTTCTGTGACTATATTGTGCACATATAATTAGATTATTGCTGGGAGCTGTGGGAGACCTTACTAAACTGCAAGGTGCTGATCTTTAATAGAGATTATGAAAATAATGATTTCGTGGAGGTGATATTAAATTGGACATTAATTTCATTGTGATGGTAAAAAGCATAACATGGCACAAAAATTACAATGTGTCAAATTTCACGTCCCTGGGAAATGACAGTTAAAAACACTATACCTAGTGAAGGTTTTTGGTTAAACTTGAAAAGCAACGTTGTG
Source organism: Anser cygnoides (assembly GCF_040182565.1). Lineage (NCBI taxonomy): Eukaryota > Metazoa > Chordata > Aves > Anseriformes > Anatidae > Anser > Anser cygnoides. The sequence continues at coordinate 123,308,169 of NC_089873.1, read as the reverse complement.
TTTTGTTTGTTTGTTTGTTTTTGGTTTTGTTTTTCCTCACTATTCATGATTCCCAGAATGTAATAAATATGTTTCTTGAGATCTATAAAAATGAAACAGCAGAAATGCAAGAGAGACATTCAGCAAAGGAAATTGCAGCCCTGTTGATTGAAATATACTGTAATTTCAAATCTTTGTGTATTATATAGGGAATATCACACAACTTCTGTAACAATGCAGTATAAAAACCCTGATATCAAGTAATTCAAAATCAATTTCCTTTCACAAACAATATATTACTCATAGTATAAAAAAATACCGTTATGTCACTATAATAAAAAAAAAACAAACTTTGAAGAATGACCTCCCATACCTTTTCTTCCACTATACTCCTTGTCACCAATTATTGTTGCCTCCATACACATCCTATCAATTTAGTTTCTTCTCATGTACATCTTGTTTACATGGCTCTGACCTCTATTTTTAAATTCTCAGAATCTTTACTCATTATTTTATATACTTTCAAACTATTTAATACACTTTTAAAATTAAACACAACATACACAGCCAAGCTGTATTACTTATTGAGAAACTGGTCCATTCTGAATACCATATTCTAGCTCTTATTACAGAACACAAGTTGCCTTCTGGACAATTAAACACTGAGAAAATATTCTGAACCTATAATTCAGTTCGCCAATCTTACATATCACCATTTTTCCTGTCATTGCTCTGCATGATTGCTTAGCTGCATTTTTTAGAAAGTTAATTTGTTTTAGTTTTTAACCAAACTAAATTCTTGTGTTCATTTTTGTTCCCAATTTACTGCACACTCTTTCCTTTCTCAACATTTAATAACTGCATCAAACAATGGTAGTTTTCATGAAGGTTTTGAGTGTTATCCTGGTAGAAACTGTCTTCTATGCAGAAATTTCACATACAATAAAGTTGTGGCACAGAAGCATGCAGCTACTATGCAGAAGACTAGGCAGAAGCATTTAGACCACAAAAGCTATTGTAAATTGTCTTCATGGACAGTCGGAGCTGAACTGAAGCTCTTCCCAGCCTTCTAATGTACATCTTATATGTTCATCAACTTAACTTCTAACTCTGTGGCTCCTCATTTTTCTTAACAAAGAAACTTTAAAAATATCTGCATAAACTATACCTACTGATTCCTTTTTGTTCAGCATTTATGAATTCTTCTGATTCTACTAATGGAGGATTTTTACACTTTTTTTTTCTTTTATAGGAACAAAACAAATCAAACACATGAAAGACTCAAACCATCTCACATCTAGTTAATATGTTTTGGAAATCTCTAATAATGAATTTCATACAATCATAGAGTGGTTTGGGTTGGAAGCAAGACCTTAAAGATCATCTAATTCTGATGACCTTAAAGATCACCTAATTCCACCTCCCACTAGATCAGGTTGCTCAAAGCCCTGTTGCCCCATTCAACCTGGCCTAGAACACTTCCAGGGATGGGATTCAAATTGATTCAAATTCAGTATATTTGAACCATCAGCATAACAGAGTGTACTGGTATATTAGTAGTAATACTACTATTAAGTAATAAGAAGATACTGGTAATTAAAAAAAAATCATTTTATCCAACAAAATCCAGAAATATTTACAATAAATAAATAAATAAATTTAGGATGAAATCTGAATGCCTCTGTAAGTGACAAAATGTGGTTGTCATTTTATAACCAATTAAAGCAATTAGGCTGTATTTACTATTTTGTAAATCACAGAAATCAAAATCCTTATGAAAATCTGACATCAATGCTCTGAAATAATTGCATACAAACAAGCAAACAAAAATACCCTAGGTTCCTAAAGCTCTGTGGCTGTAAATACTAAAACATATTACACTGCCAAAAAAGGAAAAGGAATGTTCCGTAGGGCCTCTTTATTACTAGTAACTTGAATCCATATGTCCTGAGAAATGTGACTTACATTTAGCAAACTAGAGGAAATACTTAAACCAAAATGAGAATGGCAGAAGCCTTGTCTTTGGGATGATTCACACTAAGGAAAATGTATCCTCCCTTGGCAGCAATCTATCACCAAGAGCAAAAGGTAGCTGGACCTGTGGCATTACTCAACAAACAACATTTGACTTTCCCAGCATAAGATCTTGCACTCAGTGTTCCTTACTCTACCTAAATCTTGGTTTTATATTCTCAGGCCATGGATAATTAAGGTATTCAATGTTAGTAAACTGAGTATAAGATATATCAGGGGATAAAACTATCAAATATCTCCAAATCTTCCCAAATTATATCCCTTGAATATAATGGAGGCATCATCATCACAAAAACACATCCACAACTAAAATTTTAATGAGCAGGGAAAAATGTAATTAAATGTTAACATCTGCCAGGCTGCACTTAGGCAGTCAAGTTAACTGGCCTTCTTCTCAGTAAGTCTGAATATCAGCTAATCTCATCACCCCAAGAAGCACTTACTGTGTTTGACATGTTAAAGTAAATAAATGAAAAGTAATGTGCCTATGTATATTGAAATTGTATACATATATATATATTAACCAAGTAGATCAATTTTGTAAACATTAAAAATAGAGTAAATGCATTTATTCACTTTAGAATTGATAAATGGCATATTCCTTTATGTTCAGAATTAGTAGCCTATGGAGAGGCATATAATTTCTGATTTATATGTCAGATTTGTGCTTTTGTTTAAAGCAGAGCTGCTATAGACAAAGAAAGATAATACAGCTGACCTTCTGTAACAGAAATCCACAATTGAATGACATAAGGTGGTTCAAAAAAAAAAAAAAAAGAGATCATGTGTGTCTGCACAAACCCATGTATCTCACACACATACCCCATCTATCATTCATGTTCAGGAGAATAGCTCCAAGCAGTTAGTTATCAAAAATGCCTTGGGAGACTTTGTAATATGGTTAAGATAAGTGCACAAAGCTTTAATTTTTAAGAAAAAAAAAAAAAGATTATAGAAAATCATTAGCAGCTGAAGTGACAGTAGCCTTTGGGGAATGATCCATCTCATTGCTCTTGAAAACAGAAATCTAGGGACTCAACTCCAGTTCATTTTCACTACCTGAAATTTGCCTTTATCTGACAGGTAAAGACAACTTTCTGTAAAAATCCAGCTCCTTGGTAGTTCGCACACAAAGCAGCCACCAGCATTGTTTTACTGACATATAGTTAGACAGTACATTTGATTACACACAGTTCTAAGATACAGTTAATTGCAGAGTTGCAGCAGAAAACTGCAACTGCATGAATGTCATGTTCGCAGATGTATCTTGAGAAGAGTCTCCTCGGACACACCAAATATGGATTTCAATATGCAAAAATTCAAATTTACTTTTGGCAATCCGAACATAAATAGAACAATGCTTTACAATTATACAAGTAGCAGATTTTTTTGATATGTGGTGGTTTTGTACTAATTCCAAAAACAGCAATAGCACAATTGATAGTAATCATGAATGACTGGAAAATTCCACAAATTACTTATAATATTAAAATCAGATATGGGTATTATTTCTTTAATAAACTATATTGAAAAGGGGATTATTTTGGCTGTCAGAATCATGGATGCATAATGTTTACATTAAATCGCTGTATCCTGAAATAAGCCACAGTAGGAATCTGTTCAAAAAAGAGCTCTGTCAGCAGATGAATGGTTATAATTACCACACAAAGGCAAAAAGAGGAGAAAAAAATATATATCAGAGCATGAAAATACCTATATTTAAGAAACAACAGCAACAAACAACCCAATTTTTAACTAACTAAATAAAGAGTTGACTCAAAATACACATGAGAATGAACTAGAACAAGAACTATTACAATGATTATGCAAGGAGTTACATACATAAGAAACCTCTTTCTCAAAGAACCAGATGGCTTTCCATATTAAAACTATTACATAATTTTAAAATATTATAGCTAAATGTAGAATCATATTTTACAATACAATGTTCCTGCCAAAATTAAGAAGATTAAAAAAAACAAACAACAGCCTGGTAAGTATAGGCCTTACTGCAGATTTGCAATGTTAACTATGTTGAGTAAGTAGCCTCATAAAATAAGCGTTTTGAATTCACAGTTAACATAGTTAAGTAATGAATAGGCATGACTATACTGTGACTATAACAGCAATTCTTAATATGAAATTCTACTAAACAGTTTCTCACATATAGCTATAAATGCAAATTAGATTTCCTAAGTTCCAGATAGACCGTTTCATGTTAGTGCACTCATTTTTGCTATGTGTTAGTAAACAGAAGTAGGTTTGAGATTTAATTCTGAAGTTAATAAATTTCTTTATTTCAGTGTACACATATCACACTAAATAATCTGGAATTTGTACAAGTTTACACGAGATCATCACCACACAGGAAACCTCTAGTGTAGTAAAAGTAATGTAACTTATTTTCTAGAACCAGATAACTTGAATAAACGCAAATTTGTATTTTCATTTCACTTTCAGGGAGCATTTGGAACATCCAGTGCCAGTACGGATAATTAGCTAAACTCTTTGAGCTGTCTCCCCTTTGAAGGTATTTTATCCTTGCACTTGATCATGTCTTGAAATCTATTGTAATTACAATCAATGCTATATGCGGAAATCAGAGATTATGAACATAGAAATAGCATGAAATTCCAGAAAGTTATATTGTTAAAAAAAAAAAAAAAAAGTCTTGCTTCCAAATTGAAATGAAACATCACCATTGATAGCAGACAAAAATACCATAATGTTTGTGCCTGTAGCAAAACTTGTCCTATTTTAGGAGCATCTCATTAAGTCCAATATATTAATCTTTCAATCTATGAACTGTGATTTCCCATATGATCAAGTGGAGTTTCATCTCTGACAGAACTGTAATATTTAAATTGTTTCTTAAATAATGTAAATACAGTGATGAACAAGTATGTTAGGTATGTATGTATTAGGACGTACATAACAGACCTTTAATAGGATAATAGAAACATTGCAATTGCTGACTTTATGAGATAAGGAGACAAGACCTGGTTTCTCTATTTCTCCCACTCACTAAAACTTGCTATGAAAAGAACATTCCTAGAAGCTGGTTTCAGCAGATTTACTAAATATGCCCATAAAACCATTACAATTTACTAAATGTTAGCAGTTACAAGATTTTGGCTACAAATAATCATATTTTGCTATTTTACATCTCTTTGACATAAAAAGTCAGTATTAGAATTATCTTTGACAAATAATAAAAGCATTTTTTAATTTGTATTTGATGTTTGTCCTATTAGATTTCAGGTTTAACTTGACTGATTTCAAGCAATCAGTTTTAAGTCTTACTATACACATTTACTTTGCAGAAAAATGTTCAAAGCAGTTAACACTGAAAGGTTCTTGTAAATAAACCTATTTTTCCTTTTAAGGATTAATTAAAATGGATCATTTCTGAATGGGAGTGAAAAAAAATCACAGTTAAAACACAGAGCTATTCGTGACAGCTTTGTAATTTGATTCATGCAAATCTGTCAGGGATAAAAATCAACTACAATTTAATTTCAAACCTTTTCCAAACAACTGCTGAACAATTTATGCACTACTTTTCTATTTTTACTGCAAGATAATGACAATGATGAATACTTTTACTTGGAAATAAATATTCATTAAGCAGGCTCAGATCAAAACTATACCCTTCCAAAAGCCCACAAATGTGTAAGAACCATTTGCCTTTTCTAAGAGATTTATTTAGGAGAAAGATGGAAATGTTCCCACAAATGCATCTCGTAACAATTTAATAGTTCAGTTAAATTAAACCTATGACAATACTTCTAACCTCAGTAATCAATATTATTAAAGTTGGTGTCAACCCTAATAATACCTAATATATGTGGGTAAACAACAGATTACTTATGGATGTAAATCAGATAAAGGTGGCTCAAATGTAAAGCATTAAAAAGCACTAATCTGAAGTCAATTGCCAGTAAATTGCTTGATGTAGGTCACTGTATTTCCAGCTCATCTAGTAATGAACATAACGAGTTTATAGACAAGGACCAAGTGGTAGCTTATGAGGTATGATTTACATGTTCTATGACTTTTTCTTTTTTTTGGGTGCATGAGTCATTCTATTGAGAGTAATTATTTTAAATGAAGAATGACAATAACATTGGCAGATTGTATGCTCTAGAAATTAACTTGGGGCAGTCAATACTCGTAACCCCCTTAATCTACTGGTACTAAATCAGAAGACGTAAAAGGAATAGTCTGCTGTTACTTCACACCGTCCTATTATCAGTTATATTGTTTCCCTTGCTCCAATATTTCACTGCTATGCTTCACTGGATGAGCTATACTGTCTAGGCTAGGGAACTGAAAACACCTTAATTTTTGAGAATTAATAAGCATAACTATATCTGTGTGCATGTTCATGTATACACACACAGATGCGTAAAATGTATAGGATTTATAGAGATATCTATACAAAAACTATAAATGGGCACTTCGAATGTCCTTACCAAAGCCCCTATTCCAATTCTTCCTAAAAGCTTCTTTCAGACACGACTGTGGAAAAATTCTAGCCTCTCTAGGCTAAAGTTTCCTTTTGTTAAAAACTTTCCTTCCCCAAAATTATCACAGAAAAATGGAAATGTGGTCTCTTCATGCTGGATGACAATTTGAAATTTCTGTAAATATATGCAGAAGTTGAGCATGATTTTTTTACAAGGCTTCACTCACAAGCATTATTCTGCTGAAGCAGATAACTCATTCACCTACTTAGGCTTACAACTTTAATCTTGTTCTCATCTTAAGCCATTCTGTGTTGGAAAAATTCCACCAATTTCAAGGGATTTCACTTTTACAAGTAATGAAGAAACTAGGCAGTAATATTTAAAGTTATATTAACAATACTGAATTAGCTTTTTCTTAACTACAATAGCTATCTACTGGCCAGTATTTTCTGTCTGGTTAATTAAACTCTTAACAATTGCACAGAATATATCCCCAGTTAGACTGCAAGCTTTTGTAGTCTAGCATGCAATGAAACAGCTGAATTTTACTTGGTTTTGCTTCTTTTTCAAAGAAAAAATAAAGCTGACTAAGATTGGGTGTGGACAGGTTTCAAGCACTTACTAATTACTTTAAATTAAAAACACACACACAAAAAAAAAAGAAAAAGAAAAAAGAAAAACAACACTTGAACTACAAATTTACAATTTTAAATATATAACTGTCTCTGTCTGTCCTTTGTTCCACTCCTTCACTCAGGGCCATGCTTTGAAGATACCTTAATGCTACTGCTTTTCTTACAAATGAAACAGATCAAAATAAATTAATCCACCAGTGTCCTTACATTTCATACCAATGTGTTTTCACTTATAAACATCCATATATGCACACATCACAGAGGGGCTGAGTACTTATAAAAGGATATATATAAGAGTGAGCACAGGCTACCAATATACAGAAGCCTCCACATCACAGAAACGTACCACTGTAAAGAAAATTGTCTTACCTTGAGACACTCTTCTTGTCTCAAGAGATCCTCATAATCCTTAACCTGCAGAACAGGAGAATTAAGGCGTTCTTCTACTTCAGACAAGGCTTGCAGAAGCTGAAGGATCTCTGCCAGGTATGTAGAAGGCACATAAGTGGTTTCCACAGTCATACTTTCAGTCATCACAAAAGTTGTATCTTCATGAACTGTTTGCTAGTATAGATATACAACAAAATGCTTCCTTTAGTTTCTCAACACTACACAAATTTATAATTTAATGCAATTTCCAGTTCACAATTAAGAACCAATTAAAATAATTTATAAAGCCAAGAGAAGGAATTATTTGAGTTTTTTTTACATAGATCACTAACATTTCACTAGTTTGTTTGAAATAGCAGGTACTAAATTAATCCATGCAAAAGTATGCAATCTTTTCTTCTCTTGCTCTCTTTCCAAGGAAATGAAGATAGAAAACACAGAAGTTCTCTGAGATTATGGTATTACTAAGATTTAGTGCTAACTCTTTCATTTTAAATTTTCACACCTCTTTAAGAATCTGTCCTTCATTATAGAAATTCCATGCACGTAAAGTACTAAGTCATTTCAAAGTGTCAAATAAAATAATGACTCATATAATAGATATGCGTTCTTAAATAATATTCAACACAAAACTAGATCAACTAAGCACTTACAGCACTATACCTCTCTTCAAACAAGAAAGTATAGTACGGAATGTCATGATTTGAATGGTCTTAAATGAATCAAATTCCAAAAGAAAGGAAGTTCCAGCAATACACCACCTCAGGAAATTAAATCCCCCCCCCTTTTTTTTTTCAATCTGTAATCTGGACAAATATGAACTAGACGCCCTATTCTGAAAGCACATGCATACACCAAATGTAAAGAGATCCCAGAATATTTTGGTTCTGATACAATAGAGAATTGGTCTATAGCGTTTGGAAATATATAGACAAATAAGGTGACAAAACAGTAACAGTAAATTCTCTATATTTATGATTTGATGGGTTTGTGGATCATAGAAAAAAAATAAATAATAATACCAAAAAGTGTGCTTGGAGCTTCATTTATATAAGCTCCAAATAGACAATCACCTTCATCTCCATTAGAAAAGGTAAAAATTGAAAATATAAACTCTGATTTTGATAAGCATAGGCTATTATTTATTTGTTTTATCACAGCATATAGGATTTCTAATGTGGGACCAAGATTGATTGGGATTGATGCCTGCCTTCTCAAAACTATAAACTTTACTTGTTGAGGACCACAAAGAATTTTTACAAGCAATCATTGATAAACATTATCTTAAAAATCATATTACTTAGATGTTCCAGTCCTAATAGAGACGATAATGGATTTTGGAGTACTGTATGTGAAACACAATGGTCCATGGCCCTGGAAAGAACAGCCCTGTCCATCCTTTCATGGATTCTCCTCTCAGTTACCAGTCTTAGTCACTTCGTTCTTCAATTTTCTTTAAAGAGTCTTAATATATGCATTCACACACTCAAGATGATGTATGCATATCACAAATAAAGTCCATGAAGTTATCTCTAGACTTGTGTTATTCTGCCGCATTTTCTATGCAAATTTAATTGCTCTGCTTACATTCTTTTAACTAAATGACTGTCTCAGGACATCTGCTAACACTGAAAACTCTCTAATTAGCATTATATCACTACTATCATTTTTATTATTTAAAACAAATTGCTAAAAAATAAAATAAAATGCCTCCACTCATGTTTCATGAATAATGCTCGGCAAAAATAACAGTTTACCCCAGTTAACCCAAAGGAAAAAAAAAAGTTCTAATTGATTAGATAATGGGAGATTCTCAGCAGGCCACTGAGGCATACAGCGATAAATTTTCATTCCTCAAGACTGTGCTGGGACAATTCTACATGCAGCAAAGAACTTTAGATCCACACAATGAACAGTTTAACTACAATTTTGTTTTCCTTTTTTGACTGAGAAGACAGAATAATTATATTCACAGTTATTAAAAGCATGGTAAGGGTGCAAGGTTAGTTACTAAGGTTACATAAATATGTAAACTGTAAAAAATAACAATAAAAAATAATTAAATTCTACAATTGTATTTGCTTAATCCCTTTTTAACCTGAATTTAGCCTAACTCTGTATACATCTTGTATACATATAATAACTATTTACATAAAGTAAAATCTGTGCCTTCTTGCTCTAAATAATTATTGAAATCAGACAGAAATCAAGCAGAAATTTGATGTGTGAGCACTTCACAGAATATCATGTCTGATTAGTTACAGTAGCACCAAAACTGGGTTTCTTTCCACCACTGCTACAAACAAGTGATAGAAAAGCACTGCTCCAGGCAAAATTAGTTAAAATCTGAAGACGGGGTGGACTTTGTATGACCTATATGATCTACTCAACCCTCAAAATATGTGTTATATTTAACTCCACAAATGCTAATGAGCTGTATGCAGCCAAACTTTCATACTTCCATTTACAGAAAACTCAACATTGTTATTTCTGACAGCTGGACAATTACTGGTGTAGTTCTACAGGAAACATGACTCAGGAGATTTCTAATCCAACTGAGTCATTGATGTTTATATTACTAGTTAAACTGTAAATTACTGCAGCTAGATGAATAAATAGATGGATCGCTACATGAAAGAAGTCTACTAGAACCAGCCCTCATGTTTAGCAATATTATTTCATACTTTATTCTAAAGAAGTGTAACAATCCAAATTAACAATTTTTGAAACCTATTTAAATAAAAGATTTCAAAATGTGATAAAGCTGAAGAAGTGGGTGTTTCAAGACATCGCAGGAATTCCTTTCCTTCTGTCTTGCCTTCATCAATAGTGTACCAGAGCCCAGAATATGGCATTTTGCACTAAGGAATGAAGGATAGGCATTTGCAGAATTGCTAATTTTAATCAGAAAAGAAGGGATTTTTTTTTGGTTTGTCCATTGATTGCTGTAATTATCTTGAAGATACAACAGGCACAGTCCTTCCCTATATTCTGGACAAGCTATATTACCAGAAATGCACCACTGAAATTGAATTGTATACTAGCATTGCAATAAGAAAAAAATAATAACAATAAAAGAAAGGAGAACCACCTGGGAACCACCACTTTGAAAAATAATAACAACTCAATAAAGATGTATGTAATTGTTAATGCCAAAATGGTTAATGAGAAGCAAGGTAGTTAACATTTTATAAAGATTAAAGATAAGAAAAATATAAGAAATTTTAAGTTTTCTTAAATTAGAAAATTTAACTTTTTCAAGAATGATTTTAAATACACTGTATTGAATGAATTGGCAGAATACATAAGATAACTATTTAAAAATACCTGAAAATATTTGAAAACAGATAACATTTTAAAAAGAATATAATACAAATAAACATGAATGATGAGGGAAATGCTGTTGTAAATGGCTGTTTTCCATCATTATTTCTGCAAAATAACTTCTAATTGATGTTAATTTCTTTTGTATTTTTACACAATTATCAGTAATATACTGATGTGCAAAACATTTTGTCGTCTCTGAAAAAGCAGTTTCTTTTGGGTAAGGCTTAGCATTTCATACATTCCTTTTTACAAAATGTCATTATCAATAAGTTGAATTTTCTTCTCCATCATTAGCATGTTTTTAATCAAGGGATAGAATCTTTCCATATATGTGGCTCTATGTACATATGATAAATAAACAGATTTTATTGACAGATAAGTTCTACCTGGTGCAACACAAAGAAATAACTCAAAGAGCTGCACCCTACAAAAAAGACCAATATACAAAACAAAATGAAACAAAGAAAAAAAAACAAAAACAGGAATAAGGACATTTTTGCCAGCAAATCAATATCCCCACAAAAGAAGTATCTGTAATTACGGTTCCTTACCTCTATGATAATATTATCTTGTACTGTCACATTCAACTAGCCTTGGAGCTAGTTTATTTTCTATTAATACTGGAAAATCATGTGTGTATGTGTCTATGTACGTATGCATCTATCTGTCTGTCTGACTCTCACCATTTCACCCTTCTCAGCATACACATTTTGTTCCCTGTTTCTGCAAAGGGAACAAATCCCAATATCACTTCTGCTATTCCAACAGTTTATAGCCCCAAAGCCTCCAACTGTTCTACATTGACCTTGACAAGTGCTCTATTTTTGGTGTCTTCTCAGTATAGGCATCCAAATTAATAGCAACCTGAATGCACTGTGGTTTTAAGTTAATAATTTCACACAAACAGAATATGCAAGAGGAGTGAAGTAGTAAACTACTGTACCATTACACTACCCCTAGAAGCATCCTGATGAGAAGTTTGGGAAAAGACAAAGAAGCATGTGCTTCCTCCTGAAGTGAACTAATACTTAAGCATTCTTTACTAGTGACTAGTTGACTAGCTGCATGAGAGTGTAAAAAGTCAGTCATCTCTGAGGAATAAAGGTAGATATGCTGATCCGAAAAAAATGAAGCAGGTAGCAGACACCTTCTGGAAGAAGGCAGACATGCTTCCAAGAGTCCAATAAACTTCTCAACAGTTTATTGCTTTCTAGATCAAACTGTAAAGTACATGAGATTCACTAGCCCACAGTCAGCACCAATCTATCAGATAAAGATTTAAAAATGCAAAAGAGTGATCGAATGGTGTCAGAGATCAATAAAATCTCTTTCAAATATATATTTATATGTAAAGAAGCTTTTATACACTCATTTCTTTGCCGACTGTGAGAGATGATGTCAGCTGATGTTCAGAAAGATAAATTCTGTATCTTCATTACTGCTAGCACATCTTATCTGTGTGTATATATTTAAAAGGCAGATCAGAATGATACAGAGAATATGGAATTATTATTATAAGACTGGATGGCCTTAGTCAATCATAAACAAGTTATCCATCAGTACAAAAAAGTAGCATCTCTCTCAAGTACAGAAAATTTTTCATCCTCATTACAGGATTTAAAATGTATAGAATGTTTATGTAATTTCATAAAGTCAAGGCCCTAAAAGGCATTTGGCAGCATCAAAATATATTTAAAAAAATAAATAATAATTTTTTTACATTTTCAAGTAAGAGACTAACTACTATTTTCTCATGTGATTTTGCTACTTATGCATGATTGTAATCCATGAAGGCCTGCACAATACAATACTTAAAACATAGACTTTAATGACTGTATCCAACTTTATCAGTGACTTACATAAAAACTGAAACCTTAAAAATACATATGATTACATTCACCACAGTAGCCCCAAACTAAGAGTGAAATCTATGCTAATACCCAAGTACTAAAAGGTTTTTTGTTTGTTTTTCATTTTTTTAAGTAAATTAAGTGCCAGTGTTTCCAGGATTTGAGATTATGGGATAAGTATTTTGACTTACACTATATTCAGGAGTGCAAACAAGAAATGTTTGCTTATGAAACATTTCCTTAGACTGATATTGCTTAGTGAATTAATTGCAGGCTGAGGGATTTCAACAGAAGAGCAAATCAACTTTTTATTGACAGTCCAACACTGAAATGTGACGGAATTTAGTTTTGGAAAAATACTGTGTTTAAACCACTTATTTTTTTTTCTCTTGGAGTTTTCTTTCTGTATAGTACACAATTCAAAACAAAGAAAAGTCAAAAACCTGAAACCCAACCTGACTGATATCAGAAATATACAGATACAGTAACCAGGAATCTTTTTGCCCACTCCTCACTTCCATCAGCTCAGAGATCTGCATTCTGTTAGAATAGAAAGTCATTCATGGACAGAGAGTGATTTAGATCTTAACAAGACTTCACCATTCAGGCATATTTTACTGTCTGAGAAATGCTGCATTAATGCTTTTTTATTTTATGAGCTATAGATGAAAAGAAATAAAACCACTTAAAATGAAACTTCTTCATAACAACACTAATTTGAAAACATTTCAGAAAATTTTACATGCTAAAAATAGCAATAGAAAATTGCAGGATTTGATTTTGAAAACTATAATCAACATATATAGACCAGAGTGAATTTACTTTCACTGTTCTACTTTTGACCTTCCGAGTTTGAATGAAATGCTAAGTTTTTTTCCATAAGGAAAAGGTCTGTTCCCTGTTCTTCAAGGCTTAAGTTGTGGGATTTCTCCCCAAAAGTCTGATAGTCATCCTACACTCTGATGAGCTCTGTATGGTGGACTGGATAGATCCCTATGGTTACTTAGCTCAAAGACTTGGAAGAATTTTTATTCCACCCTCATTTCTTTTTGTACCCTTTGAAAGCATTATTTTTACATTGAGATGAAAGAGACAAAAGTTATAATGACTAATTTTCAACATTTAACCCAAAGTAATTAGTTATTATATTGGTGGTATTCACAGTTTTAACTTTGTTAACTTCGTGGTTTTTTTGTTTGTTTTGTTTTCTTTTTTTTTTCTTTTTTTCTCTCTCTCTCTCTTTTTTTTTTTTTTTCCCCCCCTCAAGGACATACATTTATAACTTAAAAACTATGATAAAGTATTTTGGTGCTGCAGTGAATCCTCTGTATTCTGCAAACCCTCAGGCCTTTAGAACCCACAAGATGTAAAATATCCTGTATGGAGAGGTAAAATGAACAGCTTTGGTAATCCCCTTTCCTTTTCCAGTTGCTTAACAGTGATTTTATTTTATTCTGGTTTAGATAATTGTGTCCATATCCGGACACGATCAGTACCTCACCTCAGGCTGAGGTACTGCTGCACATTGAACTCAGTTGCAGCTTATCTGAAAACTTACTCATTGACTAAAGACTTCCTAGCATTCACACAAAGGAGAGGCTAATGTGACTAGCACAAATTGGAAATTCTGTCATATTCTAAGTGCAGTTCTGCTATTGATTTTTAACCTTGACAACTTCTATCATTATCCATTTGTTAAGCAAAGAGAAATTAATTTCAAATGTGATGGGACTGGGACATAAGACTCAAATACTTTATTATTCTCTGTGACATAAACCAGGTCTTTTGGAAAATAAAAGAAAATGGAGTATGTGTGTGATACATACATAAGATAGATAATGTGTATCTTATGCCATATCTGCAATGCTACCATTCATGAAGAAAGACAAAATCTAATAGTATTATGGCCTAATTGACTGATTTGAATTACTGGGATTTAGAAAATGTCTTGTTGGAAATAAACTATGCATATATGTTAATTACTTCTGATAAAAACTGGATTATCACAATCCATTAATTGCAGTAGTTCAAAACTGAAAGTTTGTATGTAGTTTCATGTGACTTTAAAAAGGTATTTGTACCTTAAAATAAAATGGAATTAAAAAAAAAATAAAGACTATAATTCATAACCATTAAAACAACACTGCTCAGGCCATGTACAGTCCCTATCTGTGAGTCAAAAGACAGAGCCATTGTCTATTTAATACTTCACAAACAACTGGTTCCCAAATCACTCACAATTTGATATTAAATCTAGACAATGAAGCTTGTAATTTTTTTTTTTTTTTTAATTTAAGGAACCTCGACATATTACATTTGAATAAAAGCACATTTCAAAAATAATACATGATCCATTTTATATATATCTCAGCTGATTTTGCACCCATATGTTTATCTAAAAAAAGCTGCATGTTGGAACCATTTAATTTAATTCTTTTGTTGTATAGTAATGCACTAAGATGGAGATGATTTAATTACATAGCATTTTATAATTCTTACCCCTTTTCATGCATACGTCTGTCCACAGAAGAAATCAGTATCTTAATATCTTAATAATAGAAATCAGCAAATAAGTAAATGCTTAGGTACTCATGTTACATCTTGGAATGAAAACAAAAAATCAGAACACTACAACATCTACATCCTAGACTGGCTTTAAAACAGGTATTAAAAATATGTATTTAGTATCTTGTATGGTTTTACCTGGAAAAGATGTTTGGAAGCGATTATATATGTAAACCTTCAGCAGACAAAATGTATTTTAAAGTTTTTATACTCCAACTATAGAATAAATAAATCCATAGAGCTGTTAGCCATTTCTGCCATTCAAATTGTAATATTTTTCACAGTTGCAAAAATACATACATTATCAAGGAAATGTCATACTTTTTGAGGAATACTTAGGGAAGTATTTAATTGACACTTTAGAAAACTGAGTTCTTCTACACAGTCCTCTATATCCTTGTAACCATGACATGCAATTGTGACAGTGTCTGTGGGTTATTAAACCAGCAATATACACTCAAATTCTCCCACGCAGCAGGAACTAACCTTAAGAATGGAAGGAATTTCAAAATATTTTTCATCAAAACTGAATTTCAAAACTATTTTTCTAGGACAGTAATAAGCTACAGAGAAGAAACAATACAGATTGTGACAGAACAAGTTTCTACATGTTATGCTGGTGGGCAGCCTTCCTAGGATAAAATTTTGGTCAACATTAACTTAGTGTCTGACTTATTAAGACTGCAGAGGTGCCATGTTCACAACACAGCATGAAACTTTAGGGCTGTTTTGAATTTTATCTGTAACTCTGAGGACTGACCACTGAGGAACCAATATATATTAAATAAAGCACAGATATGTAAGAATGTAGCCCATTTGATGTCCAAATTGATGAATCCATTTTTAAATTCACTGTTGCTTTGTGATACTAATTTTGAAGATATTTATGATAACTACATGTCAGTTGTTTGTGGAGATAATTTAGAAAATAATCTAAAAATACCATTAAAGTACCACTATAGTGTAACAGCTATAGTGCTAACAGCTTCAAAAAGTGACATCCTAAGCCTTAAACAGTGCCACTTTCCAGATATGTTAAAAAGCATTACCTAATTATTTTCCTTATTTATTTCTTTACAGAAAAGGTAATGTAAATTTGTAGAGTTGAGATCATGCAGAATAATAAGTTTTTCATTTAGATTGATTTTTTAAAATAACATGCATGAAATTGCTGTCAATCCAGCACTAATTAAATATACCTACATAGATATTAAAAAATCATACTGCACATATAGAAATTTACTTTGACATGCACCTGTATGAATATACTCAGATACATCCATTAAAAAAGAAAAAAAAAGAGTAAGTGACATTGACATCCTTAATTGTTGACAGGAAATGAACATCATCTCTTAAAAAGATACTGTCACTTAGGGCCAGATCACTCTGCAGCAGGTCTTTCCCCTTATTATTTAATTCAATAGTACAACAGTCATTTTGACAGCAAATTCCTCACCATGTAATTTATTATGCTAATAAATTATGATATACCAGTGAAAATAAGATGGCAATTAACTGGTTTGTTTTTCCAATAGCTAAGTAATTATAAGGAAGGAAATATTATACAAGGATAATGCTATTTTGGCCAAAGAAAAATGAAAGGAGAGACAACTACGTTGTCACATGATTCCATAACCAAAGGCTGCTAGTCTTGTTTCCATCTCTACAATACAGAGAACAATAAGAAAAGACTGTGACATGGTTAAAACTATATTCTAATAACCACTTCATATAATTTAAAGACAGGATCCTAAGGCAACCTTAGACAAGTTGTGGCAAGACTTTTGCCATGTGATGAGTTAAAGATGTTGAGTTTCTCTTTCAAATTATGGAATGTAATTCAGATCACTTCATTGAAGATTATAAGATAATGAAAACAGAGAAAAACCTTTTCTGTAAAGTTCTGTCATCAACAAGAAAGTGTTTTTTTTTTTTTTTAACTTCACTCTATTAAAATACTGTAGATTTGCAGTGAAGATAGTGAATATTATACAGCATTAATAAACAAATAAGAGAGAAGAAAAAATCACTTCAGGAGAAAACTCAAAATACTGTAGCAGATTGTTCCACTTCTTACAGAAGAAGGGTATAGGTGACCTTCACTTACATTACCATGACACTGTAAGCATTCATCTTAGACACAGAGAAGGCAAAGTGCATTTCAAAATGAACCTTTAAAACTAGCTCCTCTTCAGCTACATCCAATACCTATATTCAGTGTACTTCCTCTAGCTTTCTTGCCAGAATCCTAAATTAGACATAAAACTAGAAGTATTTGAAATAGAATTAAATTATTTTAAATGAATTTTCTAATAGTAATGTTTACAAATTTCCATGTTGATGGATGCTATAAAACTCGTGTAAACAGCTGTGATTCTCTTCCCAAAGATTCTCATTCATCCTCACTCCTCTCATCCCACAGTCAAAAAAGGCCAGTGTTTAGCTGCACTGTGTAAAGCTATTTGTTTAAACAGCTGCTACTGGAAATGTCAGAGAGGTGCAATGGTGTCACAGGATCACCTCTGTCCTGTCCTTGAGACCTCCAATGCACAAACATGAAACAGAAACTGTATTCTAATCCATCACTATAGAGTTCTTTTTTTCCAGTAGGTATTTTCCTGTTTTGCTTTTCTAATACTCTTCATTTCATCCTCTCCCCAACTCCTCATGCCAGTAAAGACAAATTAGATTGTCCCTTCTTTTTGGCACCCATTACTAGTTCATTTACTGAAAGAAATACTTAAGTAATGGTAAGAGAAAATACCCATTTCATTCTAATGCTGCAGGTTGTGACAGTTGAATGACCTAAAATGATAACAGCATATGAGCATCAAAGAATTCACATTATTTGGATGAAGACACATAATTAGGACACCAAGTTTTGTGTTTATCTAACTGTGACAGATTTATTTCAGTTAATGTTGGATTTATATTTTAGAAAATATTTGTATAGGTAAACATGCGTTAACAGTAAAAACAAACTTAGATTTCATTAGGTGAAGAAAATGGAGCTCCACAGGGAAATACTAACTGAAAACTGGAAGGTGCCCTTAAAAGAGTGAAACTTCAATTTAGTTCAAACTCTTGCATTTCAGACGTAAACTTGATCAGCCCTTAACCTGGTTCCAGAAATTGATTACATACTCTCACACCTGAAATGATCACCCAATTAGGAGACACGTAGTTAGAATTTCTGAATGCTTTATAGAATCTTTAACAGAAAAATATTTTATTTGGAAAATGAAATTTACAATATCTGTTTCATAGTAAGTACTAACAATACTGGTATTTTGTTCATTTAGCAGGTAATTGCATTTAACTGTTCAGTCTAAACCACTTACCTTGTAGACATAAATATTTTGGATAGTTATTTTCTTTATTCACATTCTTGTGGACCACATAGTCTAATTGGTACGAAAAAGACTCTCTCTTGATGTTTTTATTTGATCAACTCTATTATTTTTTTCAGGATAGCCAAAATCCAGGCCCAAATATTTCAGAAGTAAAATGAACATAAATTCTGATAGATTTTTTTTTTGTCACCAATGAAATTACTGAAATGACGTAAGCCTATTTTTTCACTGGCAAATACAAAAATATTTATATAATTTTGACAGTTGTTACTAAGTTGCAAGAATAATATTCCTCCTGTCCTAAAAATACTCTGCCTTACTACTAACAGCACACATAGTTCCCCAAAGACAGAAAAAATAAAAGTACATGAAAGCAGAAATAATTTTGGATAACTTGATAAAATATGGTAATAGGACATATAAAATAAGAATTTATATTGTAGGTTCTGCACCTGTGTTCATCTCACAAAATATTTCTTTTTTAAAGATAAAGGCCTTCAGTATCCATGCAGAGTAATCTCAGTCATTGCAATAAAAACAAGTCTAAACTGATTGATGACATAAGCATGCTCATAGACTGCTGAAATGAAAGCACTGAAAAAAAAATCTATAACACAGGCATTAACTAAAACAAATGTAATTACTTATGCATAATTCATATATCAATAACTGATTTTGATCCAGATTTGAATTAAACTATGTGAATCAAACTTTTTCTCTGAAAAGATGTCATTTTTATCACCCTGGAATAATGCCAACTGTTGTAAAAATAAATAAATAAATAAATAATTCTTGGAAGATTTAGGTTTAGACTGTCTCAAAGGGGACTGGTATCTTTTCTAAAAGACTGTGCCTGCCAAATCTTAATGATTTTAGATTCAGCAAAGATAATCTGGAAATAACGTCCCTGGACCTCCCCAATGTTATTACTTTTATTTTTGTAAAACAGACATGCAATTCTATTATTCAAAAGTGCATACTGCTCTAGCATTAAACATTAATGGCTTGGATTTTGAAGAGCATCTTCAGCTTCCATGAATTTCACTGAGATTTGATGGTTTAATCATCATTTTAATTTTTAGCAGAGATGAAGTAGAACACTAAGCTTTTCTTAACACAGGAATCTGAAAGTTGCCACACTAAAAACTGAATTTTCTGCCCACAGTTTATTTTCCACATACATATAAAAACACTCTGTGGGAGAAGAAACTCTTAAAACAACATGAACTCCAGTAACTTTTTCCCATTCAATGTAATTTGGAGCAGCTTTGCTTATTTATCAAGTTTAATCTGTTATTGGAATAAAACCTTCTTTTAACTAAAGAATTGCATACTACACTGAAAATTTTCATGTGACCAAATTAACTTATACCAAATTAAATTATGTCTCAAATTGGCATTAAAAAGAACATGTGGTGTTTGAGGTAAAAAAAAAAAGAAAAAAGTTAAGCTTTTTGTGTAGTGGAATGTAGTTTTGCTTTATCTTTTAAATTTGTTCTCAACTACATCATACCTTATTAACAAAATTGGTCACAGAACATTCCTCTTTATGTATCTATATACAGAGATATATATCATATATATCTTCTATATCATACATCTATATATACACATGTATATATCTGTCAAATTGTTGCTGGATTTGACTACTACATATCTGTGAAAGAATCAAAATTTTATGAGAATTTACCATGATAGCGAGAATCAATTCTTATATTGTTATGTATCCTTTTGACAGAACTTCCCAGCAAAAATGGGTGAAAAGTAAAGTCAGGGGGAACACGATTATTCTGATTTCACACTTTGATATCAGAATTATATTAGCTCCAACAAACATAAGAAATGAGCAATTCTGTCATCAAGCCACATATTTAAAGGCAGCATCTTGCTAAGTTTATTCAATGAATCACAATGAATTGAAAGATACACAGTACAGCTAAATCCTCATTGCTTTATAACAACAGCTTTCAATTATTAAATAAGTATTATTGTATACATCATTAATTACAAATGAAAAATGCAGATTTTTTTCTCTTTAAAAATAAATTCATTTCTATATTTTTATTATATGTTTTTATTCAGTTGGTGGTTGAAAAATAAAATCTCTGTGAAAGTTATTTTTGCTGGCATACGCATGTGTTCAAGTGAACAGTCTGAGTTTTTGTTTTTCTTTTGTACTTTCAGATCTTGAACAAACAGTTAACTAATCCTCACAACATCCCTGTGAGGTAGGTACTTTCTTTGAAAAAAGAAAGAAAGAAAAAAAAAGTCAAGAAATTCACTTTGTTTTAATGATTCAGCAAAGCCAAAATTAAAACTGTAACAAGTCTTGCACTTCTTATCATTGTGACTTGAGCCGTGAAAATAAACTGCCCCTCACCAATTTCAGTATCTTCTGTGAAACTTCTAACATATGTCATATGAATACCAACATGTTCAGTAGAGATGGGTATTTTTCATGACAAATGAAAAGTATACAGTATATTACTGTACACCTGTACACATGTAAATTTCTTTGAATAATGTCCTCATTCCACAGATAAATATTGACAAGTAGCCTTCTTGCATGAAATATTTAAGAATACTTAAACATTTAACGACTATGAGATATAAATATATTATATAAATAATATATTTCAACAATAAAAATACACGTAATGGTTACATGACTAAAATGTCAATTACTGTATTCCATTGACCAATTTAAAAGTACATGTGCAGATATATTCACTTTACATATTTTGAAGAAAAATATGCTAATATGTATTTTTATTGGTTTG
The DNA here is from genome assembly GCF_040182565.1 of Anser cygnoides. Taxonomy (NCBI): domain Eukaryota; kingdom Metazoa; phylum Chordata; class Aves; order Anseriformes; family Anatidae; genus Anser; species Anser cygnoides. The sequence goes on along the minus strand of NC_089873.1, from coordinate 123,286,787 downwards.
CTGGTAAAATTTTATAATGGATATACTTGTTTGCTGTCATGGTAGGTGTTAGGTGATATAAAAACACATGTTTTGTATAAACTGTACATTCTTATTTCTTTCCTATCAAAAACCCAAATATATTAATTATTTAAAAACAAACAAACAAACTTATTTACAAAACAAAGTGAAGCCTGCTCTAGCTCCACGCCAATAAAATGATTTGCAACTGATTACATTCATCAACTTTAATATAAACTATAGTAAACTGAAAAGAGTAATCAGATGGAACAAGATTTAATAACATACAAACCGAAGTTAACGTTTCTCCGATTGTTTCCATTAACTGCATAGCTATCCCAATTATTGTTTTTATATATAAATTACATAACTTAATAGTTGAAAAGTCCAAAATAAATACGGGTTAATAGACTCGGTACATCAGAGGGCTGTATTGACAAAAAGGGTGTATACATTATTGCTGATTTTTGGAAGTCTTTTTCTTTTTTAAAACATGGCTAACCACATATAAAATAGAAATAACGCTTTCTGGTTTTAGATATTCATTGCCCTCTTAATATGGACCCTCTGCAGTCAACAAGAGATAAATTTTATTTATGTAACGATAAATAAAATTATATTTTGTTAAAACACCTCTTTTCCACTAACTTTTTTAAGACCACAGAAGAGCACATAATGCAAAAACTTACTTGATATCAGTTATCAATCTTCTGTTAAGTCCTATAAAATCAAAAGGTCAAACGACTATAAGCACAGTAGTACGCATGGCAAGCAAAACCTGCCATATGAGTGCAAAACCAATCTTTTGCAACCTTCCAAATGGATAATTTGCCCAGTATCTATTTTGATCATAAGCCTGGAACGGTGACAGCTTATTTCCATTTTATTTATCCAGTTACTGCAGCATAAATAAACTAGTAAGAATAATTGTATTTTATATTTAATTAAACCCTTGAAAATCAGAAGACATTAAGTTGGCTCAGAAAATGATGTTTTCATCCTGTTCAATCTAAAACTATTTAAAAGTTTCTTGCAAAACACTCCGTTTCGTTTTCAAGCATTTGAAGAAGAGGCCGTGTATGCATAGTGCAAGAAGAAATTTTCTAATCTCTTCTATATCTCTAGGTATAATGTGTATTATGGATAAATTAAAAAACAATTAAAATTGGCATGGGATGGGTAGTTTGAAAATAACATTATTTCTGATTTACACATTTACTGAACAAAATACATGCATGGCAAACTGACTTTTTTAAACTGGAAAATGTTATGGAAAAATAATGAGGCAACAGAAATAAACACAAGCTTTTCATTGCTGAGTTTTCTGTAACTGGCTAATTTAACTTAAGGGCAATTTTAAGACCAAAACAGAGAACTATTGTATTATAATATAAAGATTCCCCCAGTTGCAAACAATAGTGTTTTTCTTATTAGTATCTGAAGAGTTGACACTGACCCTGAAGCTCTCAATGTTAGTAGGATTCTGTTAGTAGTAGCAGGTGCAAACATATGGGTTTGCCAGTAACAACTCACAATTTCTGCATAGTTGAGTCTTCGAAACTGAGCAAATTTGCTCTCAAAATCTTGCCAGCGCTTGCTGAGCTGTATCAGGGTTGGCTCCACTGCTTTTGCAGCCCCATCCTTAGACAAGCGTTCAGCCTGCCTGTGCACCGCATTCAGATCTTCCTTCTTCTTCTCCAATTCTCCATCAATCTCCTAGTGAGCAAAACCAATACAGGGCCCAGGACAGTTAGCTAACTAGATCAATCAACTTAAAATTAGCAAAAAAATTCTGTCAGAAATTCCACTTCAATTTTATTGTTGCAATTAAAATGTACAGCTATTTGTTATCTCACAGTTAAACAAAGCAAAAATAACTGAGATTGAGGAACCCCCTTGGAGATGGGCTGTAGATAAACTAACAACTAGTATACACTGAAAACTAGTTAGCAAAGGCCAACAGTTTCCACTTCCTGATTCTTGCTACATTGTGATGGGCAATTGGAGATTTTTTTATTATTACTATTTTTTTTTAATCAGTAAGGCTCAGCATATTCAGGACAAACAGTGTTCGGACAGTTTACAAATATGTTATTTGAATCCTTAACATATTACTTAACTCCTGTTTTACTTTGTGGGAAACTCAACAGAGAATGAAGCAAAGAAAGACGATGCAAAATAAACTAGGAAAACCTTTGACAACATGTAAATAAATCTATAGAGTTTGACAGTGATATGTGAATATGTTCTGATGAAAATGAATGTGCTAACATGAGATAGAGGTCATCCATATATCGGTAAGTCATTTGTTCATCTGGAACAAAGATACATAAAATCAATTACAATTTTTACTAAAAAACATTTGATGCTTCTTAATACATTGCACACTCCATATCAATAAAAAATTTATTTACTGTTTCAAATAATTTATATAACAATCCATATAACAAACAAATACAAGATATAGCACAACAAAGAAATGTTAATTTGAATACAAATTGTTATTGTTTGCTTTATAATAAATCAGAAATAAAGTACTGAACTGATATTTCTCTACATCTATTGGAATATTTGTTGTATTTCCATCTTTTAAATTAAGAAAGTATCACTCAAAAAGATCTACCATTCATTGTCATCTCAAAACAACATTACCTTTAGCTTCTGCTCATCTTTGTGGTCTGGTAGACTGGCTAACTTTTTCTCAATGTCATCCAGCCATGTCATTAGGTCATCAGCCTGTCTCTTGTACTGATACCACTGATGAGATATCTCTAAAGCCTTTTTTCTTCTTTGAGACCTCAAGTCCTGTTCACAGTGCAGACATTATTAGAATATCAATTAAAGGCTTATAAAATATGAATTGGCATGTGTGCACACTGAAGGGAAAAATGAAAATTAGGCCACTATTTTTTAATTAAATGTTGATATTTAAATCAAGTATGTAAGTACTTGAAAACAGAGTATTTTCATCAGTTCAACATATTATTTTTATCTGTTAAAGGTAGCTGAATAAGCCAGAGACAGTCACCAATGTTTAGAGAAGTTAAGACTCTTACATAAATATCAATATTCTTATACACTTCTCAGAATACTTACTGGACAGATGGAAACACAGCCCACCTGTTATCTAGCTATAAGTGGGATTTCTTGTTTTGTGGTCTCCTGTGAAATTCTAGCCTGCATGCAAATTCTGTAGCTATTCAAAAGAAAATCATTTCAATGCAGAAATGTATATAATACCAGGTTGCCTTTTTCTAAAGTAAAGACCATTTACACACCAAATGTCTTGTGTTCATGACTCAGCTTTATAAAAGTGTGAAAACTTCTCCTAACAGGATATTCACAAATGTTGTTTTCTTGTATTATTAAATATATTCTACTTGAATTTGCTTTAACTGTTTAGCTTCTCTCATGAAGAATTCAGAAAATATTTTCACTGCTATAACTTCTTATTAAGAAGTAACTTGAAACAAATTACTTACATATTTTAGATAAAAAGTACTTGGAATAATTTGCTACAACCATTCTTGAATTTTATTTGACAAAGCTGAATGCCTTAAATGAGCCACCCAAAAGAAAGTCAATTGCTCTATTCCATAAAAACAGACAGTAGGGATCTGGTCAACAGACTATCTGTAAAGTTTTCTTGTTTCTCCTTAGAAGAAATTATGTAGTCCAAGACAAACTTAATAGATTTCTTTTAAATGTGGAGATATATATAGACAAACTTAATAGATTTCTTTTAAATGTGGATATATATATATATATATATATATTCCTGCTATTCTTTTACGGAATTCACAGAGATCTGCAAAACCATAAAAATTAAAATGAAATCCACAGGAAACAAAAGATGCTGCTTGAAAATAAGTGATAATAAGTGTAACAATGCCGTGCTCCTGGAAACAAGAACTACATGAAAAATTTCAAGAGAAAGAAAAATTATTCCTGCCAGAAAGATGTAAAATTCTGCTACAGTAGCCAGAGCCTATGCCTCCAGGTAAGTGAAAAAGGTGACCTTCCATCTACGAAATTCTTCCTTTCCTCACTTTTATTTTTCCCTGGGAGGATGACACTCCCAATTACATCTCCCAGCTTGTCCAAATAGGATTAACTGTAGATGTTTCTAGGTACAGTATCATATGGTTATACCTCCTTCCATCTTTGAAATAACCCAGAATTTAGATACATTATTTTGGTTTTCAGCCTCTTAGCTGCCAGGTCTATTGATATTACCATCTACCCTATCACTATTTTAAAGAGGCTGGAGCTACTTTTCCACCTGAAAGAGGACAACATAAATTTTTTTTCCCCCTAATGAATTAAAACAACTTATTCGTTGCAACAAGTATGTTCTAAAACTGAAAATCTAAGTTCATGAGGTCTGATTGTAGCTAAGGTCTTGACTGCTGTTGCAGAAACACAAAACATGCATAATGTTAAAAAAAAAAAAAAAAAGGATTATCATTGCAGTCCAACTGGCAATCCCAGGTTGTAACACTAAAGACAAAACAGCACTTGTTAAACTAGATATTTAAAATGTCTTTCCAAGGCATCAAGAGAAGTGTAGAGGCAAATATATGTTTATAGCTGAATAATTTCAAATGACTTATCTCTAAATAGTAATGAGGATCCATTTAACTTAACAGAGCATTGTTGAAATGAAACAAAAAACAGTTTTAGTTGCATATGCTTATAATTGTAGCTCTTATACCTTGAGAGCATTATGTTTAGTCTGCAACAGCTGTTGTTTTATCTTTATTTCCTCCCGTTTTCTCTCATCTGTGATTCTTTTTTGAAGTGTGTCACCCCTTTGCAGCAATTCTTTCACTGTGCTCTCATCGTCTTCACTCTGATTTAAAAAAACAAATAACAACAAAAAACAGGTAAAATGGGCATTTAATCTAACTATTACATAAGTACTAGGAGATCTGGACATATAAACATGCACTTCCTCTGATAAAGTAAACATCTAAAAGATACTTGTAGTTCTACACTGAAGGTCCAATAACTTTTACTTATTTTCTATACATGTATGCACTTGAGAGGTACAAGTAAGCAGCATTTGAACACCTACACGTTTGACATTAGATCTTACAGAGCATCTAGGATAACATGATGAAAACATTCAAACCAAAGAGTTTAAGTATTTTTGACTTTAAAGCAGAAAGAATAGATACATGTAAAATACTCTACATAATTGACAGTAGTCACTGAAATTACCAGTATGCTAGAGGACCATGTGATTCCTAAGCATTTCATACAATAGCATCATCACAATTCAAAACACCTATTCTGTCATTGAATACGCACTATGCATTTTTTACACAGAAACTGAGTCTATACCACAGATTTGGAGACAGTTATCTCTTGAACTATACTAAACATTCCTTGTAAAGAAACAGAACAAAATATGCTGAAGCAGTGGAACATTACCCTACCATTCACTTAGAATTTATCTCTACAGTGAATACTACCTCAAACTTCTTATGTTTTTCCTGAAAAAAAAAAATATATATAAGGTAATGTATACAAAATATATAAAAATCTTTATATGTAAAAATATGTATTTATATATAATATATAAAAATTTTTATATAGAAAGATTTCCTTTCAGCATTGATATGAAATAACTATCTTTGAAGAATTCCCTTAACGGAAAAATAATACTGATTTTTTATATTGCTTGTAAATAAATTCACATTTGTTCTTGCTGAGGATCCATAAAGTGATGATTCATCCTAAAGAAGAATTTCTGTCAATGGCCATGCAAGAAATGTCATTCCTCTGAAAATCACTCTGGAGAGAACACATGACAGTGGCAACAGTAGCAAAGCACAACAGCATTTTACTCATCTTTTTTTTTGTGTGATTTTTTTTTTGGAATATTCACACATGGTGTTACTACTCACAACTAGCAATCATAAGTAATAAAACTTGCAACATACACAAATATTATTCACAATAGATGGTATGATCAGATCTGCTAAGAACTAATCTGCACATGTTCCATTTCTTTCAGTGACCATTACCTAGCCTTTGTCTTCATTGAATTACTTCTTTTACTATATTGCCCAATTAGATAAAGCATTCTGAGTTTGATTGGTCTGTATACTGCTACGGAGATTTTGATATTCATTCCCTGATCTGTAAGACTGTCCTGTACAGGGCATTGCAGGTAACATTTCTGCTGTGCTTAGTGTTTTCAAAAAACATTTGGAAAATGTTTTCCTTATAAATTCAACTGTAAACTTATCAATAAAACTTGTAACTAATAAACTAACTCGGAATCTTTGAATTTATAATATTAACACAATAAAATTTTGTCCAAGTCATATCACAAGATCTTAATATAAATATGGAAGTTTCTCATTTTCACCCATGTCTTTTTCATCTCCCTGCCTACTTCACTCAGACTTCCATTTCAACCAAATTACCATATCTTTATTGAAGTCCTCCTCTTTCAAATTCACCCCCTGCTGAATTTCAACCTCCAGTGGTTCAAGCAATTTTTGTATATCGAAGTCAAATTGCTCCAATTCCTTCAAAGGAATGAAGGGCTAAAATGGGAAAAATACAGAGATTATTTAAATTGCATATTTAATAGCTTTGTTAGAAACATAAAGCAGAAGAGACATCTGTTCCACCCCATACAACTACAGCAACGGTAATTTTTTAATCTTGTGGAAAATCATCTATACCATACAACTCAAACTACCCACATAAATAAAGATCAGTGTTCAATGATAGTCTAGATTTTTCATATAAGAAAATACAAGAATTCTGTGGTGAGTGAATATTTTTTTAAAATTTGATATTCTCACATCTGTGTGTAAGATTAGGTTCAGATAAGCAGTGTAACACAAAAATTTGTCTTAAAAAATTAAATGTTGACACTAGGCTAAATCTGATTTGTCAGAAATTATACAGCAACAAGCAATCCATTCAGATGAATAACCACCTCCTACTGCCAATTGAGAACAATTTCATGATAATTTGTTTCAGTGTTTTAAAATCATTGTTCTGTCAAAAAGAATAGCAAAAACGCCAGGTTAATTATACAGCATCCATCTCAAAACAAAAGACAGCTAATCTTTGCATAAGATTATGCTATGTGACTTCCTAAACAAAGAAACAAGAAAACAAAACCTTCACTAAAAGCACTTGTTTTAAAAAAGCCTCAACAAAAATTGAGGTAAAAAAAAAATCTCAACCAAATAAAATAGACACAATTCCTCCAAAATGAATCACAATATAAATTAGGGTGGTTTACTTTAGCATTCAGTTTTAAACTCTAAAAATGATCCACTTATACACCATCCTTTATCTACCTGCTACCTGAGTGCCTGTGGATAGTTTCATGTATAATATGCAACATATTTATTAGGTGCATTGCAAAGGATCAACAGAAAAAATCTTTCTTCTTTCAACAATTTAAATGCAAGAACAAGAAATAATTTATTGAAGATTCTGGCACAAAATTTAGATTTAAAAAGTAAGTAATGCTTTATGATCTAGGAACTCTCAGATGTACAACTGTCTACTTTTAATCACTTTTCTTTTACTACTCCCACTAGTACTATTGGCATTTACTACAGAGCATAAGTTTGTAATCAAGATGATAACAATCAAAATTATTCAGTAAAACAAGAGAGACTAGACATCATCTAGAGTCAGAAGATCTGTAAAATATTTTCAGTTGTTTTACAGATAAGGTGGAAGTCTTAGGGCAAAAATACCTTAATTGAATCTTATTGATCATTTTAATGACAAAGATTTTGCACACTTATACACATTAACGGAAATATAATAATGTATGATATTTGTCATAAATATAATCATACTGTGCTCACAAATTTTCATCAAGAAGCTCAGAACTATACTCAGCAACTACTTCAACTGAGGTAGAAATAATAGCAAACTACTCAGTAATTTCTTCTCAAATGCTCTGAAGGATGTCTTCAAAAGTACTTAAATCTCAATAAAAGAGAAATCAACTAATAAAACTAGAATATAAAATTACTAATCTCTGAGAGATGCTAAAAACAAAACAAAACAAAATGATAATGGGAGGAAAAAGGCTAATTGAAATTCCAGTAATTTAATTAAATTAAAAAAAAAAAACACTTAAAAATGTTAAATCTCAGTACACAATGATCTACTTATCTCTTCATTTTATTAATTCAGGACACAGCAATTATGCACTACAGTTTATTGACTTTACACGCCATTTCTTATTTACTTCACTATTATACTGATAATTGTTAGTATTTGAAAACATTTTCAGTATTTGACTGAAAATAGATTACGAGCTTGCTACCCTCTTTAATTGATTTTTTTCAATGTCATTGCAGAGTGAATAATTTTACCTAAGTATGAATAAACAACAAACAAACAAACAAACAAAAGTGTAATATCACCACTACTAATTTTTCATCCCATAAAGCTGAAATTGTGACTAAGGGAAGTAGGACCCTACTTCCATACAGGTGGACAAACCAAGCCACAAGGCCATCGCTAGTGGGCAAACCAGCAATTCAGTCCTTTGTACAAATGAATACAGCAAGACAGTAGCATAGCCAAGAATACAAACAAGCCTTTGCATCTCTATCTTTTGCAATACCTAATACTATAAATAATCTTTGTCAATCATACCCTAGCTGTCCATTCTCCAAGGCCCTGGAGAATGTCCCCTACATTCTAATCTACAGTTAAAATGATATGCTGTAGCGACTACTTTCATTTTACTAAGCAGAGTATAAAGCTTAGGGAGATGCTGTCATTCCAGCTCATTTTGCCTATACAATCATAACTACTGAGTGAGAAGGTCGACACGTTGAAGACATTTGTAGGCTACATTCTAAAGATACTTTTTCTGGACACGCATCTTTTTCCCCTTCTTTTAGTGAGCCTAGAGTGTACAATGCAAACAGTTAATCAATGATAAATCATCTACAGGCAGTCCCACCATTCCCTAAAACAAGCAATAGTTTCACATCACCTTATCAAAGGACACATCAACCCTAGATGCTTACAGAATTATGGAAGAACACTGCAAAAGCCAGAAGGAAATCCATACTGCAGATAGCAGATGTTCACAATAGAAATGTTTCACAACAGAGTTTGTGCCAAGATGTCCTCCTCTGTCTACAGTTTTTACTTCTGTACTAGGCAAATGAGAAAGACACTGGAACTGCTGAAATACTACTGATGGCTGACGGGAAAAAATAAAATAAATTATCAACTTCCAAGGCTTCACAGGAAAAAGGTACCACAACACAGTCTGGGAATCCTTTAAAGTTTGGGGGACTTCACTAATTCCTGAACCAAAATGACAGGCCTTCTTGAAGGAAAGTTCTCTGCAGATAACAGGAGCAAGAGACGTGTAAGGCCCAGGTAATCAGTGACAGTTTTTACCTTAACAAAGGTCACTTTATTGAAGTGTTAATGATTCACCGACTTCCAGACATTGTTTTCTCCCAATGTGGACAAAGAAAAAGTTATAAAAATCTAGGCATTTCTATGTAATAACATTAAGAGTGATTTCAGACATTCAAATAAAGATGACGACTAAAAGTAGTTGTCAATTAGTCAAGCAATTAGCATTGCTTTACTAATACAAGAGTACTACTAAGTATTACTTTCCCCATGGAGAATTCAGTGAACATTTGTACTACATAAACAAGTTAAAATTACAGAAGCAATTATATATAGTACATTTTCAAATGCAATTGTACTGTGTCTGTCTGGGAAGGAGTTAACTTCTGTCATAGCAGCCCATACGATGCTGTGTTTTGGATTTGTGGCTAGCCCACTTTTGATTAACACACTCGTGTTTTGGCTATTGCTAAACAGGGCTTGCACAGCATTTTTCTGTTCCCACTCTCAGATGAGGAGGCTGAGGATTGGAAAAGAAGCTGGGAGGGTGGACAGCTGGGACAGCTGACTTGATTTGGCCAAAGGGATACTCCATATCATATAATGTCATGCTCAGCAAAAAAAAAACAAACCAAACCAAACCAAACCAAAACAGATCACAAGGGAGACAAAGAAGAAGTGGGGTACAACCTCCAAGGCAGCCACTGATCAGAGACTGGCTGTGTCAGTCTGTCTGGGGGAGGTGAGTGATCATCTTTGTGTCACATGCTCTTTTCCCCTCTTTTCTTAATCTATTAAATTGTATCCTGTAAGTTTTATTTCTTCCTTTCTTTCAGTTTTCCTATTCTTATCCTGTCCTGCTGAGGGAGTGAGGACTGAGCAAGCTGCTATGTGGGTGCTCAGGTGCTGGCCGGTGCCTATCCCTCACAATAATCTATGTGGAGGGTAGAATCCACATAGATTAGATTCTATGAATCTTAGAATGTTAAAACAATGAAGAAAAGGTAGTGTGCCTTTTGAAAAAGATGGGTTGTTTATTGCCATTCAGTAAAATCTAATAAACACTGGATTGGTCAAAACAAGCACTGGCAATAACTCTGTTCTCAATCAAAGAAGCTACTCGCTACCCTGAATAGCAAAATGTTTAGAAATAAGCCAGTTAAAATTAGCTAGCAAAGATGAAATAATACTGTCAGACAATTGTTAGAACTTGCTCGTATTATGAAACAAAGAATCTTTTCACCTCTCAGCCAAAAGTATCTCAGATTTAAACAATCCAGCTGTTTATTTTTCTGTATGTGTTATGAGAGAAAACTTGATCTTCATGAATGATGAATATTTTTTGAGAAAACAGTATCTAATATCAAAGTAAGGCATATACTACTTCTCAAACTGAGAGAATATAAAAAGTGGTCTGATGTATTCACACATCGTCCTTTGTGCAATCCTTGCATTTAAGATCAATGACTTGTTAATGTAATGTTGTTAGCTACATGCTGCTACTCAATTTAACAGTTTGCTAGTGTACAATTCAGTAACATTTTGAAGAACAGAAAACCCAAACTGTACCCTTGACTTTAAAGTTTTCAAGCAAACATTGACATAACTCATATTACTTAATAATTTCTTTCATTAAGCTTTTTCATAGAACATACTCTTTTCTGTTCCACAAAGGAAACCTAAATCAACTCAAACATGCACAAAGAATGTGCTGGTTACACATGACATTGAGCCCTATGCAAGCCCAAAGCAGTAGATGAAAACTATGTCCCCTTGCTTATGCTTTTTTAAGGCTTATTTCCTGCTCTGCCACTGATCTTTTGGTGCATTGATTTCCAGTTCTATTACACTAGCCAAGCAAATACTTAAGATGAGGATCCATGCACTCCCACTATTCTATGTATCAACCTGCCCGCTTTAATCTGCCAAACAGCCCTCTGCAATAAAGGTAACGTAAACAATGGAGAAAGGAGGTAGTTTATGTCCTCCCTCATTCCGTATCAGAATAACAACTTGGCTAAAAATGCCCTAATCCTTACTGAATTCAGGTTCAGTAAAGTACTCAAACAAATTGTAGAGGTGCCTGGCTGAAGTATAGTTGATGTTTGCATATGCATACATCCACATATATATATAAATATATATATATCTCTAATCTTGTTGAGTCACAGCCTCACAGAAAAAAAAAAAGTGTGCATTTAATGAAAATTAGCTGCCCAAAATGAATGTATATCAAAACAGGCTACCCATACGACTTTGAAAAGATTAAGAATCTTATTAATTCCTAGATGATACTCATTTTTGTAAGTTAGTGAGGTAACCATTGTTACATGTTTATATAAAATCAGTGAACAGTTCTGATTGTGTAATAATGGAAAAAGTCCCTCAATACAACACAAACAAACACAAACAAGCAAACAAACAAACAAAAAACCCACCTTTGACATTTAAAAAAAATATGTCTATTCCTAGGATTTTCATTTTTTCCTTTAAAAGCTTAGCTTTTGGAGAAACTGCAGCCCACTAAGTAGTCTTAGCTGCACACCTTATATAGATACCATTTTGTATGCATCTCCATATTGAAGCAAGTCTTCCTACCTTTCCACTCTTAATTCTTTGTGATATAGCCGCAAATCGCTGGTTGAGCTCTGATAGTTTAGGCTCTATTACTTTCCTGCAGTGATCTCCACGGTTTGTCATCAAGTCTACTGCCTGGTCACGCACAGAGTCCACCTTTGGATGCATATCATTCAGCTCAGCCTTTAAGCGCTACAGTCCGTGAGCAAGAGACAGGGCTTGAAGTTAGTAATAAATGCAAAGAGAGAGAAAGAGAGAGAGAGAGAGTGTGCAAAGGAATAGGGAGCAAAACCACAAAGCAAATTCAGATAATTATGCATGAGCGTGCAAATACAGTATAAATACATTAGATAACATTCTCACATAGATCCCTTCAAATTTATAGCAGGAATGTATCTACATATCTGTTTTAAGATCTTCTAATGGAAAATAATGGTGAACATTATTTCTAGACAGGTTCTTATCTGCCATAATACAATCCTCAGCATATCTGAGGGTACACTCAATTATTTTATGTCCCTAAAGGTAAGAAGAGCTGCTAATTGTGTTAAGACACTGGAACAGGTTGTGCAGAGAAGCTGTGGATGTCCCATCCCTGAAAGTCTTCCAGGTCAGGTTGGATGGGGCTTTGGGCAACCTGGTCTGGTGGGACGTGTCCCTGCCCATGGCAGGGGGGGTTGGAACCAGGTGATCTTTAAGGTCCCTTCCAACCGAAACCATTCTGTGATTCTATGATTGTAATTCACACAGTATAGAACTCAATGTAATAGTTTTTGCTTTCATTACTGTTCATACTCATAGTGGAGGTAGGGAAAAATGACAAGATAAACACCAGTGTGATTTTTTTTTTTCTATAAACCTATCACAAATTGAAAAAAGAAAAAAGAAAAAAGAAAAAAGAAAAAAGAAAAAAGAAAAAAAACCACAATACTTCTTCTGCAATAATAATTTTAACAGTTGATCAGTATGGGCAGCCATAAAGAGATAGCTAGAGTAGATAGTTTCACTGAGAGTTTCCCTGTGAAATGCCTTTGTGCAATACAAGTATATAACTGCATTGATGGCAAAGATAATTGTGCTTTGTACCTTGAGGTGGCAAAATTGTTCAACCTGCTAATAACGTCTGTCCTGTAATCCTTCTGAGATCAATGAGCCATTGATTTATGCTCTGCGTAAGTGCTAGTTGGAAACTATGACTGCCTTGGAATTTGTAAAGATTTTCTTTAGTAAATGGTATCATTATGTTAGTGTCAGCAATACAATTCTGATTTTGATTTGCAAACTGTTTCTCAGGTAATATGTAATGACCATGGAGTTCAAGAGAAGGTAAAATTTCACACTGATTTTGGAAGCAAAAAAAAATCCATATAGGTCACAACTTGAAGCTGTTTAACAAAGAAGTTGTTTTAAATAAGATACTTTAACAGTCACAATTACCTTACAAGTCAATTTTTCATCAGTTGTTTAAATGATGCAACTGGCCAAATAAAATCTCCTGATCAATACACTAACCCATTGTTACACAGTTTGTTCACCATATGATAATATTGTTTGTGTTGTTGGTGGGCATCAATGCAAGCAGCGTTTAGAGGATCATAACAGTCATATGACAGAGATATCAAATGCAGATACCATAGATATGAGAAAAGAATCACAGAAAAAAAACATAAAGAAACTAAATATGAAAACACAGAAAAACGGCTTGTGTTTAACCAGTTCTGCAGAAGAATTATCTTCCAGCAAACATAGGTTTAATAAGATGCTGTTCTACACACCATGAAGTCCTCAAGACATAATAACATCCGATTTCATTTCTGCAGGGATTTAACTTTTGATATGCAGTGCAAGTTTATTAAGTTATCTACATGCTGCCACAGGGCAGCTTTATCACAGAGAAAAGAATGTTAATCAATTTGTGATACCTTTCAAAATATGCTAGTTCTGACGTATTTCTTTTTAGAATAAAATTAATGCTTTCCAGAAAATCGCATTTTTTTACCTTAAGAATTTCCTCTTTTTGCTGGGGCTTTTGCTTATCAGATTCATCCAACAGTATTTCAGCACGATACATCCAAGTCGTGACATTAGCTACTTTCTGATCAAAAGCCTCCATGAGCTTTTGATATTCCTGTATGTGAAAAAGGTAAATACTGCATACAAAAAAGTCATCAGAACTGAAATAATAGCCATAAGTATGCCAACTGTGGCAAACATGCATATATTATGAAACTACGATTATTTTATATAATAGCTGCTTGTTTTGTGAAGGACAGAATCTATTTTATGTGTTTGCTCTCACTTTATATGTATTATTTCCTTGAAAAGACATTCTAGGAGAGACAGAAGCTTCCAAAGAGACAGGCAGGATGGTGATACAGTCACAGCAAGAAACAGGCATCTGCAGCTCGGTGCGACTGCTGAGAGGAACAGAAAGCTTATAGCCAGGCCTACTGAAGGTTAAAAGAAATTTCCCCCAAAACAGGTACAGAACTCTTTCCTGAGAGCCACTGAAGTCAATTGAAACTAAGTTTGAAACAAAGATGCACTTGCAAAATCACAATCAAGAAAGTTTACTTTGTGTATAAAAATTTTATTTACATTTCAATGAACTTCACTGCTTTCCAACTCTACTTTTTAAAAAGCTATTGTAGTTTATATTCTGATATATATATATATATATATATATATATATTTAGGCTTGAAAACCTTTTGTCTTTTTTGGTGAGAACACTAGAATGAGTTCTATGCATATCCAACTCAAAATTACAGATGAACTATATCCCTGTGCAGTACATGTTTACCACATACCCAAGATCAAAGATTTTGCTATCACTGTCATTTGGCCATCATATGTACATACATGTATTTTACACTGTTCTAACATCAGTAAAAGACTAACTCCCTCTCTTATACCTTTTTTTTTTTAATCCTGGGTTCTAGTAAATATTAACAAAAGAATTCAAAGCAGAGAAAGAGCGAAAGTGATACATATCTATACCAGTCTATAAACTCCATTATATGTTTCTTATAATCAGTTCTACATTGAAGCTGAGCTCCTACATCATACTGACTCAAATGCTTAAGTCTTCCAGATAGAGCAGACATCAGCAGATGCTTGCACTTACATGCTGCCTACAGACAAAGAAGCCCTGTAGTGATGCTACATATCCATCACAGAAGCATTTTCAGAGCCACTTGGTCTCTAGTGAAGTTCTAAGACATCAAACTCTGAAAAGCCAAGTCTTGATAAAGGCTACTGTATTCCTGTAACCCCTTCAGTTTCTCTGGGTTGAAACTGCATTCTCATTCTGTCAGGAATAGGAACAGCATAAATTTTCCAAAGCATTCTGCCACCTGTATAGTTAACAACCTTCCTTGTGTAAGGGTTCAAGCTATCATCTGTTCATGACAGAATCACTTTAAAGGAAGGATTCAGTTTTATGACTACCAGTAGTTCTAAGCTGCTGGGGCTCCTGAGCCTGTATTAAATGTGGTTTAGGGATTTAGTTTGGACAAGGCTTAATCTGGTCCCCTTAACATATCCCCACCAAAATATGCACCAAAAAAATGCCCAAAGGAGGCTCATGGAGTTCTGAAGGACTAAATCATTGGTTTTGAGCACCTTAGGTATATATTGAGCAGGGCTTCTAATTCACTTGCCTCTGAAATTAATCTAGTTCAACCACACCACACCTACTCTGTGGACCAAAACAACATGCAAGTGGAGACTTACTTCCAAATTGTAATATTGCTGCAAACAGAAATGCTAATGTAGCCAAACACAGCCATAGTTGTTGGTATCAATACCAAGACTTATTTTAACTGATTTGATTACTTCTTTTATTCTATTCATATTCAAGGAGTCTAGGTCCTTGGTAAAAACAAACAAACAAACAAAAAAAACGTATTTTATTCATCGGGAGAGAAAAAAAAAATACAGTCCAGGAACCACTCAGGAAGACAAGAATGGGAAGTGCTAACAAACAAGACTTCACAGAACTCGCTCTCTCTGTAAACAGTCTGATCTTAACTATACGCAACATACTAAAAAAAACAACCTGATTGTCTTTGTATCAGTATATTAGATAAGCATACTCTATGGCACCAGAAAAAGCAATCGTATGAGGATGATCACTTACAACCAAGCACCAATATTACCCACGTGGGCACAAGCACATTTTTCTTACCAGTAACAGGTTGAACCATTCCTCAGTACGTGAAGTTACTGCTATCCAATTACTGTTCAGGAGACTGAGTTTATCTTCCACTAGACTTTCTTTTCCTTTCAGCACTGTCTTCAAATTTTCTCCTAAATCACCAATGCTCTTAAGATTGCCTTGGCGTTTCTCAATCTCCTTTCGCGTTGCCTACAGTAAGCAGAATAAAACAATAAAAAATCAGAAAATTAAAAATTCTCCACACCAAGAAGATCAGACAGCCTGTAAGCTCATACTAGAAAACACTCTTTTGCTTCCTATAACTAGGGAAAGCGTTCTGTGAAGAGTAAGTAAAAAGTAAATTGCTTTAACTCTGATAAAATTGTAAGTGTTCTTCATATTATCATAATAATTTTTGGTAATAGCTTCATTTTAAAAATTGTGACTTAGCTCTCATTCCATTTTTCAAAATACAGTTTTAATACTTATTTTTTTAAAAAAAGAATCTATATTTTACAATATTTATCTTGAGATATTCGTTTGCATTTAATAAAATGACATAGCTATGAAACAGCTTACGTAATAAATGGGACAATAACAAAGCATTATGATAACATCTCAAGACTTCCAGAACTCCGCAGAAACTAGTCTTATGAAATATTTTAATATTCCTTTCATATTTGTCAGTGCAATCTTTTTTCAGCAGAAACCATGTTCTCCTGTGCTAATAGGTTTCTCATTTCCTAGCTGTAGAAATGCATCCTTTCATTCCACTTACCTGGCATTTCACTAAGTGAACTAAAATATTAAAATAAGATATTATCCACAGACCCTCAAAGCTGGAATGACTAAAATATACATGCAGTGCTACAAGATCATATGACCTCATATATTTCATAGCTCCTCCCTCCTTACACTGTTATCATACTTTATGTCAACAGATTTAACTGGTATGTAAGGTCACACAATTTACTCATCATTTATGTCTTAATATGTGTTGCAACATGCAAAGGGTCCAACAAAAGAAGTAAAGACCATCATATTTAGACAACACCTAAAAAGGCATGAATTTAATACTAAGCACTGATGGCATGCTGCAGAGCGTGACAATCTCTTTGAATACTCAAGGAGAGGGACAAAGTCCTTATATATAGTATCAGATATAACCAGTGTCTGGAGAAAAATTCCTCTGAGCTCCTAGTCACCTGATCGCAGTGGTGCAGCCGTATGTGATTTCTGTTTATAAAACTCCAACTGGAAATGAAGTGGTCCAAACTGAACACAAACCAAAGTTGAGAGAAAAGAAAGAATGACTGGTCTCCAGAGATACTGATTTATCTTTGGTAACTTGAACACACTAAAAGGAGAACCACTTCTAAACAAACTGCAGCCACAATTCTTCCATCTTAGGATCAATAGTGTTACTGTAGAACTGTCAATGTAGAACTACTTTATCCCCTTAATGCTATCACACCCCTCACAGTCACACATCAGCATGATTTTGTTAATGATGTGTTGCTGGGGAAAGTAAAGTTTTCAGCTTGCAATAAAGACATTATAGAAATTGCTCTCTTAAGTACAATAGCATCTTAATAGTATATCCAATTTACTTGGCATATGTTAAGTTTAAAACAACTTCTTGTGTCCTATGGTTCACAGAATTAATGATTTAATTTTGTAATTTTATTTCACAGAAAAGATTTTATGCTTGCATTTCAAGTAAGTATGAGAAATTTCTCACATTCTACCAATTTGCTCAAATACAGAGGACTTGTAATAGCAGAACTGAGAGATGATTGAGATTATTAACAAACCACAAACTACAAAATTATATAACCTGAAATAGAGATTTTTTTTCAACAGATTCATGTCAGAATGAAGGAAAAACAACCTGCCATTTTCCAGTACAATGTCATTGGTTTCACAATGGATTAAAAATATGATTAATAATAATAATAATAATAATAATTTACCTATAACTCGCGATAGAAATTTCCGATCAGTTTTATCACCTTATCTGAACAATTCTCTGCCATTTGGAAAAGAATCTGAAGCACATTTACTATAAGTTGTGATTTCCTTTATATTTACATATACAAAAATTCAGATCTGTCTTGGGCTGTACACATCAATATTAAGCCTAACTAGAAATACAAACAGAAGGATCAGATAATTAAATGTCTGTTAAATAAAACTTCCATCCAAAAGCTGGGTGTATGTTTTGTGATCTCTTAGGAAAAGGTCTGAGGTAATGGAACTCATCCAACGGACATCATCCCAGGCACTGTTCCTTTCACAGTAAAGAAATAAGATAAACCAAAGACCAGGTGCACCTCTGGGTAATGTGAAAATTAGCACTCCTGTGTATTATTAGAAAGCAGAGTAATAAATAACCAATGACATAAGTAAGCAACAACACTTTTCCCACCTTTTTAAAAAAAATACACAGAGACCATCAACACAACATCAAAGTGAAAAAGCCATCTTCCGATTACTTCAAATCTCAATTATTCAGAGTTCTTACATATGAAATCCTGGACCCACTGAATTCAGTTGAAAAACTAGCAGGGTTGTAAAGACAGGAGGAATTCCACAGTGCATTATCAGGTAGGACCTTCCCTGTAGGATATAATGCATTACATCCCAGGTAAACTAACATTTATTTATTTTTTTTTCAGATCTTCTAAATAACATACATAATATCTTCTTTGATAACATTTTTATTTTTTAAATTTGACCTTTCTTCATCCAGTGACAGTCTACTTACATTTTATTCATTGCGATATAACAGATAGCATTGGACCCATAGCTCAGAGTGTTTCTGAGCAGTAGTTCATAACGGTAAGACTGCTGTGTATCAAATTAAACTGCTATTTTTTTTATTTTTTTTTTCAGGCAAACCAGAATTGTAGCTAAGTAACAAGGATGATGTTTTATTTTTATTTTATTTTATTCTTTGTAGTTTAGGTACGTAGATTTAAAAATTCAAAATCAGCAAAGGAGAGAAGAAAAGTTACATATGCCTCCACAAAACCTGTATATTGTGAATTACGTGAAAGTAATGTTAATAATTCAAATGTCTCTAAAAGAAATGGTGGGATTAAAGAATTAATCAGAAACTGACATTATGGCCTTCTCAATAGCTGATTATATACATTTATTTGTTTATTCACAGCACATCTTTTATTTTTTATTACATTCTGGCCACTGACTATGAATCAGTTGGTACAATTTTCAGGTCATTTTATTTCACTGATTTTACTGACAGGAAATATGTTGTTAAATATGTTAGCTAATATAATTCTGCGTACTTCAAGCTAACTTCATACTCACTGGTATTATACTCTCTAGCTGAAATATAACATTAAAGTACTAGAAGAATTATACTGCTGATAGCAGGGAGCGATAGAGAATTTTTTCTGGTAATACCACCTGCCTTTTCCTTTTGGAGAATATGGTTTCCTGGCAATCTAATCTTATCAGGCCAGCTCCTGATTAAAAGACAAATAAACCCCACAATGATTAACGTCTTCCATGATAAATATGTTCACTAACTCAGTCTTCTAATTATAAATGGATTTTTAATATAGAATATTTAATGACTATTTTGCTACTCGTATGTCATTTTTCGTATCTATTATAACAGAACAGAATTCAAGTGGAAAGATTTAGCTTGTCTCTACTGAGTAAAAAGACACAACTCACAGTCTTCGGTATTTTGCTCATCTCATTTCACATAACTCAGCCAACAAGTTTTTGTTCTGTCCTTAGAAAAATTCTAGATGTGCACAAATAACACATTTCCCTTCATGTAAAGATCGTTGCTTTTCATTAATGTCATTTCCTGCTCCACTTGGACACTCCTTTTTACTTCCAGGTGTTTATTACTTGAAGACAATGTTCTCACAGATGATTTTGTTCTTCTAACCTCTATAATTATCTTTGAACTCCCCTGACTTCCATTCACTTTTAAAAACTCTTGGGTACTGAAAAGGGATTAGAAATAAGTGCATTAATAAATATAACTGTTTCCTTGTTCTGTAAGGAAAAAAGATTATGATCTCTCTGCTTAGGTAGACTGACTGCTGCACACATCCAATTTTCAGTTCATTCACGCTGCTGAGTTCTCCCCCCCCCCCCCCCCCCCCCCATTTTCCATGTTAGTTTTTCTGCATACTTTCCTCACAATGGCAATCTGCTGGGCCTAATTCATCTCCTGGTGCATTTCATTAGATTGGTTACTGTCTTCAGCAGCCTACTTATTCAGGAAGCACAAAGCCCAAAGCTGTGACATTAATCAGATATTGTGCAAACCTGCTTCTGGGGACTGAATTATTGACGTACTTTTTTTTATGATGCTACATTGAAATCAACATAGAAGTATCAGTGGCGTACTTGTGAAGTCACAGATTCACAGATTTCTCTAGGTTGGAAGAGACCTCAAGATCATCGAGTCCAACCTCCGACCTAACACTAAGTACTCCACTAAACCATATCGCTAAGCTCTACATCTAAACGTCTTTTAAAGACCTCCAGGGATGGTGACTCCACCACCTCCCTGGGCAGCCCGTTCCAATGCTTAATAACCCTTTCGGTAAAGAAGTACTTCCTAACATCCAACCTAAAACTCCCCTGTCGCAACTTTAGCCCATTCCCCCTCGTCCTGTCACCAGGCACGTAGGAGAACAGACCAACCCCCACCTCGCTACAGCCTCCTTTCAGGTAACTGTAGAGAGCGATGAGGTCGCCCCTGAGCCTCCTCTTCTCGAGGCTGAACAAGCCCAGCTCCCTCAGCCGCTCCTCGTATGTGTCCAAGGTAACATGAAACATTTCCTGCCCTTTAGTGGGAGCAGATTATTTTGGGAAAAAATATAATCATATCACATAATATCTGCACATATTATATTTGGAATGATAAGATCTGACACTGACACTATTTGTTGGATTGTTCAAAATTAAAAGTGTGCTCTTATTTATGTGAATATTGGCTTGGACTTCCTAAGGAGAATCAATCCTGATAAAGGAATTATGAATACATGCAGTAAATACATAGTTCAAGAAGAGGCAGCCATTTTCATTCAAAGTTGTTTATTCTTATTGTAGTGATCAGCTGACTGAAGCAGAAGAGCTGAGGTACTACATAAGGTCAGTCTTATATTAGGGGTTTGCACTGGAGTTGAAGCCAAAATTTGCTTGTTACCAGGGTGGTTTTTTTTGCAACCCTTTATGTATCATTTCCTCATGAGAATTCATAATACTGTAGCATTAAGAATAGTAAGTAGAGCAGTTCACCTGCTTGATACATTTTTCATGTTAATATTTCTCATTTTAATTAGCTTTTGTTAACTTTTTTTTTTTTGATTGTTATAAGGTAAAAATATGTTGTACTTGTCGTAGCAAAAGGGCGACATAACAAGGACTTCCCACTGTGTAACTGTGCTAATCATCAGACTTTAAGTTCTAATTATGCTATTTCTGAAGCATTAAGGTTCACATCTAACAATTAAATGATATCAAAGACAAATCTTTCTATTTAACCTGCTGTGAAGCTATACATGTCTGAATTAACTTTCCTGAAAAAGCACATAGGAACATACAGTTTATATTTCTGTTTTGGTAGATATGTACTGTGTAGTTTAGCAACACCAAAGATTGTTTTTACTTTCTTTACCAGGTAAATGGACTGAGTCATGGACTAACTAGCAGGTTAGTTTGGAGGCATGACAAACCTCTATCATCTAATATAATATCTCTTAAATATCTGACGTCCTATATTATGTGTGATAAGATCACAATATTGATCAAAAGTGATGAGAGGAACTGCGTAATATTTTACAGTGAAGGCAGCAAGTGAAAATGAGAAAATATCATGCAAGAATGGGGTATCTTAGGGATCAAGGTTTTTGTTCCAAAGTCTAAGTAGTAATAGTCAAAGAAGTAACTGTAATATAGCAAAACCTGATCTTTACATATGCTCGGACATTACTTTTAAAACACTGTCATTCTTAGGGACTGATGACAAAAGAAAAGACTCCATATCTCACAAAAGACTTGTAGTTTTTTGTTTGTTTGTTTTGTTAGTTTTTTGTTTGTTTTCTTGTTACTCGTTTCATAAATTATCAGTGTTTTTCAAGGCTGAAGGCATCTTATCAAAGGGTTAGTGAAAGCTTGAAAGGGGCAGTTAAAAACAAAACAAAAAACCCACACATATTCCAAAAAATACAGGAAACTAGAAGCCAATTGTACACCAGTGCCTGAAACCACTACAGCCTTTCAAAGAATTTATAAAGTTGCCTGCACATTATTCAGGACCATACCCATAGAGTATGGTGAAACTGGTAAGATGTTTAAAGAATTTTTCCTATTAATCAAAGCTAAAGTGTGTGTTTTTTTTTTTTTTTCACAAATAAACAATAATATTTACAGTTTTTTGTTGTCTTGTTTTGAAATTATATATAGGAGCACTTACTCAGAATGCTGCTGGCTGCACATAATTATTTGGAAGTTTAAAGCTTTGGATAATGATGAGCACGGTTTCCTAAAAAACACAGATTTTGGTATGTGTATATAATGATGGTGTGGTTTGCTTATATTGAGTTAGAATGGATTTTCCTTACATATGCAGAATATAAACTAGATCAGCTTCTGTTGAATGATACTGTGCTAAGTCTTTATAACACATAGAGTTACACACTTTGATGTACAACTCTTACATTCCTTTGTGATTTTTACCTAATTGTGGTATACATAGCAATTTTGAGGAAAGTTTCGTTTTAGGATTTGAATTTTAACCTAAACTAAGAGTTTGAAGTGAGGTACCATGGGAAGTAAGAAGCTCCCAGAGTGAAAACGAATGAGCTACAAAACAAACAAGGTAAGGGAACAAATATTCTACCTCCTGGCTGCTATCTGACCACATGGAATATACACCCTTCTGACATCCTTAAGCTTTCATGTATTGGAGCTGTTTTACTGTTTAATACTTTTCTAACCATGAGTAGAATGGGATGAAAGAGAAGGCATCTCTATTTACATAGATACTGGATGGATAATTAATAGTACTCTCTGAAAAATGAAATTCTTATCTTTAAATTCATCTGTGAAGATTATTGCAGTACGAAGGTGAATTGTGCTATGGATACATATATATATACACCTCCATTGTATGTATATGTAAAGAGATTAATATGATTAAAACTTTTTGAGCATTAATGTTATTGAAAGATAATGTCTTAACAAAGTTCTGGTAATTAAAATGCTAGAATTTGTATTCTCTTTATTGAGCTTTCTTTAATATGCATAAACTGAGATATATAAAGGTACACTGTGTGTTGCAATGTTACCTTGCCCCAGGCAATTTCAGCATCCAAATTGCTAGGCATCCCCTGCACAGATGATCTCTTTGTCAATTCCGCATCTGTCGCTGCAAGCCATTCTGTCAGAGCATTAATTTCTTTTCGTAGCTTCCGGGACAATTTCAAGCATTTCTCTAACTCTTGCTTTTTTTCTGTAACCTGCGGAAATAAAACATGTGTTTCTTAGCTCTTCAGTCTAACTGGTTTGATGATTCTTATAGTATATTCTAAGTGCCACTTACATATAAAAGCTTAACTTGAAATTTTACAAGCCAAGTTGCACTTTTAATATATTTGTCTTTCTTTAGTTCTCAGTATCTACAATTTTGCTGCTAGAATGCAAGTACCTATAACAAAAACATGTGCATAAAGAGGCTAGTTTGAACTAGCAGAAGACCCCTGCAAATCCCCTCCTCTCTTTTGAAGTCATGCATAGCAAACTAATTTAGAACAGATGAATTAACAGGCTTTCCCTGAGACACAGCATAAATATCAAAATCCTTCAAGGAGTATATTTTCATACAGATGGCTATATAGTCATATTGAATACTCAACATTTTCTATCTGTGTAACTACACCGTATAGAAGAAAAAAGACTCTCTGCCAAACAAACCCTCAAATCTTCAAGCACAAAAGTCACTGAATGATGTCAAACTAAGGCAACACAGTTAAACTTAAGTTTTGAACTTCTCAGAATACTTTTTTGTTGTCTGAATAACAGTCTTTAAATGTAGTATTTTTGCATAGGATTTTTTTTTCTTCTTTTTCAAAGCAAACAAAAAATCAGCAGACACATCCATCATTTGTAAATCCTTTCTATGGTTTAATAACACCTATTTGGGTTACTGTGGAACATACACTACATTCTTTAGTGTGTTCTTTATTAAAGCTCTCTCACACACCTCCCACCACCTTTTAAAAAATGTCTGCAACTTTAGTATGATGCTCCCAGAGCAGAATCAGACTCACACCCATCCTGCAATAGGAACATTTGTAGTTTGGACAGATTTTGCTTTCTTTCCTGGAGAACAGGAAAACCAAGGTGTCCAGGAAAACCGTGTCCCCATGCAAATCTGTTTGACATTGACTAAAGATTATGCACCTCTGTTCCAAATAAATCAACAACAAAAAGATAAAACGTACATTTTCCTAGAGAGCTGCACAAGCATTTACTCTGAGTAGGCTGTATTACAGACTTTTTAAAGGAAGTTTAGTCTATAGACTGTAAACCCAAGTTTCTTTCCCGCAGTCCACAATCCTCCATCATAGCCCTCTCTCTACTTCTTCCTCCTCCTCATCTCCTGTCTGTTTTGTCACTTCTAGTTTCCTTAGAGCACCAACCCATGCTCACATTTGCCTGTAACCTATCACCGAGCTCAAGTCCTGTGAAATTGATTCTGGAGCTTTTACTTGGGAGTCTTCACCACAGACTTATTTGCAGCACCTTTATGTTTTTCTTTAGACTTTCCAACCTTTATGGCCTACCTAAGTCATATACTCCACCACTACCTTACAATCTTCCAGCTACCCATGTTCACGACTTCACCCTCACAGCTTCTCAGTTAGGATTTTCATATGCTGAACATTCTGGATGAGAAGTAATATGGACAATATATGTGCTATTTTTAAAGTTCTTTTAAACCTATTACCGGTGTCCGGAAGGAAGGCCGAGTATTTGTCTTGACTGTCCTGTAAGGTATTTTGGTTAACATTCTGTGGGATGGGAGGAACACAATCTTCCCTACAAGCCCCTGAGCATGTTCAGGAAGAGAGGTAAGTTTCTGAATATTTATTAGAGCAGGCATAAGACTAAGTGAAGGGGTCTCACATAGGAACTTACACCACAATGGGCATTAGGAGATTGGTAATTAGAAAATATGAATTAATAAATTATGTTCCGCTGAAATTAAAACAAAATGCTGATCAATGAAGGTGGATTGAAAGAGTGCAGTAGGTCACAAACATTTAAAAGAAATAACCTTGCATGTCAATTAATAATTGAGATTGTAGCCACTGATTTTTATTTATGTATTTTTTAATTGCAGTCTTTGTATTTCTCCCTTAAAACAATAAAATCATTAAGAAAAGCAAATTTATCTTGAATAAATACAAGCATATAATAACCGGAACTTCTAAGTTACACTTCTATTTTGGTTGCTTACCACCGCCCATATCAAGACCCTGTTTTTGCTTAATTTTGTACACTGTGATTAATTTTCCCTACATGTTGACAGTAAGACTATTTCTGTTGTTCATGAAATTAGGATATTTTTTTTTTTTGGGGGGGGGCTGCAGGGGGACACTTTCAAATTTTTCCCCATCTTTATATTAGATCTTCTCCAAGAGTACAACCACTGGCAGCAAGTACCATTGTCTACAGTAGTATCAGGTATCCAAAACTGGTATCAGTGTATTCTAAAACTGATGGCTTTTGAAAAAATATTTGTATGGCTCTATACATCTCTAAACTCTGTATATACTGTCAATAATATTATACTATTCCCATGCACACCGTGTATATCTGGAGGTTACAAATTTATCAGTTCCTGCTTATTCTTTAAACGTAAAGATGTATTTCTAAAGACAAATAGGAAACAGTGCCACCTTAAGGCCTTCTGTTTCAGACAGTGATATCAAACATACTATCTCCATAAGTTTACTCTATATTTTAAAACTATTTAAGCTATGTTAATGGTTTACTTGCAAGAATCTTTGTCTGTAATAATAAAAATACAATGAAAAAAAATAGATATTTAAGGCAAAAAGAAAGGTATTTCACATCCAAATACAGCCAAAGTTGAAGAGTCAAATTCCTGTGCAGCACTGGGCTTGTGAGGAATCACTCTAGCATGCATTGCCCTTAGGAGAACACCGAGAACATTATTACTGTCACTTTGTTTTAGAGAGTCTAGCCCCCTCTTCTGCTGAATTATCATGAAGTGATTTGTGAGCATGCTACAGACCCTACATCATAGCTACTCACAACTAGCACACTACCTAAGCTGTACCTATTTGTGTGTATATGCATACATGTGTTTCTGTAAAAGAGAGAATAATGAATTCACAAATGAGTGAACGCAAGCACAGGCATGGAATACTTACATTAAATGCAACCACTATCACAAGACATTTAACCACATTTTGTTTTCTTGTAATTTCATTTCAAAACTATTTACACTGAGGCCACCACTAAAGTTTCGAAATTATTCATCGTGTTCTCAAAGCGTATTTGTCTAAAAACATAGGGCAAAATTTCTGGACAGACAAAACTCATTTCTAGACCAAAAAGGGGTTTAAAATCTGATACTACCTAATCAATTAGGTTTATTGATAGGAATAGATATCCAAATGTGTATATGCTAAAAACAAAAGAAGCAAATTAAAAAACAAACAACGACAACAACAACTCCTCTTCTTAAGGGGAAGTACTTCTAGGTTCAGGATCTCAAGTATTGATACAAAAAAAATAGCAAAACTCCAGTAGGTGTTGTACAAAATTAGTAGAAATTATTGTAATTTTTCTGTCCACTTGAGAGAACGACAGTTCAGCATGTTTGA
Organism: Anser cygnoides; assembly: GCF_040182565.1. NCBI lineage: Eukaryota > Metazoa > Chordata > Aves > Anseriformes > Anatidae > Anser > Anser cygnoides. The sequence continues at coordinate 123,259,762 of NC_089873.1, read as the reverse complement.
AGTACTGAATGATACCTCTCACACACTCTTAAGAATGTGCTTATTAAGCATTGTTTTAAATATAGGGGACCTCCTGAAACACTATATATGAAATCACACAAGTGAGTCTACACTTGAACATGTGTTTTCCCTAAGGCTACTCATTTCAGTCCTGAGATACTATTAGTTATAACTACTTTTTTTTTCTTTTTTTGTCCTTCAAAAGAAAGGCTATGGTTCTCCAGACTCAGTGCAATCAATTAGGACTCAAAATGGCTAAGTGATTATTCTAGTTCTCTAATTTTGGGCATTTGCGACCCTCTAAAACCATCAAATACCATTATATGTGAAAGCAAATGGGAAAAATTAAATCTAGGACAACAAAAGTAAAAATAACACTACAGATTTTTGAGAGACATTAATTTTCAATATTGCTCACTTCAGATAACTAATGGCTTCCTAATGGCACATTTTTATCCCTTCATTAATTGAGAGGTTTCCTCAAATAATGGCACCTGTCTAGCTGCAGCTACATTCAATACAATGTAGGAACAAATGCTACAGTCCTTTCTAAAATAATGGAGAAAACAAATACATTACATAATCTCCAATGATAGCTATCCACACCTTAATGAAACAGACTTTTCAGTTTTATTTACACTCAAAAGCTTGATGTCTTTTAATACCTTTATTTTCTAGTAAGACAGAGAACTGTTTTAATTCAGGTTCCCAAACTTGTTTTATGCTATTGTAGTCAGTGGGGCTCAATAATCATCATGTGCTTAAAACACATACTGACTCATTAATCATTTATAGTTTCCCAAAATTAATATATATATATATATTCTTTTCATTAGAAGTGTATAAATTTTAACAATAAACAGACAACCATATCTGAATTTCAGTCTTCACACAGGCACTTGCTGCACCAAATTTACTCTAATCTTACAGTTTTTATAAGTTCTCTGGATAGTTCTAATAATGAGGGCAGGAGGAGGAAAACAGACTAAGGACAGCTGTTAATTAAATTATTTGCATGAAGTTTTCTTTAGGACAACGCCACAGCTCCTCTTCAGAGCTCAACAATCCTTGTAGGGGATTGCACTTCAGTAGCAGACAAACACATTCCATAGATAACGCAGACCCAGAATAAAAAGCCTTTAGGAAATGATGCAATTTTTATAATTTTTAGTCATAGTCTTGTTGATACTGGTTAGTAGTCTGACTTTCCTATTGTCTGTTTAGGTGACTTTTAGGGAAAATTTGAGTGAACAAAAACATTATCCTGTTAGAAAGCATAGCAGCATCTTACTATATGTGAGTTGATACAGAAATAGATGACGTAGAAATAAAAATTTTACACAATGAAAGACAATGCTTGGGAAATAAATAGAGATTGGTTCTATGAGGTTAGTTACATATAACTAATTTATCATTGGCATAAGGTAAAAAACTGCCACAATTTGGGAACTATTTGTCGTTGTTTTTTCATTTGTTTGTTTTTTAGTTTTCTGCAGGTGAAGCTGAAGTAAGAGAATATTGGTAATGTATTCATGTACTCCTCCTAATTATACGCTAATACACACTAAGTGGTCAAACTGAGCACTGTACAAATGTCAGAATTTTTAAAAAAACAAGTTTCCTAAACAATTATATTCCAAGGCAATACAGTTCTCATGACAGAGCTCAAAGGATGATCACTGTTGCTCAACATGAAGAAATGTAATGATCCCTATGGAACAGAGGATGACAAATGACTAATTTCTAAAAAAGAAAGCTTGCTCATATCTGATATCTGATATGTTAAACAATGGGACAGTTATTCCATATACTCATAAAAATATTCTATGTGATTTATATATTAGGATATAGCAAACAGCTAAGTCAGGGTTTTCCATGAGATTTAAACCAGGGAATAGTTATGACAAGAACTGAGCATAGTTGTAGTTAAAGTCAGGAGTGCAGATGAAGCAAAGCAGAGTGGTACACAAATGCCTCCTGTGGAAAGTTGCAATAGCAAGAACTTATGGTCAATTTGTGGAAAACAGCAAATAGAAGCAAAATACTTAAAGATATGTACAACCAGAGGCAGAAGAAAATGAAAATTAGAATTCTCTTTTATCAAGTAGCTCATTGGGAAAAAAGAAGGAAAGGAAAGGAAAGGAAAGGAAAGGAAAGGAAAGGAAAGGAAAGGAAAGGAAAGGAAAGGAAAGGAAAGGAAAGGAAAGGAAAGGAAAGGAAAGGAAAGGAAAGGAAAGGAAAGGAAAGGAAAGGAAAGGAAAGGAAAGGAAAGGAAAGGAAAGGAAAGGAAAGGAAAGGAAAGGAAAGGAAAGGAAAGGAAAGGAAAGGAAAGGAAAGGAAAGGAAAGGAAAGGAAAGGAAAGGAAAGGAAAGGAAAGGAAAGGAAAGGAAAGGAAAGGAAAGGAAAGGAAAGGAAAGGAAAGGAAAGGAAAGGAAAGGAAAGGAAAGGAAAGGAAAGGAAAGGAAAGGAAAGGAAAGGAAAGGAAAGGAAAGGAAAGGAAAGGAAAGGAAAGGAAAGGAAAGGAAAGGAAAGGAAAGGAAAGGAAAGGAAAGGAAAGGAAAGGAAAGGAAAGGAAAGGAAAGGAAAGGAAAGGAAAGGAAAGGAAAGGAAAGGAAAGGAAAGGAAAGGAAAGGAAAGGAAAGGAAAGGAAAGGAAAGGAAAGGAAAGGAAAGGAAAGGAAAGGAAAGGAAAGGAAAGGAAAGGAAAGGAAAGGAAAGGAAAGGAAAGGAAAGGAAAGGAAAGGAAAGGAAAGGAAAGGAAAGGAAAGGAAAGGAAAGGAAAGGAAAGGAAAGGAAAGGAAAGGAAAGGAAAGGAAAGGAAAGGAAAGGAAAGGAAAGGAAAGGAAAGGAAAGGAAAGGAAAGGAAAGGAAAGGAAAGGAAAGGAAAGGAAAGGAAAGGAAAGGAAAGGAAAGGAAAGGAAAGGAAAGGAAAGGAAAGGAAAGGAAAGGAAAGGAAAGGAAAGGAAAGGAAAGGAAAGGAAAGGAAAGGAAAGGAAAGGAAAGGAAAGGAAAGGAAAGGAAAGGAAAGGAAAGGAAAGGAAAGGAAAGGAAAGGAAAGGAAAGGAAAGGAAAGGAAAGGAAAGGAAAGGAAAGGAAAGGAAAGGAAAGGAAAGGAAAGGAAAGGAAAGGAAAGGAAAGGAAAGGAAAGGAAAGGAAAGGAAAGGAAAGGAAAGGAAAGGAAAGGAAAGGAAAGGAAAGGAAAGGAAAGGAAAGGAAAGGAAAGGAAAGAAAGGAAAGGAAAGGAAAGGAAAGGAAAGGAAAGGAAGGAAGTTATCAATTCACAAAAAGTATTTTCTGACCTGAAGTGTTTTGAAACTAGTGACTGTTTGAGGCATTAAAAGGAAACAACACCTACCTCTGCCCTCCTCCACCCAAACCAACAAACTACTAGAAGAAAAAAAAAAGTAAAAAGACTTAGGAAGTAGAATTTTAAACTTTAATGAAGCAATTTTGTATTTTTCTAGAAGTTTTTTTTTTTCTCAGCACAACTGAATAGCCATTCTGATGACTGCCTTTGCCTCATTAACTTACCATACCAAGATTATTCTTCAGTTTGCCAGTTAAAAAGAGAGCGTAATTTTGTATTACCAAATACACAGCTTACCTTTGCACCCAATTCATTATATTGCAACTTCAAAGCTGTAAGCCTTTCATCCAGTTCTTTTGGGTTCTCTGTTTGCTGCTTTTGAACAATCTGCCTCCCAGTTTTTATCACTGTTTCCACTTCAGACTTCACCTCACTCAGGCTTTTATATAATTTCTATTCAAATAGAAATATGAAAGAGAAACACCCCCATTAAAAGAAGAAAGACAAAATGATCACAGAAAAGATAAAGCTATTAGAAAGATGCACTAGAATTCTCTGTATTGTTTGCTGCCTAAAAACACCATCATGCATGACTTCGAGCACCTTCCACTCCCCTTTGAAAACTGGGGAGCTGAGAGTGCTCATCAGATACCAGGCATGTGACGTAAAGGTAAAGAAAAACTCACCCTGAGTGTGTATGTAATTAAATAAATAAAAAAATAAAGTGTAATTAAAAGTTTGAGAAAAAAATATCACTTTTTCTAAATCAGAAATCAAATGAATAGATTCAGAACAGCCTATCATTACCATCATTTTCACACATGTCAGCAAATGTAAGAGTAGAAATGTTACAGAAAATACATGCCATCAGTCATTGTTATATGACAAAGGTAATTTTCAAACTGATTTAGATAATGCAATATTTAAAACAACAACAAACATTTTCTGTCAACTTGTACAGCTCGTTGAATGTATTTAAATTATATAAATAGCAAGTAAAGTCACTTAAAAATCTAACAGTTTTTTGTATTACTAAATCAAGAGACTGGTAGGGTAGAGGTTTTTCCCTACATTTATCAAGTGTAATTCTGTTAGCAAACTTAAATAATTAAAAAATCTACAGGAAGAAAGTATCATCAGCTAAACATGACTTGGTATCTCAAGCAATTTACCAGCCACATAAATGCCCAAATTAACATTCACGTAAATAGAACAGAAGTTGAATTTATTATTCTATTTAATCTAAGATTAAATTTTGGTCTAAAAAGGAAATTCCACTCAACTTAGCAGTGGGAAGAGACTCCACAGAAATGCAGAATATATATTATCACAGAGGTATATAAAGAACGGGAAACATAAACCTTCTAGGAAACTATTTTTGAGATGTTCCATTTACATGGCAAAGCCTAGGTAGCAGGGGGGCTTCAAGGGTGACTTCTGTGAGCAGGACCCAAAAGCTGTCCCCTGTTAGACAAGAGACAGCTCCAGTTAGCTCTAAAAGCAACCCGCTGGTGGCCAGAGCTGAGTGAGAAGCAGCCCTGCAGCCCCCCAGGTGAGTGCAGCAGGAGGGCAGGAGGTGCTCCAGGCAGGCAGCAGCAGTTCCCCTGCGGCCTGTGCAGGGAGAGGCCCCTGGTGGAGCAGGCTGTCCCCCTGCAGCCCATGGGTCCCACACGGAGCAGATCTCCACGCTGCAGCCCGTGGAGGAGCCCACGTGGAGCAGGTGGATGTGGCCTGGAGGAGGCTGCGGCCCATGGAGAGCCCCCGCAGGAGCAGGCCCCGGGCCGGAGCTGCAGCCCGTGGAGAGGAGCCCACGCAGGAGCAGGGGGTCTGGGGGGAGCTGCCGCCCGCCCGTGGGGGACCCGTGCTGGAGCAGTTTGCTCCTGGGGGATGGATGGACCCCGTGGTACGGAGCCGTGTGGGAGCAGTGCTGGAAGAGCTGCTGCCTGTGGGCAGCCCCCGCAGGCTCAGTTCGGGAAGGACGGCATCCCGTGGGAGGGACCCCGCGTGGAGCAGGGGCAGAGAGTGACCGTGAAGGAGCAGCCAAGACGAAGAGTCAGGGACTGACCCCAGCCACCATTCCCCGTTCCCCTGTGCTGCTCGAGGGGAGGAGGTGGATGGGGAGAAGGTGTTTTTGGTTTGCTTTTAGTTTCTCACTGCTCTACCTTGCTGGTAATAGGTAATAGATTTTATTAATCTCCCTATGCTGAGTCTGTTTTACCTGTAACAATAACTCTTGAGTGATCTCCCTGTCCTTATCTCAACCCTTAAGCCCTTTTTCATCATATTTTCTCACTCTCTTCCTTTGAGGAGGGAGAGTGAGAGAACGGTTGTGGTGGAGCTCGGCTGCCCATCCATGTGATACCATCACAGATGCCTAGCTTAATTCTGTGTTCTGGCATTTTGCTATCATGTGCTGCAAAATAAATACACTGTCCTGTACGCTTTGACAGAACTGCAGAATAAATTACACTATGCTTTTTTTTTCAGATGTAATTTTTTGAGCTTCTCTTTTATCAGTGGTATCTCTCACAACGTAAAATCTGTGTCTAGTATACCTGGACAGTAAAGACATTTTTTCCAAGCACATTTTCTCCATAATCTGAATTACCAAGATGACTCTCAACATGATTATTATTTCATTTACTTAAAGGCAGTATGTATATAGACCAACTACTCTCTAGGTACCCCATATAAAAGATACACTCTTCATCACTGAAAACATGCCAACAAATTAGGAAGCTGTTGTGTGATAGACACTGGTCACATCTGATCGGATAATATGAGTAGATTTTTAAAACAAATATCATGAGATTCCTTGTAGAGAATAATGATCTAAAAACATATTCCTACAACATGATAGCTATGGGGCTACAAAAGCTAGCTACTGAGTGAAACTAAGCACAGGGATTCTAATTACCACGTAATTCTGATAAAAATATGAATTTAAGGGTAACTACATTAAAAAAAAAAAAGTAAAATAATAGAATCAACTTGTTCCACACTTATTTTTTAATTCTTACATTTAGGTCTGAAAGAAGTTAAGGGAAAAAAAACTGTCTTCAGGCATGCCAAAGTGCCAGAAAACAAACAAAACAAAAACTAAAACAAAAACAGCTGAAGACAAGCATCTGATTGCCCTGATATTTGCTGTTAAAATCTCCATTTTACTGTTATCAAAACTGTGTTCATCTTTATCTCTACTTCTTGTCAACAATAAGGGGGTACAGGATTACAAGGGTATTAAAGTGATGCATACAGATTTTTCCTCGTATTCTTTAGGACATATTCAGGTCTCTTTTGTACCATAAAAAAGTCACAGCATGACATCTCATGAAAGCTGCAATGGTTTTGCTTTATGTTTTGAGTTTCCTGGCTAGAAAACCAGGCATTGCATGCATCGCAACCCCATATATTACAGCGTTCCATGACGTTAGCACACAGTGGAAAATAGATCCCATCCATGAAAATAAACTCATATGCAAGATGGGAAGGGAGGATTAGAAAGAATTCCTGACTTATATTCTCATACAGTGGAAGTCACAGAATCACAGAATGTTAGGGATTGGAAGGGACCTTGAAAGATCATCTAGTCCAATCCTCCTCCTGGAGCAGGAACAAGATACTGCCATACCCTCTGCAAGGAGGAGGAGAGGCCCACAGCCCGCTCACTCCTACACTCCCCTCTGGGTTGTTTGCATACAACCAGGCGTTCTTCCAGAATACCTTGCTATAATTTAACTATAAATGCACCCTGGAGTATATAGCCCTAAATTTCTTTGGTTGGGGCATATAATCAGGGCATAGCTGAGATTGGAACCTGTATACAGAGGTCACGTTTTTTCCTGAGGCAAGGTACTACTCATTCAGTCAGCTCGAAAATACCCCGTGACTGAATAAATTCTGAAAGTCCATGCCCATCGTTTGAAAGTACACTGAAATTAGAGTATTTTATTTTTTTAAATTTTGTGATTAACTGATACTTTGTTTCTCATCCTGAATTCCAGATAACATTCTGTCATCTTTAGCTTTCTCCATATAGATTCATATTTTCAAGATTTTTCATTAAGTATCCTACGTTTCTTTGTCATGATGGAAGAAGACAACACCATATAAAAAGGAAAAGTAATTTACTTTAAGACTGCTAGAGAAATATCACCATGCTATTTTAGCTTGGCAAGCTCTGAAATCGAACAGTTTTAAACATATAAATGTTCTTCTAACCTCATTTACAAACAAGGGAAATTGGACAAGGAGGATAAATCCCTTCTCTCTGTCTTCTCTCTCTACCTTCTAACCATACCCCCCCCCCAATCAAGGGTTAACTAAAAAGGTTCCAAACACTTTCATCGCATAACTTTCCTCTTAAATCTTTCTCAGATTTTCTAATTCCTCTCACAGGCATATTAAAATCATAGCTGAAAATACTATACATTCTAAGGACTGAACAGACAGGAAAGAGAGTATTTTTATATGTATTTTTATATATTCACCATGCAATGATCCAACTGTGATTGTACTACTTCCTGCTCAACACTGTTCAACTCCAACTTGGGCACCTGCAGTTTCACTTCATCTAAAATTCTTTTACATTCTTGTAGACGTTGTTCAAAATTGGCTGGCTTTTGAAACAAGCGAAACTTCACAGAGACATCCTGCAGCTTTTTCTGAAAAGTAAACAGGGATGAATATTAAATGTCAAATGAAATCAACATTGAAGACAAGCCTTAGATCCATTTCAGCATGCTTAGAAAGCATTATCAATCAGCACAGTTCCTCATTTAAACATTTGAAATCTTTTTTTGGTAAAATACCAGCAGCAGAGAATCTTGGTCTGTATGGGAAGAAAAAGATCATCCAGGGCACTGGAAGCAGTAGAGACAGGGACAAAAGAGCCTGTGTAATGGACTGAAGAAAGGGAAAGTTTTCATATTATCCAGTATGCATAAGGTTGGGGATGGGAAGAAAATGGAGGTTTAGAGGCTTGAACATACTACAAAGAGTTCTAGAGTGGATGGTCATCAGCTCTCTACCATGTTGCTGCTTCTTGGTATTAGGAGTGAATATTTTATTCCCTTAAACAAACTCAAATAAAATTGCTGGGCTGTAAGTAGGTCTAACTCAAAAACTTAATCTATAAAATTGATTTATATTTCAATTAAAAAAAAAAAGAAAAAAGAAAAAAGAACACCACCATAACCTAGAGGAAGAAGAAACTGATCTGAAGGCAAAAATCTAAGAAAAGCATGGCTCCTAATTTCACAATTTTCACAATTTGTTATCTTTGTCAATTAATTATATTGCTTATTCACATGATCCCTACCTTAGGTGGAGGGAAAGTAATTAGAAATAAAGCAAAGAAAGGGCATTTTAATTATCTACAGGAATAAGAACTCATTTCTCTTTAGAAGTATAGAGCAAACTACTAGTAGGGTAAGTTTTTCTACTGTTTGAAAAATAGAACATCACTAAGAAATGGATAACTAATTAAATAGGAACTCAGCATTTGCAAACACAGTTTTGATATTTTTTCTTCAAATCTTGGACACTTTATATCAATACACTGTTTTCTGTACTATACAAACTTCAGAAGAACTATAATAAGGAACAGAATTGGACTATACATAAAAACATATGGCATTATTTAATTTTTATTTTTTTATTTTTTTTGAAACAAGAAATCATGCTTACCATGTTTATTAGAATTCTATGAAAGAGCCAGGAATCATATTCTAATATGAGTAGAAAACAATGCTAGGTACCACAGAAACCTTAATCATAGAATCACAGAATGGTTTCAGTTGAAAGGGACCTTAAAGATCACCTAGTTCCAACCCCACTGTGATGGGCAGGGACACATTCCACCAAACCAGGTTGCCCAAAGCCCCATCCAACCCGGCCTTGAACACCTCCAGGGATGGGGCATCCATAACTTATCTGAGAAACCTGTTCCAGTGCCTCAGCACCCTCTGAGTAAATAATGTTTCCCAAATATCTAATCTAAACCTACACTCTTTTAGCTTAAAACTGTTACCCCTTGTCCTATCACTACACTCCCTGACAAGGAGTCCCTCTCCAGCTTTCTTATAGGCCCCCTTTTAGGTACTGGAAGGACTTAGATTTCTAACATTTCTTTCTGACAACATTCCTTGTTAAACTCTCTTAATGAAGTTGAGATCCAATGGGGTAAGGAAGGAAGTAGTTCCATGGATAAATAAGTAAACAAATGCATAGGAATAGGAAACATAATTGGAATAAATGATATTGCTTTTTTCTTCAGTGTGTTTGCCTACACTAAATTCATAATTAGTTTTTCTTCTTCTTGTGATACTTCAACTTGATGAAGATCAAGTCATGGGGGAAGCTTGCAGTGGCCTATCATCTGTTACAATTTGTGTTGGTCAATACGTTAAAAATGACATAGAAAAGAGAGAGAATGGTGATACTAATGGTAGAGAAAATGAAAGTCATCTATGAGGAGTCACTGAAAGATTGCAGAGTACTGCAGATCTATAGGAGAAAAACAGAGAAATAGTGTTTAATCCTACCAAAATTAAGTAATGAACATCATAAAAACAAACTAAAAAAAAAAACAAAAAACAAAAACAAAAAACCAAACAACAACAACAACAAAAAACACTAACAAACTAAGCTTTATATACAAGTGGGATTTAAATTATCTAACAGAACTCTCACTGGAGTTATAAGAGATACATATAATAGTTACATCATATACTTACATATCTCTCACAGTTAAGAAAATATCAGGCCAACACTTAAAAGCAGCCAAATAAACAAATTGGTTATTTGGAACATAAGGAACAAAAGAGAAAATACACGTCACTGTATAAAAGTCACTGTATAAAGCTACATTAGTGCTCAAACACTGTGCAGTTTTGATCCCCTCATCTTAAAAACAAACTGTAAAAATAGAAAATGTGTAAAGAAGAATGACGGGGCAATCAAAGCTATATATCTCAAGGTCTGAGTATTATCTAAACATACTACTCAGTCTGGAAAAGAGACAACTAAGGGTGAGTAAAATTAGCAGCATGCAAAAAGTTGAATAGCAAATGACATCTGTTTCTCAAAATCCATGAAGAAGGTGACACCAAATTAAACTTCTTACAGGAAATACAAGATGAACAAAAGGAAGACTTCAATGTGTAGCATTCAGTTAAATTGTGTTCAATGAACTTGTGGATTCTAGCAGTTTACAAAAATTCATAAAGCCATTAGATATGTGTTTTTAAATACCTCTGACCCAGAAGACTGTCAGCTGCAAATCAGTGAGGAAGTATCACTAAATGTTCATGTTACTTATCACTGACTTCTGGCTACTGCTGATGACATGGTATTATACTAAACAGATCTTTGGTCAGAAGTAACATGAGAATTCTTTAAATGCGTATAAAATGTAGTTAGCCAAGTTTATTTCATACCAACAGCTGAACTGAGGGCAGTTCTCAAACTTTATAGTCAGGTAAACTTGGCTGGCCTGTATAAAGGAAGAGCACAGAAACAACTGAGGGGAGAAAAGGAAAGACCACAACTAAGTATCATTCATTGCTTCTTTTGAGAAAAATAACTTAGCTAGAAGCACAAGATTTGTATTTTATTCAAAACTGAAACTACATGTAATTAAATATTTTTGGAGATTTTCCATTCGTTTATATTTTACTATCTTCAATAATGTTAAAATATCACTTCTGATATAGTGGTTTTTTGTTTGTTTTTACTATGACACACCATGCTTACCTTAAAAGACAGATGAAAGTCATAAAGAAACAAGAATGTCATTTGTCTGCTGTGTAATTTCTTTCCACAAAGGTATTGGTATCAAATTTTCAAAAATAGCACATCCTCAGACAAGATTCCTCTTCTGCGTAACAATTCTAGCCTGGTAGGACTAACTAGGTATTAAATCACCATGGCAGAAATAAATTATTATTTTGCTAATTCTACCTTTTCCACTTAACCTCGAAAATAAGAATTCTCAACCTACGATACTCCAAAAGTCCAAATGAATTTGGTCACTGAACAGCTGTTTCAGAGTTTGACTGCAGTTTCAGAATTTCACTGCAGCTACTTCTTTTCATAATTGTTTATTTTCTGCCTAGACAGTTGAACTAATATTATAATGAATATTTAAGACAAATAAGCATTGCTTAACAAAAAAGAAAAATGCTTTTGTTATTTATTTAAAAGTGAGTATGCTCTTCAGGAAAAAAATAAGTAAAGATAGATATTATGAAATCTGGGAAAGAATTCAAGGGAGCTCACTGGCCTAAAATCAAATATAAGTATTTGGATCTGAGGTTCTAGCTTTCAGCCTCTTGGGGCATACTTCCATTATGCATGCACCAAGTGTGATCAACATCCATGTAAATTTGCTAGTGTTTGTTCATATGTTAGCTAGTGTAAGTGAAACAGATTTTCAAAATGATCCCACCAGTTTGTCAAAACTCAAACTGATGTATCTGGTCATCTAGAGAAGCCTTTAGAAGGAAAAAAAAAATAAAAATATATATCTGCACAAAGACAGATTAAGAAAAACAAAATACATACAAAAAGGGTAGTGCTCCTTTGCATGCTGTTGAATTTACAAACATTTAGATACAAAGTCATCTGATGCCTACACTTCACTTTTGAAATACTGGCAACATGGTAGCTGCCATGGAGACCATCAGGAGGTGAGTTGGTGTGAAGGAAGACAGGAACATAAGGAAACACAAGTATTCTCAAAAAAGGAAAGCTAGTCCTGTAGATGAAACATTGAAAGTAACTTTTTCATTTTGAATTAAATAACTTTTAAAAGGGCATTCATTTTATTCATAATAAAAAATAAAACTGAAGCTAAGATACCTAGAAACATTTGACAGAGATGAAGAAAAATATGGTCTTGTTTACTGTGAATATCATAACCAAACTCTTCATCTTTCCCCATGAACCATGGCATTACTAATAATAATGGTAACAACAGTTTGTTTTGCAGTCTGGAGAACTTTGGCCAGAAATGAAAGAAACAAAACAGTTAAGAACCCATCACGGATTAATCAGTAAAAATGTGTATTTTTCTTAAATGTTAATTAAATCTCCTTCAGACAGAGCTCTCTACATCTATTAAGCTAGGTGAAATACTGCATTAGTTAACACTTTAAATCTGTGACTGCAATGCACTGCTCAGCTTAGACTTTGTTATTCTTCTTCCACCACTCCCACTTACACTGTGAACTGTAAATGAAGATATATGAAATATAGGACAAAGACATATCTAAAATCTGGTTCATCACAATTTAAATGCAGTTCTGCCAATCTTTCAAAAACAGTATCTTTAACTCTAAATGTTTTCATTTACCTCAAAGGGTATATCAAAAAGCCCCTGCAGCAACTGCAGGACGTTCAAAACAACCTTTAATCAGCATCCGTACAAGTTGGTTATGCCAGCTATGTCTATTCTAAAACCGTTGCCAACTAGTTATTCAGGTTGTAATAGAAAAATGGTCAGAATTGTATACTTTATTCTTTCTAATTTCCTTATTAGAAAGCAACAGCTAAAACATAAGATATAGCTTAATAATATTTCACACTATAGTAACAGTATTACTAAGGCTGTTTGTTTGCATGACTGAAGAAAAAATGGAGGAAATAAAATTTGCATACCTGCGCCACATCGATTTGAGATAAAACTCTTTTGGCAGCATCTTTGCCCTGGTTTCGTTTCTTCATTTCTTCCAAACTAATCTCATGGCTTGTTAATTCAGATTGTATTTTCTATTGAAGAACAAAGACTATAATCAGAAGTGTTTCAAGAAAATGTTAATCTTGTTAATATTATTTGGAATAGTTGACTTTGAAGTTTATTAAAAGTAGTCTGATGCATACTGGATCACTAGAGGAAATTATTCAAAGAATTACTTGTTCACTGTCCCGTAAATTATTCAGTCTAGTTTCTTCTGATCATAATGAAACCTTCTTCTCCTTCCCAAGCATATAGCTCTCTGACATGACAATAATTATATAATATTGCTAAGAGAATTGTGATTAAACTGCATGCAAAAAATAAATATTTCTTTCTTCTGAAGGAAAGCAACTATTTTCATTGGGAAGAAAAGCAAGAATTAATCATAGAAAAGAAAAACACAAATAGAAAAGTGATTTGCTTCACTATTTTTGTATTTTGTTTATCATTTTCACAACATCAGCAGGTGAGTTGAGCGAAGTCTGATCAAAGTATCCTGTATGTACATAGCAAGTATTTTAATTTCTACTTGTCATGGTGATTCACTGAATGGACAGTAATATTTAGAGCAAACTACAGAATTTAAAAAAAATATGATATTTGATTTGAGAAAGCATGGAAGGTCAATTGAAAGGACAATGCAATACATGGCAAAAAGGTTTATTTAATAGTTTATTTTGTAATATTTATTTTCTCCTTGTCTAAGTTTAAAATATTGCCCTTGAGGTATATTAGAATTGTAACAGGATTCTCGGATGTGTTTGAGTAGTAAATGGACCAAGTTTTTGGTGGTGACTTGCTCTTGGTGATGCTCTTGAAGCCAAATCATTTCTTGATGTCTTGGAAGTCAGAACTATATATACAAGGAAGAAGTCTAAACGCTACTAAAATACACTACATCACATCCAATATTTCAAATGTTTTTCTTCTGCACCTCATCAATTAACTTTGGTGTATTTTCCAGTTTACTTTATTCAACCTCACAGTGACTCCAGAAAAGCATATAATTGAATGATTCTTATCTGAATAGGTCAGAACAGCACAGTACAGGTAAGTAGTAGTGTTTATGAAACTAGGTATTATGGGACACTGCATGAAAATTGATCTTTTTTTTTTTTTTTTTTTTAATTGCTCTGCAGGTGAGAGATGAAGCATAACCTACTCTGACACCAAAATATGAAATTAGGGAGGAAAAAGACATTACAGGAAAGCTTGAAAGAAAATGAGTAAGGGTTATAGCATGTAAAGATTTTCTGTATTCGCCACTGCTATTTGCAGTCTCAGCAGAAAGATTAAATCAGTCCTGACTACAAGACAATTCATAACACCTGCCTATGATGCCCCTGTTCATCCAATTCTAACATGATTGTTTTGACTTTTTTTCACTCGCTTTGACTCATGAATTTATTACATGTATTTCTTCCAAATGTCCACATGAAAACACTTATTTATTTTCATTTCTATTATTCCCACCTCTGTTTTCCTCAGTGGTTCCTGTCTGTTTTGTCTTTTAGTAAAGACTAAAATCTTTGCAGCGTGAACTGCCTTCATTTCTAGAACATCACAACACAATGTAGTATATGTATATATAAATAACACTGTAATTAAATTATCATGTCCTACAGGTTAAGGATGCTCATTTTCTATCTTTGACTGGCATTTTTTTTCAGACAGTTTATGATTTCACAAAACATACATATGTATGTGTGTGTGTATATATATGTAAATATAATTAGTTTTACATATATATATATATGACCAAATGAACAGATTGTGCCTATTGCCATAAAGACCGCTTTTAGAACAAAAAGATTTCAGTCTCCAGGGCATGGAATACTTTTTTTCCTTGCATTACTAGTCTTTATTTTAGAAAGATGAACAGTGAAATGCAGAGTATTGATATATTGACAAAAAAAGAAAGCAGAAATTGGCACTATAGCTAGTTGAAAACCCTTCCTATCTTCAATCAGAAAAAGGAAAGACAGAAGAACCAACATAATTGTTTGTCTCATTTTAAAACTGAGAGAATGTGGTACAAATCTAAGTGCAATCTTATGCATCTAGAACAGCATTTGGAAAAAAGCTAGTAGGGCATAAAAGCAAACTCTGTAATAACACTTGCAACAGAAAGCTTGATTATATATCATTTCCTGCTACCTGCTACCATAATTAGAAAATCAGTCATGATATATACAAAAACAAAGAAATGTCAGTCAGGAATAATCAGCAAAATTATAACAATGGAAAGTAATCTGGAAAAAAACAAAAAAAAAACAAAAAACAAAAACAAAAGCAACAACAAAGACATAAACCACAAAATACACACATCTCTGGTATTTAGTTAAAAAGCAAGCAATTTATTTATAATCAAAGGATAAAAATACAAAAATGTAAGAGTATATCTTGAATCAATATTGTAGAACAATGGCTGCAAAGATTAGGTGGGGTCTAATATGCAAACAGATTTTCGTATGAGTAGTGTTGAAAAGACTACACTATGAAAATAGCTTAAAGTTCAGTTGATCTAGTATCAGCAAGTTGCAAAAAAGTTTGAAAGACATTCAGTAAAATATTAAAACACTGGGGAAACTGCTTTCTCATGGCACAGATATTACCTTCTACCCCA
The DNA here is from genome assembly GCF_040182565.1 of Anser cygnoides. Lineage (NCBI taxonomy): Eukaryota > Metazoa > Chordata > Aves > Anseriformes > Anatidae > Anser > Anser cygnoides. Next base: position 123,244,091 of record NC_089873.1, on the reverse strand, counting down.
GAACTGCAGGAAACCTCTTGTCTGTTTTGTCTGCTCCTTACAAAAGAAGGAAACTCTGTTGGCTCCGTTATTTCGGGAATGGATTAAGGATCAAGTATTATACTGCATGCTATCCTCCAAAATGTCTTTATTTTACGTTGCCTGACCTCATTGTTAGATATTTCATACTAGTTGCCAGAAATTCATAATGCAGGGAGGACTTGCAAGTCAATATTGACTATGCTGGCAAGATCAGCAAATTAGTAAGTTCTCAAAAGAACTTACTAAAAACCGCATATTAACTAGCTCCTTTTTGACCTCATCTTCTACGTACAGCTGAAAAAAATAATTCTCAAAATTTCCAGCACAGGAAAAGTAGATACAAATACCTTCTACATTAGACATTTTATGAGGTAGATAACCATGTAGTCTTTGTCTCAAAATGTTAGTCTGAAGACAATGATGCATGGCATTATTCTTGTCAAGTAATACACCACATAACTGAGCAACTCTGCCATTATAGTATCATATTAACTTTCGTTTGAACATACCACAATGATATTTTAATAATGGATTAGTAACTATCATTACTTAGAAAGTAGTAAGGCGTGTAGTGCTTATCACTATTGAACTGGATTCAAGGAGCTTGTTGAAAAGACAAAGTATGGTACTTTTTCTTCTACTCTCCAGAATGAATTTTAGGTATGTCTGCAGGGAGAACAACAGACAAGTTATTCATTCAGGTGAGAAGTGAAAGAAGTGTATTTTCTATCCCATAATATAAAAAAAGAATATCTTCCAGACTAAACAGCGGTACAAACTGGGGATTCTCTCTCTGCACCAGGAGTTATTTAATAATAACAAAGCTACAAATAATTATCTTGAAAATACTTTGTCACATAAATTTAATATTTTCAGTACAGATCTATCTATTTTTTTTCCTGTCAGTTACTGAATACTTGAAAAGAAGTCAGGAAATGGAACATTCCTGTGACGATGACTTCATTCCTTGTATTTTCTTAGCATTTTAAAGGAGTTAAAAAGACCTCAGTTGGGATAATGAGATCAACCATGCAAACAAATCTGAAATATTGTTTTAGGCTTAACCTTACTCTAGCTTTTATTATTATTATTAATTAAACCTTGAGGAATCTGAAATGATTTATCTACATGTTTTTTTGTAAATTGTTTTGTGTGAATCTTTACTTGTTCTTAGAGTTAACCAGTAAGTAGAAACTGTTGGGTAGCAGTGCCTGTATAGCATTAAATTCTCAGAGCCACATGGTGGAGTAAGAAGCACATGGAATTTACATTCCGAAAATGATAGAAAGAAGCTGAATATCACATACTTAACTTTGAGGACTCCTTTTTCTTTATGTCAACTTTCTGAATAAACTAAATTGATCATTTCAATTAAAAAGAGCTAAATATAATTTCATTTTCTCAGATTTGTTTCTGATTAGCTGAACCAAAGATTATTCCTCCTATCTAAGCTCTAAACTGTTTTGAATTTTTGAAGCAAACATGGAGACACACAAAGCTCCCTAGCCCTCAACAGTTTTCTGATCATCAGTTCTTCCAGATTTATTTATTTATGTTTGAAGAAATGCAACACATATTGCTGAACAGTCTGTTAAATCTCTCAGCACGGATAAACTGACCTCTGCCCAGAAACCATCATCACTGACTCAAAGATTCCCTGTCCAGCTGTGCAGACAGTACTGCAGGATGCCCTATATGAATGTGCTGTTTTCAATTCCACAACAGAGCTGTGCCAGCAGAGACTTCGGAAATTAGGAAATCTGCCTACTCTGCCACTGCTTAGGACAGCCATTCATTTACGGAATGTTTCAGTATATTTACCTGCCTAAACTTGATTGTATATTCCCTTTTCCCCTAAGGATTTTAAAGAACTTCGCAACTGAACTTCAAAGATCTTGATTATTTGCGCTGAATTTGTTCACTTGTTAATTACGTTTTTTCCATTAGGTTCCACTTGTAACTTAAAATAAAAACATGAAAGGGAAAAAAACAGCAGCCTCTATGCTTTTTTTTTTTCCCTAACGTGGATATAATATAATCCTGTGAATTCAACATCAGACAACAAAATCTCAAGAATAAAAACAAGATCTGCAAAAGCAATGAACTGAAATTCTCCCATGAAGAAGTGTGCTAATTAAGGTTGGTTGAGTTTTATGCTGCTTCAGTTGTTGAAGTTCGGAATTAATTCCTTTGACACAGTCTGTGATCATTGCCAGACTTGCATTTGAGGATGCACATGAACCAGATGCATCCATGGGATATTTGGAACACTGAAAAATGTTAAAATTTATAGGGTCCAAATACACCAAAAAGAAAAGCATATCTTCATATCAAATTTATCTTATGTAGCAGAGTTATGTAATTACAAGATGAGAAATTAAATGAATACATCTTTAACAAATGCTGATTTGTATCCTGTTTCATGTAAAAAACATTTACATTATTTACATTTAAAGGAAAGAATAAAATAATTTCAGAAGCTCAATTGTTAACTAACAACTTAGGATTCAAACTGAGAAAGTTGTCTAATCCCATTTTTACATTTATGTAAGTTAGGAGCAAGTAAATCAGAATCATTTTCAAATAAAACTGAGTGCAAATACAATCCTGTTTTCTAAATGACACTTCTTTACACACACAAAAATACCCGTATGTGCTTACAAACATACATACACAAGAAAAGCGTTTGCAAGGTAAGTCTATCTACCTTTTAATTCAAAAGACATGGAAACTTTTATATATTAAAGAGAGATAAAAGATGATTTTCAGGGCTACATATGTTCAGCTCAGAATGTAATTAAGATTGTCTAAGCTACTCCTTACAAGACACCCATATTTGAAAATGATTTTAAGCTCTACAGGCATGCTAGAAAGAATGTCTCATCTGAAAATCATTATGAAGCACCTGTTTTCAATTTTCCTGTAGTTGTTTTTTTTTTTTTGTAACCTGTCTTCCTAAATTTAAGTGAAAAGTACAGAAAAGTTGCTGTATATAATGTTGTACTCTGATAGTTTTTTGTTTGTTTGTTTTTTTTTTATACCGGAGATACTTGATTTTATTTAAACTTGTATTCTTACCATTTTAATGCTGCTGTAAAGCAGATGTGTTAGAGCAAACAAAGAAAAAGTAAAAATGAGAATTCGATGTACAACTTTATTTCAAAGGTTCAATAAACCATTTCTAGGGAATAAGAAAAGCTGATTCTGATCAGCTTACATGTGCTGTAAAAATTGAAATATATGCACATTTATGCGCACATTATGAAATAATTATCAATGTTGTCCATGCTTCAGTAATTTATTGAGAATCTCAAGGCCATGCAATCAACTTTGTAAAAGAGACATCTAAGAGTATTGAAGAGGATGAGCTCCTTCATTCTGGGATGGGAACTGGATTTTAGAGTCACATTATTTATCTTTGTCATTTTGAAGTTACTGCATAGTCTTCTACAACATTTATAGTTCTTTACATCTTCTGGACAGGAATACAAGAAAAAGCAGAAGGAAAATATGAATTTACTAGAGAATTAGGTTGACCTTCTCAAAGTAATCCAACCTAAAATTTACTTGCACTTTCAAACTGATCGTCTTGCAAATCCCCCTTAGTAGCATGAGGCTGAGGGACAACCAAATACTCTGTGGCTGACTGAGAAAACTGGTAAGCACATCATTTCAACCTGTATATAACTTACCTGTGCTTCCTGAGGCACTTGTGCTGCATCAACTCTGTCTGCAATGTAGGCTGTTAGCTGTTTGTCTATAACAGCAAGAGACTCTTGGATTAAGCGGAGGGTTTTGTCAGTCTCCTGAGCAGATTGAATACTCTGTTCAAGACTCTTTTGTCTTCTTACAGCCTAAAAACAATGACAACATTATCAGTACGATATTATCAGTAACAATAATGATGTGCATAATGCATTTTTTCCACTTTTTTTCCTGCCAAAATGCAGGCTAAAAATAAAAAATAGTACTCATCACTTGTGCTCGTCCACCTTTTTATATGATAAATTGCGCATCTTTTTGCCACTCATTCAGTTCTTTTTACTAAGAAGCAAACAACAACCAAAAAAACATCCTAGACTGCATAGGCAAGCTATAAAAAATGCAAGACCCTGCACTGAGGATTTCTATAGCGAATGGAAGTAGGCAAAGCTGTATAATAAAACCATCCTGATAGTTCAGTCTTTCATTCTGAGGTGTAGCAGTCCTCCTGATCTTATTATACAGTTCAAGAGATTTTGTTTACTGAGAATAGGGTACAATCCTATCTGAGACAATCCACTTCAGTGAGAGAGAGATAAAAGCTCTCTTGAGAAGGAGCTCTCATACATGAAGCATAAATAGTTTTCTGGAACACAGGCAATTCCTATTCTGAAAATAGAGATGGATCCTTGTCTTGACTGAGAGCTTTCCCAATCTATTACCATTCTAACCAGCCTTTTTCGGTCTAGGAAGTTGACTCTTCTATGCCACCATCAGTACCCCAGTGAATTACCTATCATCACCATTTATATATATATACTTTTTTTTTTTTTTAAGGGTCCTTTCCTTTCATAGAAGTTGCCTTTGTGGTTTACCAAGTCAGAACAATAAATTATTCTTCCAATCTGTCCTTAAAAAACATCTGTATTAAGCTCTTGACACAAATTGGTTAGCTTTAATTATTATTTGTAACAGTTTAATGTGGTAATTAATACATAATAAACAACCTGGTACTTTTTGCATCATTTCATTCACCTGCTCTCTCATCTTTTACCTTAAACCTAGCAGAATTTCTGCTTTATGCAAAGCACATAACAACTATCAGCAATCTCAAATCTAACACAGTTTTTCTCTGTACAGTCATATTGCTGACCATGGAATAAAATGACTAACTCTCTTTGACATGAATGAAAAGAGGAGAGAGGAAGAAAGCACTCATATAACTTGCTACGTGTCCGGCCATTTTTCAAGTCAAATCACACTTTTCCTCATTGGTGAGACAGCTGTTCTTCAATCTGATTTCATAGGTATTACAGAACTCTTGCTTTGAACAAAAATATCTCTCAGCAGTTCAGTGAGAATTCTTGATATATCTGTACCTTCTTCATGGAGCCTCAATTCTTATAGAGCTTCATATTTAACAAATGAAGAATACTTCTTGTGAGCATTCATGCTAGCTGTTGGCATTAGTTAAAGAATAGGGATCCAACCAGTATTTACTATATTTGTGTTTGTAAGCTGCTTCGTGCTATTTTAAAACATCTGATCAGATAATCTTGTATCACTGCCAGATCCAGGAGCCTTCTGTGGAACTGAGCAGCTTTACGTGTTGGACACATGCTGTCAGTGTTAATGGAAGCACCTGAGCCACTAAGGCGTTACTACCCCACCAAATAAACCAGTGAAACAGAGTTACTCCCCAGTACAGTATTAAGGTTTGCTACTTGAGAGTGGTTGGGCACTGGAACAGACTCCCCAGGGCAGTGGTCACAGAACTGAGCCTGTCAGACTTCAAGAAGCGTTTGGACAACACGCTCAGACACACAGTCTGATATATATATATATATATATATATATATATATGGGGTGGTCCTTTGGGGACCCAGGAGTTGGACTCAATGATCCTTATGGGTCCTTTCCAACTCAGATATTCTGTTATTCTATGATTTGTTATTCTATGATTCTATGATTTATGTTATGATTATTCTATGATTTATGTTATTCTATGATTTTATATGATTTTTTTCATATTCTATGATTCCATATTCAAAATATTGATAAGCAGCCTGACACGGAGGCTAAAATAGTTGAGGGCCTGTCCTTCAGCTTTGCAGGCAATTAACATGACTACTACACTGGCTAAATGTCCTCACTCAATACATTTGCTGTATTGACTAGAGCTGTTCTGCACCCTCACCTAAACTGTGCTCACTCACCATCTCAGAGAGCCATGTGACACTCACACAGAATGAACCAATGCTTACATTGTATGGAGAAACAAGCCTGGGCCGTGACCCTGATTAATTTACACTGTAAATGAAACCAAGGAGTCTTCACAATAATCTTATAAAAAGTACAATACAGTCAAAGAGGCGTTACACAATATAAGATATTTCTCCAGTGTGTATCAAGTGAGTCAAAAACTCAATCCTGTTCACTGAGTAGGTCCCTGGCATTGTCACTGGCATTGCAGAATACTTATCAATTCAATCAAGAAGGATGCAACATTATGGAGGAGTTTTATTCTTTTTCTGTCAGTAGGAAAGGTACTGATGGAGGAAAGTATCACAGGGCTTTTCTAAAAGGGGCATACATACTACACACCTGTGAACCTGGGTTTCATATTTGTCCTTAAAACTTTAAGTGTTTGCACATGCATATCTATATACGCATATTTTTAAAAAGCTATATAAAAGTTTAAACTATTTACATATATACATGTATATGCAAAATTTAAATTTATTATGTTGAGCTATTATTTTTTTGTTTCAGTGAAAGAACATTGGCTTTCTTTTAGTCTGAAGAGGAAATAAGACAGTTTAACACCACACTTTATAAATGGGTCTGAAGACATAACAGGAAGCTCTAGTTCTGCTATTAGATCATAGTCAATAAAGCTGGAGGCTTAGTCTCCAAGGGGAAGTGTGTGACAGTTAATTGCTAAATGGGAAATCTCAGGAAAATAACCAACTGTTTACTTATTTCTGAGCCAGTGAAATGTTGACAGCTGTCACGGAAAATACAAACAAATGAAAAAAAAAACCTTCTGTTAGGAAGGAAAAGAGAAAAAGTATTCATGGAGTTTTTTTTTTTTTTAAACCAAAGGCTCTACAGTTTCTTATGGATTTTTTTGTGATTGAGATACATTACAACATCTCTGTACTTTTTTCATGAAATTGTTAATACATTAATCTCCACTTTTAGTTTAGAATCAGAGTGGATTAGTGGCTAAACATATTAGAACACAAAAAAAACATATTAGAACATAAAAAATCTAGCTATTCATTTTGGGCACAGGAAAATATTTTTTTTATACCATTCAAGCTAGAAAAAACTCCCTGCAAACTCTAGCAATATTTCACAGTGTGTTTTTAAAATATCTCACTACAAATATTTGACCCTTCAACCCCAAAGTGATATTCATCTTTGATTAGATGTAGTCCAAAAGTGCAAATTATACTGATGAGGATTTCTTTCTCTCTTTAGATTACCACCAAGTGCTCTCTGCGCCTTGTAGAAGAAGCCATCTTCATAATAATCATATGGATATGGGTCATGAAGATTTTTTTTCTCCTCTTAAGAGGAGAAGAAAATAAGAAAATTGCAACAAATCATGAATGTGTGATATTTGATATAAGTGTAATCTTGGAAGGAGTCCTAAAAGAATTTAAGAAACAATCCCCAAGAATAAAAAATGAATACAGTGTAAACCCCATACAGGAAACATTTTATACAGGTTTTTGCAAGCATAGTCTCAAGAATACCTATCTGATATTTCTGGAGTTTGTTGGGCAGGATCTAAATTGTTTTTAACGTTACAGCCACTTGCAATATTAGTTTGAATTTCTTCAGGCAATAGTGTTTCGTAGATCCAATATATATATATTTGTAAGTGAATCAGTCCTTGAGAAGTAGATAGGGTGTATGTTGCTTATCGACCAGTCCCAGGTGTTCAAGAGTAAACTAAACATACTCTCTTTGTTAACTAAAGAAGATGATAAGGCATACAAACATAAAACCTTGATCTGCCTTTAAAAAGGAGTATCTCAGTAGTGATGCAGCACAATTCACTGCCAAAGGTTTGGTTTGGTTGCTCTATTAATAGTGAATAAAAATTTCACCTACCAGCTTCTGTGCAAATGAGCTTATTGTCTTCGTAATTATATGTGTAATTCTTTAAATAAAATAAATAACCTAGGATATTTAACATTAGGATAGCTTACTAGCTGGTCTGAACTAGAAGCGACCTTGAACACAAGCTGCATAGTGTTGTTATATTCCCGCAATGTATTCTTATGCAAGGAGAGTGTATTTCAACAGGGCTACACAAATGGCACAGAAAATTCAGTGTCAGAAATGTATGAAACAAAGCATGCAAGACTTCACTGCAAAAATTAATAAAACATTTTGTTGCAGAAAAGAGGTATTCATATGGTAAAGAAGCAGTGTGATTGAGTCACTTGTGACTGAAATAGTTTCTTTACTCTCTGATATACATATACAGATCTCACCATTAGTATTTGACAGCTGAACATCAGATTAGCTTTCCAAGAAGGAGGAGGCTTTCTCCCCCTCCCACTTTTCTGTCATTATTTAAACTGGAAAGCAGTGAATACATTTCTAATATATTTTTCCTATATACTCATCAAAATTGTCTCCAGAAGACTGGTCAGTACATATTCACAATACATACTGTACTTTTCAAATTTAACCCCTACAGCTAACATGATTTTTTTTTTTAAATTTAATGCTTATTATTGTGAAGACTAGATACTATTCATCCATCACTCAGCAAGACTATGTGAAAGTCCTGTTTCCACACACCAGAAGTCCTCTGTATATTCCCAGTTTTCTCCTCCAAGTCAGGAAAAAAAACAGACACTAAGAAGCAGAATTCGAAGGAAAGTATCAGCCCCATGGCAGATACTTAGATGATCTTTAAGGTCCCTTCCAACTCAATGATTCTATGATTCTATGATTTAAACAGAAGTTTGGTATCAAAAAAAAAGAGGAAGTATACAGAAAGTTATTTTTTTTTCTTAGGATACTGTCCAGAAAAATATGGAACAACATGAAAGCCTGAAGTTAGTAGTAGTAAAGGGAACTAAACTCTTTACCTCCCTGTCCTTCAAGTTTAAGCTCAGAACAGCTGAGGCCCCTTCCTTGATACATACTGCTGTGTTATTAATGTCATTGTTCTCAACAAGTACATTTCATGCATCATGAAAGAAGAAAAAAAAAAAAGTTATCCTTGTTGTAGGAATAATTATCGTTTGCTCCTTTCCAAAATTTTTCCATGTACATCACTTATGCCATTGAACCTAAGTTACTTTTGGTTGCCTTTGTAGCTCATCTTTGAATGTGTTCTGGTTCCAGTTATAATGAGGGTCTCTGATTTCTTTCCTAGTTCCTTTCTCATTCTTACCATGTACTGAGATGACTTCTTCCTGACATTTATTTTCATAACCACAAAATATTCCTTCTGAGCAATAACAATTAACTCATAAGTTGTAATTTCATATATGAAGTCAGGACTCATTGTCCTCCATTAATATCACTTTTCATGTATATCTGGTGAACACTTCTTGCAATTTAACTGCCTAGGTACTCCATCCTGTAAGGTTGTTCTGCATTTATTTAGAGTTTATCATCATTTTTGCCACTTTACTCCTTTGTAAACTGGCCTGAATTGACCAAAGAGGTATTCCATACCGTATAGTGTCATTGGTCAGCAATAGAACTGGGGGAATTTTTTCCCAAACTACTGTTCATCACTTGTTTTTCTTCTTCCTTTTTTTTTTTTTTTTTCATTACTTACTAAATTGCCTTTATTTTAACCCACAAGTTTCCCTTGCCTTTTCTGGTTGTCTCCTCCACAGCACCAGAGGAGTGAGCAAACAGCCATGTAGTGCTTTGGAATTAACCCACCACACTTATACAATTGGTCCACTTCTAAAATAAGTCAATATTTTTGCATTGCTTAGGAACTACACTGACTTTTTTTTTTTAATAGTGCTAGACTTTTTAATGAGAGAGAAGGTCAATTATTAAATATACTTCCTGCTGCAGTTCTTCCCATCGAGTATTGAACTTCTCAAGTTTTTCATTGATCAGTTCATCCAAGATTCCACCATCAGTTAAAGTCTGAGCCAACTCCCGAATCTGATTGCGATTATCTTCTGGATGTCTCATTAAACGTTCCAAAGACTGAAACAAAGTCAAAAATTAGATTGATATCCTTTCTGATAATAAAACTCTACAGAACAATCATAATTCCACTTAAAAATGTAAGTAAGGAACTTCACTTTTCATGCGCAATTAAAGTAGATAGAAAGGACAAAAATGTCAATATCCTCTGTGTTGAAAAAAAATATCCTGTATTACCTATTACTATAATCAGAAAACATAGTAATAATAAATTGAGTGCTTCATTTTAAGCATGTGGAATATTTCCAATGAGTTCAGTGGCAGTTTTTGTGTACTTAAGTATAAAAAATTTGCTTGAGTACCATGATGGATGAAGTTCTACAGCAAAAAGAAAACACAAATGTAATATTTTGTATTTTGATTCACTTAGAATATTAACCGAATTTCTAAAAATTTGAAAGGTTCCACAGGAAAAAAAAAAAAGTAATAATACACAGAACTGCAGCTCTAGGATGAAAGTTTGCTCTCCCTAGCCTTTGATATTTTAAACTGACTTAAGAGAGGCTGTTTTTTAAAACATAGATATTATTATCACCAAAAATTGTGTATGACATCAGGTGTAACATGTTCAATTACTTCATTTCACTTGGGTGGATCTAAATTCAAAACCTGATTTGTTGAATCAAGTGACAACACAGGGCTTTCCAAATATTCCGTATTTTGCTTGTGTAATAGTGTAGTTTGTAGTTTGTTTTGAATATAATGTGACTTACAATTTAGGAGTACATGTGATTTGCATTATTAAAGACACCACTTACATCTAGGGACTCAGAAATCTCTTCTGCACCTCCCTGGATATTTTCAGTTGCCTTGAGTTTCAATTCCATCTCATTCAACCATTTATTTTCTGCATCCAAATATGACAATAATTCATGCCAACATGCCCATACTTCCTGATGGAGAAAAAAAAAATGTTTATTGAGATTGAAGATCTAACAATCAATTTCACATTTTAATACACTGAAAACATTGCATACTTCTTTCCCAAAACACCACAATGTCTGATGGTTATAGTGCCATACAGCTGATTTTTTCCAGTATTTGTGGATTCCAAATAAATACAATACACAGCCAAAACATTTTGATTAAACAGGGCAAAATCACAGAAGATAATACAAATAAACAAATGCTTTTGCAAAACACAATATGAATCTTTTTTGTGAAGTTTTTTCTGTTTCATATACTTTTCTGTAAAATTTTCTTATAAGTTCTAAATATACAAATTATCAGATTTTTAAGGATTCATGTTAGAAGTTTATGTGTTTATTACAACATGTAGATAAGTTGCTTATATAGTCTGTGCATTAATTACTTACAGCACAGATTCATAAAATATCTAAAAACACAGCTTTAAGGAATTCTGACCAAAATCTCTACAGAAATTAATTCTCAACCACATTTAGTATAAATGTGTACTGGTTCAGCTGGGATAGAGTTAATTTTCTTCACACTAGATGGTATGGTGCTGTGTTTTGGATTTATGATGGAAATAATGTTGATAACACACCTATGTTTTAATTGTTGCTGAACAGTACTTATACTAAGTCAAGGACTTTACTGCTTCTTGTGTAGCCTTGCCAGTGAGGAGGCTGGGGGTGCACAAGAAGCTGGGATGGGACACAGCCAGGACAGTTGACCCAAACCAACCAAAGGGATATTCCATACCATATGGTGTCATGTTGAACAATAAAACTGGGGGGACTCGGCAGTGAGGGCTGCCCTTGCCTGGGGAGTGGTTAGTGGCTGGGCATCAGTCAGCTGGTGGTAAATAACTGTGTTATGCTTCACATTTTTTTTTTTTCCCTCTCCTTTTCTTTCCTATTAAACTGCCCTTATCTCAACTCACAAGTTTTACTTTTTTTTCCTCCAATTCTCTCCCCCACACCACTGCAGGGGGAGTGAATAAATGACTTGACTTTGTGGTGCATAGCTGCCTGATGACTTAAATCACAACAAATTTATAGATAGCTTAAATGCTAGAGTACAAAACACAATGTTGTAGGATTAAATTGTGTTCTTATTCTTCTATTGTTTATCATTTAATATTTTCCAGTACCTGAAGATCCTTAAATAAGCAGATAAAAGTGGTACTTTATATATAAGCAAAATGTTTAAATCTCCATAAATCTTTTAATTTTTCCTTTTTTGTTAGTAGAAGTAATTTTATTGGGATACATTTGGCAGACTGTACGTCAAGTTTTCCAGAGTACAATCCATCTCACCTAACCTTAGTCATAGCAAATTTAAATGTCTGGTCTAAGAAGAGGTTATAGAAGGATATTACCATACAATAATATCATCATTCATTGGGGCAAATGCAGATTACCAGCTTAGACTACAGACCTAATTTCCCATAGCAAAATTTAGAGGAGATAAATTTTACCCTAGTATATAATTGTCCTCTACAAAGTTAGCTAGTGTGAATTAGTTCACAATAAAAATACTTACATAAGTCACTGTGACCACTGTGTAAAATACAAACAGTCCTAGGGCAAGAATCTCTAATGGAACTGGCCAAAATGGCTGGGTCAACTCAAAATGCATGAGATACATTCAGATTGCGAGCAGATCACATGCTGTTCCTGTGCTGATATTACACCACCTGTCCTGCTTTGGGGCCGTTTAATCAAAATCCTTAGCCATGGAAGAAAGAAGCCTAGAGGAGCTAGTGAAGACAACATCAGAGGGCTGCTACAGAAGCCAGATGCTTGGCTTCATCTCAGAAGGGATAAAAACCCAGAGCAGCTATTGCTGTCTCCCATCTATGAACCATGCCTGAGGCATTTCTTTAATTTGACTCTCCAGCACATACGACTCTCAATACATGCGGTGTTTAGTATATGACTCATACACTCAGGAAAGCCTTGGGCTACTCGTGATCCCATACAATAATACACCTTCATTCTCTACCTTACTTCTGGGGTTAGAATGGCTATAAATATAATGATTGACAAGATAACCAACCTCAAGAGTTTTGCACTTTCCATTCAGTCTGCTGCATAGTCGCTGGTAGTTGGTAATCAGAACATCAAGTTCCTTTTTCAAAGCCTCATGAGCTGCAGGTGGAGCCTTTGCTATAAAATTATTCACAGAATCAGTAATAAGCTTCACTTTCACTTCTTTCTGCATGGCCTCCTCCTTTGCTCTCTGTAAAAACGAAATTTAATTCTGGTTTGAGAAGGAAGCAGATTTTAAATAACTCCTTCAGAATTGTCTCTGTCAGAAGGAAAAAACAAAAACCAAAACCAAACAAAACAACAACAAAAAACCCACACCCAACAGCTAATTAATTCCCCGACTTTCTGCTATGATCTTGAATGCATCCAAAACACTTTGTTTTTTTTCATTTTTTTGGCAATACAAAGTACTCACTGCAATTTGCATTTCTCACACTTACAATACACCTTCGTACAACTATTTAGCTTTCTGGAGTTTTCAGAAAAGTTTTTTTTTTTTTAATTTTTTATTTTTTCCCAAGAAATGCTCCAAATACCTTTGCCATAAAACTTTACAAACTGCAGATGAAAAAATCTATTGTGTTACAAATTCATTTCACCAGGTTTAATGATTAAGGCCATGTAATCTGAATTCCTGAATGGTATAGGCCAAACAATTCACCTATAAAACAAAAATCAAGTCCACATCCAGTGGTTGAGCATGAGTATACTTTAATATTTTAATTTTTTTTTTAATACATGAGCATTAATCACAAATTATTGTGTTTGTCCAAAGACCACATTCATCCCACATGAAAGAAACATTATTTGAGACAAAATATGCTATTTTTAAAGAAATTAACAGTATATACCAAAACACATCCTGACATCCTAAATCACTAATTCTCTCTCTCTCCCTTCCTCTCCTATAAGCATAAAACATAAAACTCTATCTATCACTTAACTGCTGCTAACATCTGATTCTTGGGAATTTCTCCTTAAGTAACATGATGTTGAAGCTGAAACGAAATCTACTATCCAATAAAAACAAAAAGAAAACAACAAAAACTAGCTATGAAGCACTGTGACAGTTTAAATATCTTCAAACATATTCCAAATAGAAATTACTTGAAGACACCTACTACTTTAAATTTCAGGCTAACAAATAGATATCAAAAGACGCCTTTCTATATGAAAGAGTAGACTTTTGTTACAGCAGAAGCTTCAAAAAGAACTTTAAAAACTTTTCAAGGTCTTTGTTCATCTTTTACCTTCAGTTCCTCAACAGCTTTCTGTAATTCATCCGGTGTTTTATACTCAAAATCTCTTTCCAGATATTCTTCTTCAGCCTGTGTTATCCATTCATGCATCTCTGACAAATCCTTTCTGAGGCTCACAGTCTTATCCAAACCACCTTTTAATGCTGCCTTCTTGGCATAGGCCTTTAATAAAGAAAACATTATGTGAAGCTAGACTACTGAACAAACTTAACAGTACTTTATCCTGAAAAGAACCAATTTCAATCCTATGCTTAGAGCTGTAAATTGGACAGTACACCCTTGAAAGTACACCCAAGGATGAAACTAGAGCCCCTTGAGCCTCAGATGACCTTTTAGCCAGTTTGAATGCAACCAGTTGGAGAATAAAACAAGCAATATGCATAGTTTACTCTTGCTGATGAAGTCATTATTGAATCCCTCGGAAAAGTGTATATCCTAAAGAAACGTAAGTAAAAAAAGGAAATTTCTACTGGAGGAAAATATCTACCTTAGAGTGAAAAAAAAAACACAAAAACCTTTCATTAAATCCTTTGCCAATCATTATCGCTATATTGAGGTTATATAACTTGTACTATATTGCCATTTATAGACTTGTGCATCAGCCTACCAAAATTGTCCATAACTAATAGCAGTGACTAAGCCATCTTTCTCAGTATAAAGAAGTTTGCAACAAAAACAGCTAGTTGCCATGGTGCCATTTTCAGAACTGGGTATGCAGGGCTGATCACACCAATATCCTGAGCACGTAAATTTTACTTAGGTAAATTTTACTTAGATAAATCAGTATAATCAGGAGGAAAGTGTTTTAGTATTTGGCCTAAGTTTCTGACTGTTACTGGTTTGGTTACCCATCCTTGAGTATTGTCTGTTAAAAGTTGTTCTACACAAATGTTTTACAGGGCAAAACAGGGTAATAAGAAAAAGGTCACGTCCAACAAGTGTGAAAGCAGAACAACATGGGGTCCTGCAAAATTGCTTCTTTCTCAGTTACAGTACCGGAAGAGAAAGTAATCTTCTATCATCTGCAAGAGTATCTGAATACTGACTGTTAGCTCTCACAATCATATTAATTGCATGTATATTAACTCAAGCTGACTTTTCAAAATCCTTTCAAGAAATCACCACAATCCAACCTGATTTATGTATTTACTACTTCTCATGTGTTTTAATAGCTGTTACTGAAGAAGTTGTATGAGAAATGCCTACTGAGAGGCATTAATTTGTGCAGTGTACTGAATGGAACTATTACAGGAAAATTATCAGGGAAGTCAGAATAAAACTGTAGGAGACTTGTAAACTTACAAGGCTTTATGTGAATATTCTTTCAAAGAAGTGCAAAGATATCTGGTATATTAATATTACAAAAATAAGCAATTAAAAACTTTACACTTGTCAAATGGGAAAGACTACAGAACAGGGTCAATAAAATGTCTTAGAGATTTCCAACATCAACTTTTTTATAACTGTGCTTATCAGAAAAGTTAAGAATGGTATTTTGCACATGTATAGTAATTTATATAATAGTCTCTGTTTCTCTGTCTGTAATGAGCACAGCATATCTCCTGAATTTCGTCTTTCAGAAAGTTTCATTTCTTATTTCAAAATAACTGAGACCCTTACATTCCTTAGTATCTATACCAGAAACTTGAGATATTTCATATATCTCAAAGCATTAATCACCATCTTGGATTTTCTTTGGTTTCCTCTAAATCTTTCCTGTCTACTGGGTATGCATAGAAGGACAAATTCTACCAATGAGAAATCTGATTATTAATTTAAAAAGAACCAGTCACAGAAGGAGACTTGTTACCTGTTGGCAAATGTGTTCCCATTGAACATTGAGCTCTTTTAGTTCTGTCTCTATTCTGGAAGCAAATTCTGGCTCTGCTTCACTCTTCATTTTCTTCCCAACCTCATTAACGCTGTTTAAACTAGGCTGGATTGTCTGGATATCATTTACTAAAGCCTAAAGGAATAACAGAAGATTAGGCAAGCAGCATTCACACAAACGTGCATTTATACTATTCTTAAAATGTTTCTACATGAGATTTTGACATGTCTTTGGTTCAGATCTCCAACCAAATGAGCACAATTTACAGACTTTACTATGAAAATAAATAAAAAGGAATGAGCAACCATAATGTGGCAAGCTATTCTGTATCACATAAAGGACATTTGCAAAATATAGAATATAAGGTTTTAAATATACATATACTACACTTTACATATACATACATATAGTGTATATATATACATATACACTATATATAATGTTTCGCACAACGTATATCTATTACAATGTCTAGATCTTTTATTTGTATTTGTGAAAGAACATCCTATTATAATGGTGGAAAATTACTTTAAGCTATCTTACAAATTATTTTAAGCTATCTTACTAACTACGTATTACCCTTGGGTTGATAATTCACCTGACAGTTTCCTTAGAATGATCTGAGTGGTGATGTCCTCAGGTTATTTCTAGTTATTAGAATTTTATTGCAGTTGAATATTATTTAAAACCTGAGGTAGTTCTAACTTGCCACCTTCAATTTTACTTCCTAAGGCATTCTTTAGTCCTTCAGATGTTACCTGGGTTTACTATATAGCAGAAAAAGTTCTAAGTGTAAAAGTGCAAATGGTGATGATGATTTTGGTAATTTTCTTATTCAATTGACAGTGGCTAATATTTATGCAAACTCTTCATAAATTCAAGTGACATTCTAAATCAATTGCATGTAATTCACAACTCTGTAAAAGGTAAGAGTTGTTCCATACAATTTATAACAATTTTTATTTAAATAAGGGGTAGCAGAGTAGTGCTGAGGAGCTTGCAGTTCTGTAAGATCAGTATGTATCTTTCATAATATTTACACATCCTGCCAGAACATTTACAGAACTTGTAAATTCCATTGAACATAGTCAGGGATTATTATGGGTTACAAGATTCACTACACTTACACACTCTGTTGGGGCAGGCAGAAAAATTTGTAAACCCTATGAAGGATGTATCATTACTTCATGATGCTTTAAAACTCTGCAGGGAGAAAATCCTGGAATTTCTAAGTTTAGTGAGAAAAATGGATATGATTTGCAATACCTGCAAGTTGTTTCAGTTCAGTTAGAAAAGTCTGTAAATCATGTGTAAATAGTAGATGTAGAAAAAGATCTTCTGATACAGATCATACAGCACACAGCAAATACACATACAATGTTAGTAAACTTAAACTAAATAAACAACTATCTTAAGAGGCTGCTAACTTACTATTCTATGCAAGTCCCCTCTTGTTCAACATTTTGCTCCTGCTATGAATATATACTGATACAGTCCCTGTATACTTTCTCTCTGTATTTAACTTTCCCATGTTTTAATAGAACTTTCCTTCAGGCACACGAAATTAATCAGGTTCAAATATACTGCAAAAGACAACCCTCTTACAACATGAATTTATTTTTAGGAATTGTAATCATTTGTGTAAATTCTATATAAGCTGAGCACATAAAGAAGACATAGTTGTCAAGCAGACAGGTAATACTCACTGTACACTGTTCAAGTTGCTTTTCCAGCGCTTCTGAATCACCAAGGGCAGGCCATTCTTCCTTCAGAAAAACATCCACTTCAGCCATCCACTTCTTCAGTGTTTTAGTGTCATTCTGTTTATTACAAAGGCATTTTATGGCATGTCACAGAATATCAGTAACTGGCAATAGTTTAATTCATTCTGGCACTATGACTAAAACTCACTGCAATTTAATTTTGCTATTATTGGACTGTTTGAAAGTACTCAGAAAAATGCAAATACAAACAAGCAAAACCAATTTTATTTGGGACTCCTGCAATCCGAATATTTCTGCCCAAGTTCAATGCGTCTACAAGTGGGCAACTTCCTGTCTCTCAAGTTTATGCCTCCCAGATATCATTTGTGTTTACATGCTGCATGTGTGTTCATTAGGTCCTTGTATGGCTTCAGACTACTAATACTCGGCAATTAATTCAGGCTAACCTATCAAAACCTCCTGTGGTTCAGTTTAAATTTCAGGCTCATTTTGGAAGCTGTGTGTTCTATTGCCTATTTCTCTACCAGAACACAAAACAAAAAAGTTCCCTCACTACTCGGAATAAAAAACTTGTAATGGAAACAAAAACAAATTCACTCCAGAAACTGAAATCATGTAATGACTCAATGATGGAATCGAAAAGAGGATTTCAGAAACTGAGTCTCATTTACTATCTATAGCACTAGAATATTTGTAATTAAAGTATATGTAAAGCAAATTACTGATTAAGCCTTGCAATTAATTTAGGGGAGGGCAGGGGAGGGGAGAGGAGAGGAAAAAGAAAAGTTGAACATCAAGTGCTTGCAAATAAGGAACTCTACCAATCCAAGGAAGCATTACATAGATAACCTAAGACCATAAAAGGTAGAATGAGATTTGATGATCTGACAGGAGAACCATATCCAGCTTTGCTCAATCCTACAGATGAAAGACTTTATTTAATCTTGCAGTCAATGAGAAATTTAAACTGTCCTTTAAAAAAATGTCACTTAAAATTACCTTAAAATGCTACCTTAGGTAAACAGATGCATATTAAAATAAAAATGACAAATGGCAAAAATTGAAAAGGGAAATTATAATGCATTTGTTCATCAAATTGTTTTTGTTAACAGTTAAGTATATATCACTATTATATGCTGAAAGCAAAATTAAATTAAAACATAAAAAAGGACATTTCATTAGAACACAGACTGTGCCTTAAAATGCGTCCAAAATGCTTTAACAACTATTACATGGTAGATAACCAAAGGAAACATTTTTCTAATGTGCTTGACATATCTAAGAACAACAGGCTACCATGGAAAATGAATTGAAATAATAAAAATAATCATACAGAAATTATCGGTATAGTTCTGAATGGCAATTACCAAAACAAAGTTGAAGTCTCTACTGTGCATTCAATTATCACTTAGTAAAAATAGTTCAGAATCATATTTCATGATAAAAATTTAATACCTTTACATGAATACTTAAAGTATAGTTCATTAGTGCTGCAAAATATAGATCTGATGGAATTGATTTTAAAAAGAATCAGTCTCCAGCTACCAATGAAGATCAAATGTATAACCTGCATTTTGAATCAGACTGCAAATGCATTTTATCTATCAACACTGATGTTATCATATCCACTGAAGACACATTACATGAATTACAACAGCTAAAACAATTGTCCAGAAGGCAAGTCATTCAAGGAGTTGAAAGGACAATGAATTTTATATTAACTGTATACCACAGTGATTTCAGCAATAAAGGCCAAGATTTGTATTCAACAATAACTCAGATAGCTTTAAAAATACTTGCTCTGAAGAGCATGGCCATGATGTTCAGGACAGGACTTTTTCCTTTTAAGAACAGTGATTGAACCTCTACACTTCTGTCCAGAAAATTCAGGACAACAAAGATACAGGCTTGAATTTCACAAAGAAAGAATATTCTGTTTTGTGCAATTAGTAGTGATTAGGGGGGTGGATGCAGTTCAGGGGTGGCCTCTATGCCCCATGCCAGACACAGCAAGCTCTACAGCTGACTCACTGCAGGGCAGAACTGAACCTGTCAGCCAAGCTGATGGCACTTCATTACAAACCTGATTAAAAAAGGGGAAAAATGTCAGACAGACAGAAGAGTAGGGAAAAATGTAAGAAACAGCAGTGCGAACACTAACACCCAGCTGAGTGAAGAAGGAGTGGGAGGAGGTGCTCCAGGTGCTGGAGTTTCCCTTGCAGCCTGTGGAAGAGACCATGGTGGAGCAGGTGTTTCCCCACAGCCCATGGAGGACCATGACAGAGCAGGTGGGTATTTCCTGAAGGAAGCTGCAGCCCAAGGAGAGCCTGCATGGGAGCAGACCTCTTGGACTGTAATGGGCTAACAGTAAGCCCCCATTGCCCATGCCCCTGCACTGCTTGGTGGGGAGAGGTGTAGTTGAGAGCAATGGAGTGAAGCTTGGCCTAGGAAAAAGCCAGGGCGCAGAGGGGAAGGTGTTGTTTTAAGTTTCATTTTCATTTCTCACTACCCAAATCTATGTTAACTGGCATGTTTGTTTTGTCCCTGAGAGTAATTGGTGAGTGATCTCCCTGTCTTTATCTCGACTCAAGAACTTTCTATCCTATTTTGTCCACCTGTCCTGTTGAAGAGGGTGAGTGAGAGAGCAGCTGAGTGGGCATCTGGCTGCTAACTGACCACACTATTAAACCCCGTGCCATGGCCAGCCTTGAACTTTAGAGATGTAGCTATGGAAACAAGTTATAATTTGGAGTTACTGTAGCACAGTAGCTAAATTATAAATGGTAAGATGTTTCCCTCCTTTTTTCTTTGTTCATTTTGCTTATCTAAACACTGATGAAATATAACAAATAATGAGCATTTATTTCTACTCTTATTTTTATTTTTTTCTGCACAAAAGCAGAAGTGTAAGAATACCTTTAAAACTCTATTGAATTAAGCTGAAAATAACAATTTCAGCTCATATGTTCCTGTATTATTATTCACAACACGGAACTACTCATGCATCATGCTTTATTATCAGCAAACCAAGGACAAGGACTGAAATATTTGATATTGTAAATAGAAGAAATATAGAAAAGAGAACACTGAGGAGAGACACACTTTGAGGATATGGTTTTGGGTATGTCTGCAGGACTTCAGCCTTCAGAATTTTCTTTGCCATATCCTCTATGAGTATGTCAGTATTCATATGGGGGAGGGGGAAAGGAAGAGGAGAGAAAAACATACCCCAAACCATAGAAATACTTTTTCCATTTTTGTAACCAGTTAATCTGAATTGCTTTGAAACATGTCCCTTGAAATTATATGTAAATAGAACACGAATATGTTAAAAATTGATCTATTTTAAAGCTTTTAAATATATATATACACAGCATATATATATACAGCTATATATATATACACACACACATATACAGCGTATATATATATACAGCTTGCATATATATATATATACCATATATACCACATATATATATATATATACATATATATATATATATATAAGGTTCCAATGCTGTCATTCTGAATACCTAAAAATCAAATAATTCTCTAAGTCATGTACACTTCCAATTTTTGGCAACTGCTGCCAAGATACTACCATACAACAAATGATGTTAATCAAGTAAGTGAATCTATTAAAGTCAATATGGTTAGAGCTACTTTAGCTGCTGTACTGGGTCTGGCTGGGATGTTAACTTTCCCTGCAGCAGCCCATACAGTGCTGTGCTCTGCACTTGTAGCTAGAACAGCACTGGTATCACACCAGTGTTGTGTCTACTGCTGAGCAATGCTGGCACAGCATCAGGACTCTCTCCAACCCTCCTAGGGGGTGGGCAAAAAAGTGAGAAAGAAACATCACCAGGACAGCTGACCTAAACACCAACCAAAGGGATATTCCATACCATATGATGTCACACTCAGCAATAAAAGGTGGAAAAAGGAAGAAGAGGTGAGGGGTGGGATCTTGTTGCGAAAACGTCTGTCCTCCTGAACACCGGCTACGTGCGTTGAAGCCCTGCTTCAAGGACGTGGTCAAGCATCGCTCATTTGTGGGAAGTAGAGAGTAATTTCTTTCCTCTGCACTTCCACATAGCCTTTACTTGTTTTTTGTTTTGTTTTGTTTTTCCCTTTCTCCCTCCCACTTTTTTCCCTTTAGTTAAATTGTTTAATTAATAACAATCTTTCTTTAATAATTATTTTTTTTTTCCTTTAATTAAATTATCCTTATCTCAACCGATGAGTTGTTCTTTACTTCTTCCCCTCCTCTTCTAAGAAGAGGGAGTGAGAGAGCGGTTGTGGTGTTCAGCTGCCTAGCACAGTAAAACCACCACAGCTGCATAAAAAAGTACTTCAACTACATTGAAAAAGTAAGTAGAGGAATATTAATAGCAATTTCATTGAAATCAAAGTTAAGTTTTACCATTAGAATACATGGGCAGAAACAGCCACAAAATCAGAACTTAAAGTCAAATCTTGGACCCACCAAAATCAAGTGACCATTTTAATACGTTAGCTTCACATGCTTCTTTGATACTTCATTTTATTGTTATTTTGTTGAGATGTATAAACGCATGCTATGCATTTCCTATGGCCAAAAGCCACAACAATAGCTGAAGCTGAAAAAGGTTGGTTAACCTGGAATCGCTGGAGTTTAGTCATAAGCTCCTCAAGTTTCTGGCAATGTTCCCCCAGCTGTGATGACAATTTCTTCCAGCGGCCAACGATCACCTCAATCTCCGATCGATATTTCTGGCTGATTTCTGCAGGGGCTTTCCTGGACAAGTCTTCCACAGTTGTATTGAGATAGTTCAGGCCCTTTTGCTGCTCTTGCAGGGAACTCTGTAGAGCCTATGATATAAGCAGCAAATAGTATTCTGATTCATGTATTGGGCAATTCTGAACAAATTTTTCACAGCCATAAGTGAGACTGCTGAAGAAAGGACTGAAAACTCTAAATGCTAAAACATCTTTGCTAAAACTTCCAATGATATACTACTAGGCTATTTGGAATTGCTTTTCTCACACAAACTACAATGCAGAATCTTTAGTCTAATTGATAATATAACCAGACTTGTTTATACTTGTTAACAGAGCTAATCCACATACACTTCACTAACTTGAGATAGCAATTTACTACGGTCCTAATGACTACACTTTAAAAGAATCAAATTATAAATGGAGAAAAAGAGTAAACTTAGAACTGCTTTTATGATTTAAAGTCTTTGATAGCTTTTTAAAACTTTTCCAATTCTTACCCAAATTTGCTGCATCTAACTTTTTCTTTCTATATTCTCCTATTTCTACATGTGCATTGCTAGTTCCACCAAACAGCATGCTTATTAGCCACTAGATTGTAAGACAATATCAGACATTGAAATGAAGGCAAGGTTTGTACCCACTGGCAAAACTTGTCCCATATTTGTATCTGCTCGTAAACCTGACAGGAAATCTGACGATGAACATGCTGCATTTTGCAAAATACATATGTTTTCATGTGAACACCAGAAAATGAAATAAGCTAAATCTATTCTTAATGAATAGAGCTATCATCAAAGGAATATTCTATATATCACGAGGACAAACAAAGGCTTTTCCTTAACATACTCAATATTTTATATAATTGGTTTCAATGATGAATAACATTTTCACTCCTTTAACTTTTAGGAAATGACAGAAGCAAGTATCCAATGTCTTCTGCAGCCCTTGGGTATAAATCACTCAAGATCCATAGGCTTCAACAGCTGACAAGCTTCAACTCATGACAATTTATGATTCTGTTGCTCCTAACTTTTCTTTTGAGATATTCTTTCCACAGTCTGAACACTCACCTTGAGTTCCCTGAGTCTCTGCTCCATGATTTCATATTCAGCAGCTGCAACCTGAGGTATGGAGAGTTTAGCTTCTGACTGCTGGATCCATGAAAGTATAGTAGTCACTGTCTCTTTATAGTGTGCTGGAGGCAAACTGTCAAAAACTACATTCAGTGGGGAAGAAAAAGGAAAGAAATAAAACCATTTTGCACTCCATTAATTGTTTTGTTGACAGAAGATGTTTTGTAGAGGACCTAGCCTTACTGAAGTTAATGGCTGTTTTGCAACAGACCCAGTACATCAGCTCCAGATTTTTCCAAGAACTATGGAAGATAACTTTTGAAGAATTAAATACACTCTTACAAACATTTATGGTATCTAGGTAATTTTTTTTAGTTGTGTAACATTTGAGTCTCTCTTGAGTTCTAGATCACATGAAAACTTAAATGGACAAGAAAATTTAAATGTGTGTATTTAGAGATCAACATATAAACCATTGTACTTAACCCAAAATCTAATTTCAGAAACACAGTAGGAAAACAGCATTCCCTTTTATGGCCCGTGTTCATGTGTTAAATGTTTCTTTTCAAGTAAAATGTTCTGTTTAGGACATCTGTTAAAAGCTTAGAAGATGAATCTCTCTTCTACATTAAAGCTGAATTTTATCGCACTGTGCTTCTTACAACAACATTACAGCTGCCATTAAATAGACAACATCTGGAACACACACCAACTCATTAGTAGAGATACTCCCTGTGCAATACTCCCTCAACAATAGTTTCCTCTACAGTCATTGAGAAAAATACAGACAAATAACATGGCTAATTCACTGAAAAATTTCCAACTTGTATGACATAAAAATAAAGTATATAAAAGCTCAAAAAGGTAACACCTATTTTTATCTCCTGTATGTCTCCAGTGTTTGAGAAGCAACTGTACTGGAAAATGATATAACTGTCCGAAAAGCAATTTTGACAAAGAAGAGAATCAAAGTGCAAGCTTGCTTACATTTTCATAAAACAGTGCTTGGCAGAATGCACTGCTTATTTTAACTTAATTTTGTAGTTATCAACAGAAAGTTACTTGAAAAACTTGTATTGTCAGCAAGACATCATAACATACTCAAATCAGGTCCACTTAAGGTCCCTCTCTTGTGGGCATACTGTATGGTGCACTTTCTTCTTTTCAAAATCCTTCCTAATTTGATTTATAACACACAACTGCAGACTTAAAAAGCCAAGACTTGCTACCACGGAAGACAACATTTTTTTTTCCCTCTGGTGTATTGTATGCACACAGAAAGCAACTGTAACTTGCAAACATGTATGCTTGCAAACACAGAAAACAGGCATTTTTCATCTCAACACCATCGTTAACAGCTGGTCTATTGAAATAGCATTTTAAAACTTTTAAGTCACTTAGTTATATTTGTATTGTCTGTGATTCATTTAATCCGAACCATTTCTATTTTAGAACACATTTAAACTCATCACTCCAAATGTAGACATTATTTTAACAGCTCAGATATGATAAAGTATACAACTCTTAATCTGCATTGTTCTTTACAAAATATGAAATGGAATTCAGTATTTTGATATAATGTTTGACTTCTATAAATACCAGTTTTCTCCTTTAAATGAAAAACATTTTTTCTGGCTAATGTCTTCAGGCAGCTATATACAAGTGCTATTTTCAACAGTAGTGAGGAACATCACAGAACAGGTCAAAAAACCATAAGATTTGTTGTTACAGCAAACTCCACCAAACTGCACAAAACTCTTATCCTGAAAGTTTGCCAATAATAACAACTTTAGAATCATTAAAACACTGATAACTTTTTTTTTTTTTCTCCATTTTTAACTAATGATGTTCTCCACTATTTGCAGGAAGGACTAAGAGTTCAAGCAGGATTTTAGATGTCGATTTTATCAAGCTAGTGGCTTTCCAGTTTGGCTACTAAATATTCCATTTAAAAAGCACTTTAAAGTTCAGTGAAACAACAGTTTTCCTATTTCACTTTTCCAGATTACTAGTAATGAAATTTTACTTTTCAATACCTTTTTCTGAGCTAGATTTTTCTTTTAATGATGTATCAGCATTTTCCTCCACAAGAAAGCATCTTAACATATTTTAGGATAACAATTGCCTGTACTGTTCTTGCAACTTGTGGATGTCAATGATGAGAATTCAGTCAAATTCCTGCAGTGGAATCCTTGTTACTTAATTTTATCTGTCTAAAATCTAACACATTTATGGTCTCACTATAGGCAGTATGAATCTCTAAATTCCCCATGCTCATAGCATACACACACATCCAGACCTGTTTATTATTATCCTAAACTTTGTTTTGCCACAATAATGTTTGTGGATTGAAGTCCAAATGATGAGCACAAAGTATTAATATGGATTCTGCTATATATTTATATGAGGAATTGAATTGGTAGTCAAAAAGATATAGCAAGTCCTCAACCCAAACTACACCTAAATTAGGCTTTCCCTTTTTCAGTGTGTGTGAATGGATTTTCTGGTTATTTTTTTTTCCCTGAAACAGAAATAAAATGAGAATACAATTATTTCAACAACTACCAAATCCCACTGGATATGTTACAATGTCCATCTCCTGTCCATCAGGAGAAATCCCACTGTTCATTGCATCACTGTGAAAGAAGAAAGGCAATGAATACAACCTATGAGATCATTTCAATAGAGACTTATTGCCTGGAACAAATGGTTTAGATAAAATTGCATGCATTTCCCATACAAATCTCCTCAGTATCAACTGCAGTGTTTATAACTATATTATGTTTTTTTTCAAAATTTTGTTTTGCTTATTTTGTAATACATATCTCTGAAGCAATTCATCAGTCCTTACAGTAGTGATTTCATAAAGGTTGTGATTCCCTTCTGTCACATCTTTCACCATGAACTTTCAAAGTGGAATCTTAAAGAATCTCATATAATACATAGCCAAGGTTCTGCAAGTGCTCTAACACTTCCACTTCTCTAATTTATTCACCTCTTAAAAGAAATACAAAGGAAGCCCTCTCCAGTTCTACAAGATATAATGTAACTACATATATATTTAAAGATGCAAAATTTGTATGTGGTTTTATTTCCCATACTTAAAAATTTTCATTTTTACTCTGAAGGAAAATGAAAAAGTGAACTACAGAGTAGAGGACATTATCTCATGCAGGCTCATTTCACAGATTGTTTTCTCCTTTTGTTCTGTATTCGAATAAAAAGTTACCTGAGGAAATAGATGCAACAGAAAAATTAAATTACCTGAATGCTACTTATTAAAATTTTTGTTACATACATCTGAACTGTGTTTTCAGCTCAAAAGGCACATTCAAAGAAAGCTAAGCAAACTTAATATCTCAAAACCAAACAGAAAAATAATATTACTAATATTAAAACATAGTTCAGGTCTTAAAAATAGCTTGCAGTTACAAAATGTACAAGACACTTGCTTATTTTTTTTATTCCTCAAGTACAAAATGATTGGTGAAATATTATTTTATGTATCATAACAATTTCAATGTCACTTGTAGCCCAGCTGTAAGATACTTTGCAAACAAACTAGGAAATAGATTTAAAATTTACTTATATATATATATATATTTAATAAATGGAAATGCTAATCAAATCATGTTGAAAAACATTTGAGAAAATCAGATATAACCTTTAATATTTTATTTATCTACTGTACAGCATAAAAAAGCTGCTAAACACTCATGAACCTTAAAACTAAACCAAACAAAAAAAAAAAAAAAGAGGGAAAGAGATAATCTTCTAGAACTAGAGAAATTTATTTTTTGCCAGAAATAATTCCCTGTAAACAAACCAGAGCAGATTATCTAAGTACTCTTATTTGACAGAAAGATAATGGAGTAATGTAACATAAAACATAACAAAACAAAACACACTAATGATGAATCAAAAATTTAGAATCAAAAATTTATGCAAACAAGAAGCTGAAATACCCAAAATGCAATTCCAGCAAATTCCAACATTTTCTATTAAACTAAGACTACAGTGAAGACATGGGATACAGTCTTTTCTCTGTTCAATAGCCAAGAATAGTCATGGAAATTAACAGAAAACACTCAGGACTTTTTGAAATATTCTAAAGTTCAGCTTCTAGTTTTTTGTTTGTTTGTTTGTTTGCTTGCTTGTTTGGTTTGGTTTTTACATTTTTTTTGATTCCTAAGACCTTCCTGAAACAGGATTATAAATAATGCAGTATCCCCATCATGTTCATTCATATCTACAGCAGAGTTATTTAAGGAAATTAGCACTTTGAAAAAACTGTGTATAAAATTTCTGAAGACAAATAAAGAACGAGCAACATCATTATCTGATGTTATCATATGGAGAGCTGGGCAATCACCAACCGCATGAATTTTAACAAGAGCAAGTGCCGGGTCCTGCACCTCGGACATGGCAACTCTGGCTATATGTACAGACTGGGCAATGAGACACTGGAAAGCAGCCCCGCAGAGAGGGATCTGGGGGCTGTGGTTGACAGCAAGTTGAATATAAGCGAGCAGTGTGCCCTGGCAGCCAGGAGGGCCAACTGTATCCTGGGGTGCATCAAGCACGGCATTGCTAGTCGGTCGAGGGAAGTGATTGTCCCGCTCTACTCTGTGCTGGTGCGGCCTCACCTCGAGTACTGTGTGCAGTTCTGGGCACCACAGTACAAAAAGGATGTAAAACTGTTGGAGTGTCCAGAGGAGGGCTACGAAGATGGTGAAGGGCCTAGAGGGGAAGATGTATGAGGAGCGGCTGAGGTCACTTGGCCTGTTCAGCCTGGAAAAGAGGAGGCCGAGGGGAGAACCTCATCACGGTCTACAGCTTCCTCACGAGGGGGAGTGGAGGGGAAGGCGCTGATCTATTCTCTTTAGTGACCAGTGATAGGACCCGTGGGAATGGTGTCAAGCTAAGGCAGGGGAGGTTTAGGCTAGACATTAGGAAGAGGTTCTTCACTGAGAGGGTTGTCGCACACTGGAACAGGCTCCCCAGGGAAGCAGTCGCTGCACCAAGCCTGTTGGAGTTTAAGAAGCATTTGGACTGTGCACTTAGTCACATGGTCTAAAATTTTGGGTAGACCTGTGTGGTGCCAGGAGTTGGACTCAATGATCCTTATGGGTCCCTCACAACTCGGGATATTCTATGATTCTATGATCTCACCTAAAGTATCAGTACAGGCATATACCATATTAAATAAAACAGTCTTATCTTGACAACTAAACCGTTTTAGATGAAGGTTTTGTGATGCAGAGAAGCCACGTAAAATAAGAACAAGAGACCACGGTTCTGTAAAATATTCATCCAGGGACTTTTGTGCTCTATCAGTTTAGGACATTCATCCCGGCCTGTTCAGTGCTGCCACTGTAGGACAGCTACTTCTGCAGGTGGACAGCAAATGGGAGCATATTGCAGCACAGGAGTGGGAACAAACAGCTACTGCCAGGAAAAACTTAAGCAAAACCCCTGCTTTGTGACAGTGTAAGTCAGGCAATGCACACTACTTCGCTTACGGGAATAACCATCTGGTTAGTTCGTGAGGTCTTGCTGTAGTAAAATCAGCTAAAGCAGAAACAGCAATTACACAAAATTATGTATTGAATAAATCATTAAGAAGCTAACATTTACCATATTTTCCTGTTGGCAGAATGGTAAATAATTTCAACATTTAAAACTGTGTGGCATTAGCAATTGTTAAATATGATCCATTTCATGGCCATCTTCAGTGTTATGAATAAATTTACAGTCCTTAATACTAAATTTCTACAAATCGTTCTTTCATCACATGGTGTCTCATACTTGTATTTAATTTTCTCAGTTCCCTTATGCATAATCAGCTCTCCAGTTTGTGTGTGTGCATGTGTGAAATAACTACAGGAGGACAACAATAAGGTGTTGTTGAAAAAAAAAAAAATCTTTAAAAAAGGAATCATTCCAAACATCTCCAAAGAACTCAGGAGGAATACTATAAAGATCCACTAGAAGGAGCTAGCACTATGTATAATTTCAAAACAGTACAATCATTGGTTTGAGGGAAAAATAATTTCTTTGCTACTGAGAAAATTTAAGCTTATATTTTTATCTGATACTTTACTTTTAATTTTATAATTAATACAGAAAGTAGTCACTGGCATGCTAAGTATCAGGAATACATAGTATAAAAGGTATTTATTATTATCAATAATAAAGTTACCTTCATTTTTTGTATAGCATCTTCTCCCTTTTAAAAATCCATTTTATTACAAATACTGCAAATAATGTTACAACTAGCAAACATATTTTATGTTGAAGAAAAGGAACAGTTCACCTCATGGTGAAAAACTAGATACCCTAGCTACTCTTTTTAATGAGTTTTATGGAGTTAAATTTCTATTCCAGACAAGTTTAGAGCAGATTCACTGCTGAAATTAAACTCTCCTCTCTATTGACAGAGATAGAGGCAGCTCGGTCTCATAATCCAACTAAATAAAGCTTTATGTTGCCAAAATATACCACTAAATCTGTCCAAATACGTGCTATAAAGAGTAAATCTGATGGGAGAACTACACTAAGTAAAACCTTTATTTCAGAAGTGTACCTTCCCCTGTTTTCCTATTAATATAGTATAAATGATGTACTGATAATTTCTAAAAGGCTAATTCAATTACAAAAAGATCACCTAAATCGTACTACTGGTTTAGTGCAACAAAAGCAAATACAAAAGAAGGAAAGCAAAACGTACACGCCTATTCTTTGCATGTTAGTCAGGCAAACTGACCTTTTGTTGTGAATACTTACTGGTCTGTAACTGCTTTTCTCTGGCATGCATGTCAGCAAGTATTTGTTTGAAATGGCTGGTAAAAGCAGCAAGGTCAGCATCCAAAAACATTGGGCCTTGTTCTCTCTCTTTCAGTGCCTGACTTTGAGCCTTTAGCTGTTCAATTTGAGGCTGAAGGGTTGACATTCGGATGATTTCGTCCTGCATGTTTGGATTAAAAAAAAAAAAAATGAAGAAAAAGCTGTTCTCCAAATGAAATCACTAGTGCCATGAAATCACCATTTCACTGCACGTTACAAAATAGTTTTGCTTCCAACTACATCAGTAATAGTAAGAACAAATCTCAGCAATATTTTTGATCTTTTCTCACCAATCAATATTTCTGTTCCCATTGTTTGAAGTTACTTTCACATGGCATTAACACTTTAGAAGTGTAATGCTCAAAGAAAATGAGATAGATTGTACATCCAAACTCCATGCCTGAGGAGCATTCCTTTCATGTGGAGATAGGAAGATAAAAACTCCACATTTGCCGCAGTCCTGGACCATCTCCATTAGATCACATAGAATTCCAGCAGCCCCACAGTAATACATTACAGGTTCAGGTTCTGCTATTATGCCTTCTGAAGACCTTAAACAGATTGTAACACTAGCAACTGCTAAGTAAAAAGAAAAAAGGAAAGTTAGCATCTTTGGGTAAGCCAAATGTACTGTTTGTAGCAGAGCTTCTCTAACAGAAGCTTTTTGCAAGAAAACCAGAGAACCCCTGTAAGCACAATGCCAGCTTGGAAACACATGAAAATAGAAATAATAGCACAAAGATCTCTAAATGTGTTTTTCAAACATTTGTTTAGTTTGAGAGCTTCAGAAACCAGAGATTTGATAGAGAAAAAACTTGTACAAGCATGTCATGAAATCTATAATGCATAACTACATTTCAGTTTACAAAATGGATTCATGTCAAATAGTATTAGCTAGGAACTGAGTGCATATATAAGCAGCTCTCCACATTTAAACTCTTCCTCAGAGGTTGAGCAAACTTCTAAAATTGGTATTGTACTTATGCCCCCTTCAAAAGTCTCCATGTGTTAGTTCAAAACAAAAACACACAGCAAAGAGTGACTGTCATGACACAACCCCTGCCTACACAGTTGTCTACAGCAAGAAAGATGAGCAAATTTCTACAATGGTGCAGCACGCAACCAAAAACATTTATGTAGAATTATGATTGAATGGGTGTGACTGTGCACAAATTCCTGGAATTCTGTCATATGATGACAGAAGAATATTCCTCCTTTCAACTACCCAATCAACCCTGCACCAAAATGCAGAGCATGTAACAAGTAAAGTGGTGTGCAGTAGCAGGATTTTGGACTTGACAATGAAGAAAATTTTCAGGCCCAGATCCTTACAGCCAGAGATAACGAGCAATAGTTTCTTAATGAAGAACCAAAGAAATAGATCCTTGCAGGAAAAAAGAAATAAAGAGTTTAGGGGCCTCGTTCTCTAACTTTACGTATGTAAATATTTTAAAATAACTAAATATTTAGGACAGAACTTTAAATACCCACATACTAGGTTCTAGCCTTGTCATTTACCATTCCTTCCTTTCCTTCAGTAAGTATTTTCAATGATTTTCTTGGAAACATAAGAAGTCCAATTTCCACTTTTATATTCATAGTGTGGGTGACAATGTGGCCACCTGTTGGTACAAACAGGAAGTACAATATAATAAAAGAATTTCTAACCTTGCATTTTTCCAACTGAGCTTTTACTGTAGCAGGGTCTGTTGCTGGTGTTGGTTGTGCTTTCAGCCAGTTTTCTGCAGTAACTGCTGTCTGCTCCAGTCGCTGCAGCTGGCCATAGAAGTCAATGATGTTATTCTGATACTCCAGCCATGCCAGCCTTTCACTCAGCAACTGACAGAACTCAATCCAGCGACTCTTCAGCTGCTCTGAGGCTTGTCGAATGCTGTCAGCGTTCAGACCCTCTAGAAAGAATACAAGAGAAGGAGCTCAACACTTAAAGATAAATAAGTCACAAAGAAGTAAATTAATTTCAAAATACTCTAACTATTTAGTTTCTCTATCTGAGAGATAATAAATACAAATAATGATTTATCGTCCTGAAAATACAGATGTTACATATCAGCAGAGGAAAAGTTTAAAAACTGCTTTCAGTTGCTGTCAGGGTTTTTTGTTTTGTTTTGTTTTGCTATGGGAATGAATTGTAAAGTGCATTAAGGTACAAGAATGTGAATAAAACAGTGGAGATACAATACATAAAGCTAATTAACAGTGCTGTAGGAAATAACAAAATGCCTTATAGATGGATTTTGAAAGCTCTGTCTGGATGACAACTAGATTTTAACATGTAAGATTGTTGTGTGTGGTTTTTGTTTGTTTCACTTTTGTTTTTTAATTTCAAATGAATGGGAATTAGGTTCCACAGTTATTTTGATGCTTTTAGTAATCCAACCCTCAAGTTTTGCATTATGTGCTAGTTTAGAAATATCATAAGTGTTAAAGAATAATCATACTGATCAGATCAAAGCACAATGTAGGCAAGTACGCTGTCTCCTACAGTGGCCATCAGTAGACATCAGGCAAAGAAAGACTCAGAGTCAAGAAACTGTATGTGACATCTCTTTATACTTATTTCCAGCCAGGGTTTAGTTCATCTAATATAGTTTGCCTGTTTCTGTCTATTGTTCAGTAAGCGGTCTTAAATTACAGTTCACAAAAGAAAACTGACTTAGGTTATTAGAGAAAAGGCAAATATTTAGAACTATTTAATGGAAAAATATGTATTATATAATTTGTGAAGAGTGTCAGGCATATCAAGAATGAACAAAGGAATCCTTCAAGAACATTTATAATTATTTTGAAAGCTGAACTTAGATTGAGTTCAAAATAATATTAACTTACTAATGTTAATATTACTTTAAATTAAAAATTTATAAACTCATTTATTTTTCAGGGGAATTTTAATTGTGATTCATAACCATTTTTTACTGGGATGACATACAATAATAAACATAGCAATGGAGCTGATACCAATTTCAAAAGTAATAAACTTCTCGATCACATACGTATTTAAGGACATTTTTAATAACATCATCAGTAAGTCATACACCGGTTAACCAGTAAAATAAAAGCTATGCTTTTATCAAAATAAACAGATTTCAGGTGTTTTTGTATTTCTTAAAACTGTGTTTAAATGCAAATAAAACAAAAGCTTACCCTGTGATTTTTGATATACTGTTGACATAGTTTAACTTGGCTATAGACGGTATTCCTAATCTGCAGGAAAAAATCCTCATCAGGGATACAAAATTGTGAAGTTTATGTCCAACTGTGGAATGTAGGACTTAGGAAAATGAGTCTCAATTGTGCCTAAAGGCCTTATTTAAAATAGTACTGAAAATTAATTGAAATAATTTTTCTAAGGAATGACCATAATTTAATCTATATGGTAAATCACACTAATTAGGGATCATGTCTGCTCTAGAGTCCATAGTTCTGTGGTAAACACTATTCTGAATTCAGTTTGGGATGATTTCATTTGGTGTCACTTAGACGATTCTGCAGTACATGGCAGCAGATCCCTGGACATATTCTGTTTCTAGGATATTGCTCTAGCCAAGCAAATTTTACGTTATTACAAAAAGTACGAGCAAAAATGCAGAAAAATCAGAAGAGCGGAACTACTGGGACATAATGGCAACCGTGGTGGTTGCATCAGCTATACATACATGCTGTACTCTGGAAAATGGCTGGTACAGTTTAATGACTGAGCAAGGGTATAAAACGAAAGTTAAAGTTTAAAGAGGTAAACAATATTTTGACACATTTTAATAGAAGCCATCAGTGGTCTGGTATTTTTGTGTGTTTTCCATTTGGAGATGTTGTTCCAGAACTACTTCACTTTCTTAAAGTGTAATGTCTAATATGCAGCAAGGTGTGAAGAAGCACTATAAACCTGAATGACAAAGCATGTCCGTGCAACAACAAAGTTGACCAGGCAGATAGATAATGAATCTTACCAACAACAAAACAAAACACACAAATAGAAGACAAGCCTTTAACTATGTTATATTTCAACAATTGCTTCTGTCCTGTTGTGACTTTGGTTATAAAAATGCTGCATATTCTTTAGAGAGAGCAGACATCCCAGACACTGTGCTCATGATTACCTCTGAACATTTAAGACACTGCCTATGACTTTGGCAAAGAAGGATGGTGCACTAAGATCACTTTTATTTACTCCTCCTCTCTTTGCTTTTCAGCTTCCACAGTCTCTGAAGTACCCTTAGGCAAGATTACGATTACCAGGGGAAGTGCAGTCATGGACTCTCCATACATAACAATCATTTCTCTGCAATATTTTTTCAAGGATTCAGAGTGGACTGTATTTCTGATGAAAATCTAGATTCACCAGATCCTCTTTTCTTCGTTTCACTGCTGTGTCCCTCTTAATGGAACATGCATGTGAAAATACAAAATATAATTCAATTTTCTTCAATTCTTTAATATCTAAACTTTCAGTCTAAATGTGATTCTAGAAGTGCTGATGAAATGCTTTTGCTCTTCATGTAACTGAAGTGGGAGTACAAGACTGGAGTGTGGAGAGATGTTTGGTAAAAGAATACAGAGGTACACCTCTATTAGACAGCATAATATGCTGAAGTGAAGAGCCATCTGAAAATCTCCATGGGATGCTCTTTTAAAACTCTCTAAATTCACAGACAGCTCAGGCAACACAAATGTTATCTATCAAATGTCAGAATAACATTTTCAGAAGGATGGAGAAAATGGCCATTACTTGTACTGAAGTACCGATTTCTTCATTATCTTTACCAACTTTAGCAACCATCAGCCTTCATTCATGATGGTAACATGAATACCCTCATTCTGTTTCACTTATGGCAACAAGACATAACAAAAATTGAGAATCAGGAGAAGGAACACACTGGTAAAACACTTATTTTGCCAGTAATGGCTCGTAATATTTTTATGTTTCATAATCTAAGAGCTGATATAATCAGTGAATAAATATACTGTATCTAGAGGAAACAGATATTTTATTACCATGTGTACTGTGCAAAACAAATTGTGCCTGAGTATTTTTAATTGTGCAACACCTTACATGCAAGTACTTTGGAATTACCACTTAGCATAAAGCATATCTTAAGTGTATTTAACATTTGCTATGGATCTGTGATAGAATAATGTAATATTATCTGTGTTTTTATAACTTTTGACTCATGAGCATATGTGAAATGGTAACTCACAATGAAACAAGATAATACGTGTCTTTCTTCAATCTGTGGTACCTTACCAATATGTGTTTTATCACAACAAATTCATTTGTATTCATTTTAAAGGTGCCTATCAAAATTCTCAGTATTCATCTCAATGCCCTATTTTATTCTAAATCACTACAATAGTCAAGAGTCCTCTCAAACTGCTAAACTGTTTCCCTCATCCATCAGAGAATTTGTTATTCTATTTTAGGATAGCATTTTAGAGTACAATAACAGATTTATATTTTTTTTTCCTAAAACAGAAAACAGTAGATACAAGTTTTCATTGACTGTAAAAATTCAAGCTTCTTAACAGCATGGGCAAGGAGAGGGAGAGTACAGCCCATGTAGAAGATGGGTGACTGGGTAAGGGTAAGGCAACAGTGATTTTTCTGTGGTAGGAAAAGTCCTTCAAATGGTACTAACCTATAGACACACTGCTTACAAACTTCAGAGCAGATGCACTGTGTGAAATCAAAGTTCCTTCTGCTCAGAACACTTTTGCTGACAATGGCTGAAAGCATAAGGCAGGAATGCTGCTCTATATAAATACACTTCCTCAGATTATTTTCCTCGGTGCTACAAAACATATAAATGAGCCCTAAATAAATAAACCTGATTCTCTCTGGAATTTGAATCCTGCTTTTTTACTTATTCCCCCTCCTACCACAATAAACAATAAAAAGCAAGAAAATAAATATATTATATTTAGCAATGAAATTCACCACCATTGTGAATTTCTCTCTTACAACCCAACAGATCACTTCATGTTTTCATACTCCTCATCTGTTACATTCAGAAACTGTGTTTTTTTTTTTGTTTGTTTGTTTTTTTTAAGAGCAAAGAGAAAGCACACGTTACATATAAGCAAAGCCAAAAATACAGTGTTAGTACCACTGGAATCTTCTTAGGACTCTAATCATTTTTAGTCCAGATCTAGTTGACATATAATAAATAAAAATTAGCAATGTGGTTAAATTGTTATCAGTTACCTTTACAAATTATCTTCATCTTAAATCTGTTTGCCTTGGGTGGTCTTTTAATTAGAGATTACACTGTAATACTGAAATATGCATGACAATCATCAGCTACATCACTGAATGATTTCCCTAAAGAAAGCACCACACAGAATAATGATAGGAGCACTATCATGTGAGGTTTGTAAATTATAATTGTGAAAAATTAAAAAGGTTCTTCATTCAAGATAACAGAGTACATGTTCCCTCCACCAGATGCTAAACTATGTGTCTCCTATTAATCCAAAGAGGTACTTTTAATTCCACTTTTTTCCTATGTTGTGGAAAAGAGTTCCAGAATTAGAAGAGGCAGGTATGTAGGTATAGTCAGTCTGCTCTGTTGAACCTTATTTTGGAGATTCTGCAACAAAACTCTCCTGTGATATAATCTTTCCACTTATTCATAATGAACACAGAAATCAACAGAAAAATAATAAAGAGATGAAGACTGTATGTCCCAAACAAATTTTGACAAGCCACACATAGACTAGAGAAACTTAGTTGAATCACTGTGTAAAATATAAAGTCCCTTAAGTGTATTACTGTTTAAGATGTAGGTTTAATGTTGAGCTACTTTTTTACATACCTTTCAGTTCAGTATCATTTTACAGATAATCTAATTGCAAATTCATTTGAGCATAATGATTTGGATGGAAAGACTAATAGAAAATGTGGTGTTTGTAGAAGTACCAAGGCTGAACTCTGTGGTTAATTTCCTCTGTGCTCAACACATAATTTTGAACACCTAGCAACGTATGCCATTTACAAAATTCTTTTTAAAAATCATTTTACAGTTCTTCTCAAGTAATGTTAATTAATTCCACTCTCTGGTGCTCTCACCTGGTGGTGATCACTGCATTATTTAACCATTTCAAAATACTATCCTTCAAATTGCGTTTGCAGTAGTGGAGTAGCTGATAGTCCCAGAAACAATTTAGGCCAGAGGAACTGTATCTCTTTTCAAAGGAATTGTTTCTCCCCTAAAATCACCACAAAAAAAGGATCTTCATTCATACAGACACCTAACCTGTCACCTTTGCTAGAATATTCTTGCTACCAAGGTCACTATGATGTATGGCATGATACAGAGTTCAAAGCAATTGTCAGGAAACAGATAAAATCATGCTGGCTTAGCTAGACTACCCCATGCTTACATCCTAACTTGAAGACATGCTTTCTGAAAAGAGATTTGTGAGATGCTAGAAATAATTATATGCACAGCTATCCACAGTTGAGATCACAACACCGATAAGCTGTGAATAAACATAAACCCATGGACTGAAGGAGAAAAAAAGAGAACCTTGAGAACATGACTACTTAAGATACTTAATCTAATGAAGCTGAAGCTGGAATTCCTGAGGTGTGAGCCTGCAAATGGCCAAAGAAATAAATCCTGTACAGCCTGTTCTCCCTGGCAGAAATCATGCCAAAAAAGACAGAGTTTTTGCCTTTTTATTTATTTATTTTTTTTATGATCAGCCATGGAAAACAGTCATAGGATTTAAAAGAGGGTGCAAGAGAGGGTGCATACTAGACTTGCAGACCAGACTCCCTTCCTTCAGATTATTCACTGAGCCTGAGACAGGAAACCTTGCAACAGTTGTTACAGTAATTGTAATTAAATATGCCCAGAATGCAAGGATTCCCACTTTTATAAAGTATTACAACTCCATACTTAAGCAAGATAATCTTAGGATTCCATCAAATTTACTTTGCTTACCATTTCAGTCCTAGCAAATAAATTCTTATTAAATTCTTGATTCTTTATTACAACAATTTAATGTAAAATACATGTTCTAAAGCTCAGTGCATTCAACAACTGTATTTTGGTAAGCCTATCAGTATGACAGATAGTGCCCATGTTTAATATTTTATTGCAAAATTATAAATTCTTTAACATCAAGGACAATGACATGACATACAACTTTACTTTCATCTATCTTTCTGTTGAATTTTCTATTTTTCCTTTAAAAATACTCAGAGGTTCAAAAAGTGAAATAATAGAATAATATTTTTTTGGAACATTCAATGGTAAAAAATAAAAAAAACTTGCAACTAACTTTCTTTTCAAAGATTTTTATAAGCTTTGATATTTATTATCTTTGAATTGCCAAATGCCAAAAAAATCTCTTCCAAAACCCAATAAAACTGTATATTTTCTATAATACAGAACATTACAGCAATGTATATAATTAAATATACAGTGTTTTATAAGAAAAGTCAGAACACACTTCTTTCAAACTGTTCAGAGTAATGCTGTCAGTTTTCTAACTGATGAATGAATGTATCTTCAAAAACTTAGCATACTCAGAAAACAAGATTACAACTTTAGTCCCTATGCAGACCAGATTATTAATATACAGTTCATTTTACACACATTTATTTTCAATATACTGAAGTTCTAAGATTCTGTTCTCTTTACTAATTAACAGATTTAACATTCAGAAATAATAAAAGAAATATAATGCAATTTACTTTACTGTTCCATTTAGACAGTATTTGCTAATATAATTCTTGTGATAAATATAAACCTGTGCGTTTATCAAATCCCTAAGAAGATTATCTAAATCAACTCCCATGTAATTACCATTCACCATCTGTTCCACCAGGGCCTCAGCTGATCTGCTGGCATCTTGCAGCTTTCTGTACTTCTCAGGCTTTTCTCGCTGGATGGCCTGCAGCATGACAGGAAAGGTGAGTATTTCAAAAGAGGAATTTTGAAGAAGAAAGTAATTAATCTCAGGGATGTCTTCTGATTTCTTGAGACCATTTAATCTGCCACATTTCCCTGCCAGCCTCCCAGTTTGCAATGAAACCACAAAGTATCACATATGATCAGGAGAGAAGTCAGTCATAAAGTCAGATACATAAACTGAGAACCAAAACACAACAGAGCTGACAAATGATACACATCACTATTTTACAGACAAATAAAAGACAGACAAATTAAGAGCTATTCAAAGCCCAATATTTCAGAATAATAATATATGTTCAACAGAAATTCCTTGTGGAGGAATAGAAGATTTGCTCTTTTCTCACATGGCTCCTATTTATAACAGTAAGAATTGAGCCTGCTAACTAAACAACAGTGTTTCATGGCATACCATAGTACTGAACACCAATACCATCTTATTCCTTATTTTAGTCTTTTGTTGGCAAAAAAAAAAAAAAAAACATAAATGCATATTAACGTATTTAACATATATGTAAGCATATATAGTAGAAGTCCATATATGAGCCACTAGGTAAGAGTAGAGTAAACTGCAGAATTAACACAGGCTTCCACTTACGTTTTGTACCTAATACTCTCATTGACCTTTCCATACTCAAAAATTTCTCACCCGCATTCAGGTGTGCTCACGCTAGCTAGTGACAGCAGGTGCACGCTACCTGATAAAGTTTCAGGATACAGTAGGAATTGAAGCTTCTAATTTCTTTTGCGATGGTAATAACATAGATGGGAAATAAAATTATTTTAGATCTAACAGCCCCTCAGTGTTGTCTCATAATTAACAACATCAAGTCACATCTTTGACTTTAGACTAATTTAGTCATCTAGTTAGCTATAATTTAGAAGCTCTAAGCCAGCTCTAAAATTCCTTGTCTAGTTCAGGAGAAGCACAGGGTCACAGTTTGATACCTACAATAAAACAAATTATACATAACTCTCAGAGACCCTAACCAACATGTTTTGCTCTAATTCTGAGTCCCTCAGTTTATCACAGCACATACAAAAGGACACACCACACAAATCCTAGGTAACATGTACAGGATGGTGACACAGTCCTGGCTGTGGCTTTTCAGTCTGACTGACCACACTAGGCTTACTGATCCCCTTCTTTATTTCCACAGCAAAGACACATTCTCTATGACTTGACTCTCAAGGTGAAAAAGTTCATTACAACTGGAAAGAAACCTCATCTAGGTGTCTACTAATGCATTTATTAGAATAATGTTATACACTCACATTTGAAAATCTTATTTATTATATAGATTGCTATGCCTAGAAGGAAGTAATATAAGTACTTCTCAATAAACTCTCAAAATAGCTTTTAAAGTACGATGCTTAAAACATTTTCAGTTTAAATTTCTGTACTTTGTAGTAGGGAAGATACGTGATTTATTCAATAAAAAGCTTATGAAAATCGAGCAATGCCAAAAGATTTGAAATTGTGAGGCTTTACTTATTTAAAATTTAACCCGCTTCGGTAGTGTGCACACTAAATTATAATAACTTCCAATGAAAATAAACACTAGGATTTTCAGGGCTGAACTTTATTTTGCCTAACAGAAAACTCTGAAACATTGATAGATTATTAAGGAAGGAGGAAGACATTTCTACAAAAAGCACATATAAAAGAATCAATTGAAGAAGCTCCCTGGAGATACTAAAAAGCGAGATTTTCAGTTAAATTCACACATCTGCCATCTACTTACAGCTGCCATTCATTTGTGCATACAGGAATGACTGAACAGCAGACATTCTAACAGTATGTCGAAGCTTCTAACACTTTTGATGATAAAATTTTGTATAGATAAAATATATAAAAAGGATATTTGGGAAAGAATTAAGGATGGAAATATTTTGAAATTGATAAACATGTTTTCCATACTGATAAATTATCACCGCAAATTAACAAAGTTTAATCCCAATAAACTGCAGAT
The DNA here is from genome assembly GCF_040182565.1 of Anser cygnoides. NCBI lineage: Eukaryota > Metazoa > Chordata > Aves > Anseriformes > Anatidae > Anser > Anser cygnoides. Next base: position 123,202,804 of record NC_089873.1, on the reverse strand, counting down.
GACTGTATTAATTATTTGTAGTTTCTGTAGGTCAATAAAATCCTGTACCATTCTGCTGCACAATTTATTTTTTTTTTCAAAATACCCTATTCTATTAATTCTCCGCAAAGTTTCAAGACTATAGAATCTTAATTAATACTACTTTGTCTATAATGCCAGGTATAATTAGCATGAGTCTAACTACAGCAAACTCAGAAGAATCATAAAAACACTAAAGTATACTGAAAATAATCTTGCTCCGTCTGTAATGCCAGATGTGCAATTATCATAACCGCAACTGTAGTGAACCCAAATGAATCATAAAAAATCTGAAATACACTTAAAATAGCTTTTTAAAATATAAAAATGATTTGACATTGAAGTCTATGGCAGTGAACCCTTTGGTGTCCAGAAAAATGTGGAGAAATGTCTGCCTCTCTCCCAAAAGATCAATGTTTCCAGGTACTGATAGAAAATACAAACACTATATGTAAAGCATTTAAAAATAAACATGAAAATTTGGCACATATCAAACACTGTCAACTGCTTTTCTCCACTTTTTGTTTTTTAAATGTAATTAGCATATATCATAAAAATGAAGGGCTAACAGTAGATACAGAAAGACACACATATACACACAGAAAACATCATGCTAGTCAAAGAAGAAAAGGCTGTCCTCTTGGTCCTCGTACAAACAGAAAGTATGGGACAATTTACCTGATTTGGGGAGAAAGTTGGAAATTTACCCTGCTTGCTTAATAGCACTAATATAGTCCTGCTCTTACTCTCTACATGGCACAGTTGTCAGCTGAACCCACAAACTGTATCTTACATTTTTAAGTTCCTCAGAGGAACGATTTCCATGAGCAAATGCAAAGTGCCAAGAAATAAACAGAGCAGTAGTCCCATAAACACCTCTCATTTATCCTTTTGAGTGTTTTGTCATTGCTTCCTTTACTGAAAGGGACAATATTCTCCATTCAGGTTCATTAATGATACAAGTAGGCTGGGATAAGTTTTGCGAAATTTTGAAACTTCTAGGTTCTGTACATTGTTGACAACACTTCTGATGAAAACTTGTGGTAGCTGCAAAATAATTTTACATTTTTTCCAGAACAGTATTTTTTTTCTTTTTATATTTTTGTTTCCTGTGTTATTCTTTTATTTTTATTTAGAAAAAATGCAGAAATATAAGAAGACAGGCTTTCATTTAATAGGGGATAAATTCTCTTTGAGGAATATTTTGTAACCGGCAATAAAGATGTATAATGGCTTAGTTTTAGCTTATTTAGTAACACTAAAAATGCATCTTTAGCTAAATGTCAGCTGAACATGAAGAAGTGATTTTCACAACATTCTGAGAGTTTTATTTGACCCTAAGATTTTACTTGGCAGTTAATGACTCCCTAACATTGAAAACAGTGACATTCCAATGAATTCAGATGTTATTCATATCAAATCAAAATCTTATTTTGTGAGCTCTGTAAATGGATGTACACGAGTAGTATTCCCTGATCTCTTGTAACTCTGGTCAACTACCCATGTGAGCAGAAGATTGTAACATTATCATCACTGGCTCTGACAGTGATTCAGCTTTCAAATATCCAGGTCCCACTAAGCATGTCTGAAGAAAGTCACTAAAAGAAAATGAAGTGAGAACTGGGCAATTGAGAATCCCAGAAGAACAAATATAATTGCCCAAGGTATCTGACATTTTCCCTTACATCAGTTTCTCAGATATTTACCTTTGATCTTGAATTTCACAGTGCTGCTGCTTGTCTAACCAAAACTACTTTCAGGGAGTTTTGTTCTTAATTAACTGATGTGCAAACTCAAGTTTGACTTCTTACCAAGCAAGATTTTCTATCTAGCAATTTTTAACTTGTTGTACCTGAACCTTCATATATTTGAACTTGAAACAATGAAGGTTTATTATGGCTTAAGAGAAACAAACAAAAAGCCTGAGTCATTGTTAGGCCTGTTTTCAGTAAAATACATGCATTAACTTGAAAATGTTAACAGTGTTTTGCAGTGTAATGATAGTTGTGGCATTAATGTTTGAATGTCTTCGTTATTTAGGAGTAATATTGTTGTCCTACAAATTTCCACAATAGTGGTGTCAAGTCTGGCCAGTTAAGGCAAGTACCTTTCTCTTGTAGCTTGGAAGGACTATACATATTTTTGGTCCTCCACAGACACAAGAATGGACTTCCTGTGCATCTCTAATATATTCAGTCTATGTAACACATCTGCTAAAGGCTAATTTCCTGCCAGTATCTGAACAGCAGATGACTTAGCAAACACAGTATGTTTCATACAGCCTGCTCTTGGCTCCGTCTCCCCGAGGCCTTCTCTGAACTGGGATGGGAGCAGGCTTTTGAACTTGGTGAATCATCAATGATGGCAAAAGAGCTTCCCTTGTGGCTGTCGTTTCTGAAGTCTTGGTCCCTCCACCATACAACAGATGTACTTCCACTATGTCATATGAAAGTGACTCCAAGAAAAATGATGAGTAGGACTAAGATGCTTCGACAATAACAACAACAAAATAACCATCCAATTAATAACCTGTCTTCAAAAGAACAGTAGAAAGGAAAATCATTAAGAAAAGGCTATGGGACTGAGTGGCTACCACAGTTGGCAACAAATGTTAAGTCTGACATCAGTCAAGCATAGGTGTCCTATGCTACACCAATCTGCAATGCAAGGAAACTAAACGATAGCCACTAAGTGCAAGATGGTACTTCTGTGTGCATGTGTGCAGGGTATCATGCATATGCAAGTACAATGTTGGGGTATGACTGTGTATATCAGTAAAATACAATCTTTTACAATTATCACTAACATATGTTTTTACTTTTGATATTTTATCTTTTATTAAATACCTTCTACAGCCTTACTGGAGATTACAGTCTAATAAAAAACACTATCTTATTTTTCATTGATTTGAGCCTCATTGTGAGGGAAATAGAAACTAAAAGAGATAACAAGTAACAACAATACTGTGTGCAAATCAATGAACTGGATAATACTTCCTGCTTTGGCTATTAGTTTAATATGAGGAGATAGAACCCAGGCCAGGACACATTTTAAAACCTGGCACTTTAAACACCCCCCTCCCCCCCATTTTTTTTTCTTCTTGGGAAGTATGTATAAAGATTTGCATGAACTGGGAACTGTTCCACACAGAATCCAGGTATTACTCGTCAATCCTACAGAGTTTTCTCTATCAAATTAAAATGCCATCCAAATGTTTTATCCGTTAAAAAAAGCTTGAAACTTCTACATGTAACTTGATCTTCCCAATAAAATGTTTATTTTAAAAGCAGTGATACTATATGAAATCAAAGTCAGTCTTAGTATTTAAAAATTTTTACAATGCTAATGAGGGATATAAGTTAATTTCTCATATTTTTATTTAGAGTTGCTGGTTTGTCTTAGACTCCCCATGACACAAATTAAATTCTACTGCTCAGTACTTTTCATTAAAAAAAAGTTGGAAATTGGTTCCTTAACCATCCAATTATTACATTTCTGAGGAGGTTAAAGAAACATCTGAAATACCTCCTGCCATCTCCAGTGCCCTGATTTCAAACTTCCAATGCCCATGCACAGATCAAACTTCACACTGCTTTTCCCTCATATTACTTAAACGTATTACATATGTTTTCACTGACCTAAATGAGATCTGTATAAATGCTGTAAGCAGTGGCTTCCCAACCCCAATGTTCTTCCTCAGCACCAACAAAGGCAAGGCAAGCGCTGCTGAGAAATCCAGATGGGACCAGAGGAGGATCTGTAGTTCACCTACCTCTACCCCTTACTTGCAGCGACACAGATCACCACCTCCTCGGGAGCAAAGAAAGGAAAGAAGGGGGAAGGTGAACCATAGCTCCTGAGTCCTTTAATGGTTTTACAAAGTCTTAGAAAGTGACAATATGAGGTGAAGCATCTTATTGCTTAGGGAAACCTGACATTGCAGATATTCAACACAATAGGTCAAAACAGGAGCTGATTTGCCATCCTTGAAATTGTTCCTCAAAATGGGAATAGATGAAGGGGAGACAGGAGCATTTTTTTCTTTTCTTTTTTAATTTTACCTACCATGAAGATGGAAGCACTCAGCAAATTACCTATATATCTGTTTATGTATGAGATGAATCCTATTATCCTGCTATGGAAGCATTTGAATCCATCAAATCTTCTCTGTATGTTTGATCTGGTTTGCGTATTTCCATATATATATTTATGTACATTTACATAACATGAAGTAGTGCCGTAAACTAAATTCAGTATATTACACTCTAATGGATACTTACTAGCAGTAACGTTATGACAACATTAATAAAAAAATTATTGCAACAAAACTGTTATTTAACAGAAATATCTAAATGTATATTTACAATCACAAAATTCAGTATCACTCAATCATTGTTAATTTATGATGGAAAAGCAGACTAAGAAAAAACAGCAGCAAAACTAACTTCAGTTCAGTAAATTTGTTCCATCTGTTTGTGTTTTAGGAGTCCATATCACCTTATTTTTAATGAGATCCCATGATATGCTATTATACTATAAGCATAATAGCTTGTTATAAAAAGAATTCCCCTTTCTCTTACTCAGAAAAGGCAAGGTTTTTGCAACTAGCTCCAAATACTAAATACTGAGAGCAATTTTTAATAGTTTAGTTTTCAAAGGCCAAATTCAGAGTGTGCAAAACATACACAAACACAGCTACTTCTTAAGCAGTGCAGAATACTTTTGCAAAAAGTAGAAAACCATTTTCAGTTCAGCCATGGTACAAAAAACAGATTAAAATAATTTCTGTGGAGACTATTTTCAGATATATTTTACAGCACTGTAGGATGAATTAGATGCAGATTTACTCTAATATACACCAAAATATGACACTTCCCATCCTTCAATTTGTGAATGTATAATGTCAAATTAAGCCATTAGTATAGAATTATAGTGCATACTTAAAAAGTAATTTATAGACTGAGATTCAACTTTACCAAAGACTTTCATAAATCTAGAATACCTTAATTAAATATGGGTATGTATGAATAAAAAAGATCTCTGTGTTCAGAGATCTCTGTGTATCGCTTTTGACGCCAAAATCTGAAACGTACAAAAATACTGAACACTTCTAATTTTCTCTTGTGCATACGGTCAATCAACGCTTGTCAGTTTACATTTGAACCCATTTAAACTTGGACTTTGAAAGCACTTTTACAAGCTAATACAAACTAACAAACATATATATTAGTACTTTCTCCTACATTGACTCTTTCTCTGAGATCTGAGAGATTTCCCTCTTTTCGATATATTGCAAACTCAGGACTCTGAAGTACTGCTTCCGAGCGGGTCATCCAGCTATGGAGTTCTGTTGTATCCGAGTCAAACCTAAGATACAGAGAAGTGCAGTAAGACATCTGCTTCCGACAAAGTTTCTGAAAATAACATTAACAGTAAAAATGTTTAAATAATTGTTTAAACAAAGGAATAAGCATCAATTACTCTTGAAAAAATGCAGTTTAAAACCCTCATTTCAGTAGATACCTCATAAAACTATTCATTCTAAGATTTGAAAACCTAAAAATACTTTTTATTTTTAAGACACTGATTTGAAAGTTGAACAGATGCAACAGTTCTCACAATAAGGATTCCAGTTTTACAAGCTGATGTTTTTCGAAGACATGAAACAAGTGACTCTCACAGCTGAATAAAGTGTATCACAAGTACTGTTGGCTCAGCTGAGGATGTGAGGCATATCTGGCTCACAAAATGCAGTCTTCATACCTGAACAATCTCTGAGCTAGCTTGTACTGACTCTATTATGAAGGATATTCAAAGCAGGAAATTTGTCCATTAGAAAGAGCCCTCTTCTGAGTGACTTAAATTTGTTGTAGAATGTAATTACTAATCAATATTTGATTATAATATTTCTACAGCTAGAAATTCAGAAATGAAAAATAAAGATACCCATCTCTCTGCATATACTTTTAAATTACTTTTTACTGTACAGTCCTTTTTATTAAAGCCTGGATTCTTTCAAGAACTCCTTCAAAAGTGATCTTAATTGTAGTTACCTACTCAGAAGGTAGCAGTTCAAAATGAAGGTTATCATATGCAGATATTTAAATTGCTGTTTTCTAGAAAAATCAAACCAAGTTGATTCAGTATTTAGCCTAGTTTTTTAAAGCAAGAAGCTTGAGATGTTTTTTCTCAGCTGAGATAAACTGTAATCTTGACTGCATTTCTTTATTGCACCATGTGATTTTATATTTATATCTGAGGACCTAGAAGGACCTAGAATAAAATCAGCTGTATCTTTCAGTTTGTTTTGTAAATATAGATGGAGTAACTTATATAATAATAATAATTAAAAAAACCTACTAAAACTAAGAACTTGGATGACATTTATGTCTTTGGAGAACTTAACTATTTTACAGAAATATAAACTTTCATATATATAAAAAGAAAAAGAAAAGGGCTCCAAGGTAAAATCTAGTGCTACAGAAATCTACATATATAGAAATGAAAACTTAGTACAAGAAAGAATTCCACGTTCTCCACTGTGATCTTTATGAGTCTATTTAACAATAAGGTGTGAACAACTGAGCAATAAATAATGAAAGCAGAAGAAAGAATCAGACACTTCCCTAATCCCAGCCCAACAGTCTAAATTAAAATTAAAAACTCTTAGGAATAATGTTGATAAAACAATTCCTAATAATAGTATTTGCATTATCATTAAAGGAGGAAAAAATACGATTGTGAGGCAATGGAAGGTGCAGAAATCTTCATTTTATACAGAACTATAAATTCAGAAGTAGAAGACATAAGAACATTTCTCAGGTGGCTTAGAGAATCTCTGTGCCGGTATCAGGCTATAATTCCCTAAATCAAATGGCATTGCCAGTGAAGAGCTTCCTGCCTGAGCTTTATCTCTGAGACTATGCAACATTAAATCAACTATTATTCCTGAAATATGATGTTATCATTTGTTCTGCATATAATAGCTGTATATTTAATAAATGCTCTCATGAAATTTTATGACTAGGAGACAACAAAACTATGAAAGACAGTATTCCCACATAAAACTGGAATACTGTTTATTCAACAAATTGCAAGCACTAACTGTATATCTAATCACACTGATTTCCACAGGAGAGTGATGAAAACATGTTTTTGTGACTGTGAGTAAGCACTGTTCAATAGATCTGAAAATGGAGAACACCCAATTTTAAAGCTAATGAACTGGATTACAAGATAAAAACTAACAATTTCATAGCTCTTCCTAATATGCTTCTAGATACAAATAATTTATATTCAATATCTAATGAAGACTGACAACAGCTCTGCTCAATGATCAGTGATGTGAAGAAGGCTGAAGTCTCTAGCACAAAATGGAGTTCCTGAAGTCCTCAGTAAGAGACATATTAGGTCAGCTAAATTACAGCAGCTGCCTAAAGGCTGTAATATCACTTGAATATTGCTGAGATACAGGGAAGTCCCCAAATACAGCATATACTTTTGCAAAGACTAAGTAGTAACGCTATACAGTCCTGCGTTTCACGTAAGTATCTGGTTCAGGGCCTGTCAGCAACAATGAGAAACAACAGAACCTGCTCTAAGGGTCAATAGAGAATTCGATCAGGGACCTACAGGTATTCAGACTAGATGGGACCAACACCCTCTCCTCCTCTGTTTTTTGAAATCCAGTCAGCAGTGTACAAACACCACCCCACAAGAATTAGCAGCCCAGTTTACTAAAAGGGTTGTCACTCCCTACTGCCAACATGCACTCCATTCCTTGCTCCTTGAAGTCACCAGCTATACAGACAAGGAACACAAGAGATGCAACGGCCACTTCTTTCACCTCACTTAAATTGATAGGTGAGGACAGGTCTCTAGCCACTGTCAGCTATTGTGGCAATTAGGCTGTTCTATAGCACCGGCATGAACCAGCTGTAACTGGAGAGGAGCACAGAACATCAGATACAGGATAAAAATAAAGACAAAATTACGAGTTACTCAGTACTAAACTCTCCTGGCTGCAGGTAAAACTGTATTACTTCTGGTGTTCATTCTGTTCTGTGGTTCCAGTTAAGTAGGACCAGTAAGGCAAGCTTGCTGAAGAATAGTATGCTATTAGCCTGGTATAGTATAGAAAGTGACAGAGCAAAATGTTTACCAGAATATATTATTCTGGTAAATGTTTACCAGAATTTTGTCTTGTCTTTAACAGAAGGACTTAGCCCCTGCTTCTGCAATGACCACCCCTGAAAGTGTAATCTAGAAGAGGAGCTGAACTATTGGGAGAATTCTGATAGTAAAACAAAGTAATCAGGAACACATTACATGGCCGAGAGATTCATTCATCAGCTGGTGGTACTAGCCACAGCAGACAGCATCTGGACAGAACTGATCTGACATTACAGATTGCTCTTCCAGTTGTAGTTTCTTCTGTTTCTGTAAATATAACTCCACAAACAAAGCCTCCTGCCCCAAAAAAGGCTATAAATGGAAACCAGAGGGAGGGATGGGAACTTTAAAAGAGATGAAAGTTAATTCAAGGTACCTTTTGCTACAGACTCACAGAATCATTTAGGTTGGAAGAGACCTCCAAGATCACCTAGTCCAACCTATATCACCTAGTCCAACCAATGCACATAAATATCCTTAACATAGTTTAAAAGCACACTGCACTTTTCAATAACCTTGAAAAAAATCTCTCTCTCATATCTAGCTTTAAAAAACAAAAAACAAAACAAAACAAAACAAAAAACAGGAAATGCAGGTAGAATATGGCTTTTAATCATTGTGCTATGATGACTGCACGTTTTATTTCTGAGCGGTTTCATTTTCAAAGTATATTAACTCTAGATTGATATAAAAGGATCAATATAATCTTTGAATCTTGTAAGTATAACAATATATTTGACATTAAAAAAAAAAAAGTAATGAAATGTTACCTTTCTGACCCAATAAAGTTGAGTGCATGTAAAATTTGTAAATTAAATCCATGGAAGAGACTAAAACCAAATCACTTGATACAATCATTCTGAATAACTACATTGCTTTAAAGTGCATGTTACGTTGCTCCCCACCTAAAAATTCTATCTGCAGTGGAGGATTTAGTGCCTCTAAAATTATTTATGGGCTCATGTTTAGTTTTTCAATTAGTCTGTCTTTCTGCTTTTCTGCAACAGAGATGCTATCTTGTACTGCCCTCACAGCCCTCTCACAACTCCACAAATTGGTTAAAGCAACACGTTTTCTTCATCAAGCTAAACCATGGGCCTACGGCAGATTCCCATTCAAAAGTCTTTCGCCTAGACCACACGTGCAAAAGATTTGTTCAAAAAAGACTCCTTGTTCTGGTTTTCCCATCTTTTTTTCTGTTAGACACAGAATAAACTTCACCTCTAGGGCATTTCAGAACTTAGTTACATTAAGATTTTCCATTTCTGTACAAGGATTTCCTAGCCCAAATACCTAGCAGGGTATACCTACAAGCCCTGTATCTAATCAAGTGCCTTTTGAAACTACTAAATAACACCAAGGATTAGGGATTAGTTGTTTATATTTCAAAGTAAAAAGAAATACATTTTTTAAAATATATATAATAATGAAAGGGGCTGACTATAAACCTTCCACCTGTGCTCTATACCCTATAAAGGGCTCCTGTGGCTCTGTCAGGGCTTGGGTATGAAGGTGTCTCAGGTACCATGAGTGTGGGGCCGAGGCTATCCGTGCACCCAGAGCGCTCACTGCTCCTGTGGGGTCTCCCCGCTGGCTGGGCCAGGCAGCCTGGCTGTGGGGTGGCCACAGGGCCCCAGTGAGGCGAGTGTAGGCCATTGGGGCCAGCACCAGTGTGGGGACTGTGGACACAGGGCAGCCACGAGGAATGTTCCAGAAGCAGCCTGAGGCCGTCTGAGGCGGGTGGCTCCCTTCCCTGGCAGCCTGAGGCCAAGGAGACAGCCTCTGTAGGAAAGCCTATGCCGTCGGGGAAACCGCTGCTTGGCACACACATGGTGGGGCTGGGTGTAGTGCGTTGCCTCAGCCAGTAGGTGTGGGCTCCCTGGCATGTTAAGTCCTGGTCTCAGCTTCTTACTTCCAGATCTGCACAAGAGTCTCACATCCCTTCCACCATTTCTGGGAACAGAGCTTCACTGGCTGCATTTGGGAAAGTGTGTGTGCTTTGCCCTTTCTGCTGGGAAGCTGTGATCTACCATGTGGAAGCAAAGGGCATTGGAATGGGAGCAGGCTGTGTCCCACTGGAAGAGACCACATGCTTTTCTCTGTCTTACAGTATGGCTAGTAAATAAGGGATTTATATTATGTTTTGTGTTTATGGCAAAATAGGTTAGTTCTGCCCAATATTGTCCAGAGGCTCTACTAATGCTAAGAGGCTTAAAATGTCACTTTTTGATTGCAGTAAGTTTTCATTTTATTGCTATTTATCTGCAGTGCTTTGGGGTAGATAAGAAAACTTGTGCTAAGGTAGTTTACCCTCAAGACTTGCTCTTCTTTGGTTCTTTCAGTAGATATAAACTGCCTCACAAGTTACCACCCCACCAAAACAAAACCATGCTGGGCATGTCAGCATTGTGTATCCTGGGCAGACATAAGACCATTTGTCAACATATTGAGCTGGTAGGGAATGGTACAACTCTGATTAAAGAACTACATTACTGAATAACTGCATTTCCATGGCTGGACTGAAATGCCCAGCTCATCAGCAGTGTTCTTCAGCTCATAGCTCTGGGTTGCCTAGAACATGTCAAAGAACAGCTTTGAAATACACCATACCCATTGGCAGAATTATTCTGCAATTATTTTTCATCCTCTATATTTGCAACTGATGAGCCTTCAGTTGATAAAGTAGTCTTAGTTCTTATCTACTAATTCAATGCTTATTTGTCCCAATTGATAATTTTTTTTCCTACTATTTATTTTTAAGCTCAGTCCTCAAAAAAAAAAAAAAAATCTTTCCTTTCTGAATGACATTCTGGACCACCTCTACACTGATACTATTCAATTTAGTCTCATCAACATTATTATCTGCACATCTCTGTAATGCATACCAAGGGATTAAAGAAAATACAAAGTCAATCATATTAGCCACATAGTTCTTCTTCTTTAGCCAATTATCCATCTCACCATTCTTATGGTAATAAACTGCACCTTTCCTGACCTTAGCAGTGATTCCTAAATGGTGTCATGGAATGCTTTGCTGAAATTCAGACAGATTAGATCCACTGCATTTCTCATATGTAAGGAAGTCACAGCTGAGTAAAATGGAAGTCTAGAGGTTGCTGTTGAGTATGTTCATTAAGACCATTTGCCTTCAGCAAACAACCAGTGGCTAAAAATGCAAAGCATTTTCAAATCCAGTCATGCCTCCCATTGAGTGCCAACTGGCATCACTCCCATAATACAGCAGGCGATTTCAGACACTAAAGGTGAAGAGTATATATTTTCAGTGTATTATCTCACAAACAGGATAAAGAGTTGTTTTTTTTTATAAAAAAAAAAAAAGCATGAAGTTGTAAAGTGTGCATATTTACTGAACTTGATATATCCATTCCTATTTTATTCTAGATGAAAACATTTATAAATTATACTGTAAACAACAGAAAATTATATTCTTTTGCCTTAGTCACCTTTCCCTTTTCTTTGGCTTTGACTACACAGATAAAATGCTGAAACCAAGGACCACCACAAAAACTGAAGAAAAATGGCTCTCTTTTTAGATTTGTTAAAGACCGTTAGATAATAGTGAAAGAGCAAAAGCTACACTGATATATGAGGATAAGGGTCAAGCAGCCCAAGAGAATTGCTGTAAAGTACTTAACAATCATCATTTAGTTCTGACTAATATAATTCATTATACTGCAATGGACTACTTGAAAGAACAGCTGCCAAAAAATGCTTTGAATAAGTCTTTATATTTCCTTTGATATATTTTTCTATTAAAAAATCCAAACTTTTCTAAGTAATGAAGTATTAGAATCCCGAATGATGTGATTTTCAATGGAATGAAGGCCACTTTATTTTCAACATTTACAGTTATGTTAACACTTATTAAATGAAAAACACTAGATGGAGCAAATATCCTATCTTAACATGCCTTTCTCTTCAAGGACATGAAGTTTCTTTCAAACCTGAATAATCAAACCTGAATAACAACATTATATCCATAATAATGTTATGACAAACAGCCTTTCCTTAGAAATACTAGGAAGCAGGTACAAAGTTACTTGCTAACAGGCAAAGAAAACTGTCTTTGGATATTATTCAAGAACATCAATATTAGAAATATGTATAGATTAAATACTAAACAGCTCTAACCTGTTTCCTATTTAAAACCTACTCTGAATAGAGTAATTTTCAGACTTTTCTATGCTACAGAACAGACCTATGTTTTTCCTAGTGCCACATACATGAAAATGATACCTTGGCAACCTTTTCTTCAATATACAGGTTTTTCTCTCCAAAAACTTCAGGCACGTTATATTTATCTCAAGTTCTAATGTCTTATACATACTTTTAAGACTTTTATTATACAGCTCCAACTTACTTTTGTATTTTTTTCCCCATTCTTGGTTGTAATTTCATTCCTTTGGGAAAAGGAGCTTTCCTATGAGTAGTAACAAAACTTAGAACATCCCTGAATTATTCTGAAATTTTAAAACCTTAAATTTGAAGGTAGCTTTAGATTTTGGTGAAAGAAAAGAACAAAACAGTCTTCTGGTTCTTATCTCTGTTTTCCATTACTTATGGTAGTAAGCTGCTCTAAGAGACGAGAAAAATCAACAGCTTCTACAAAAATATGAAATCAACTCCTGTGTATGCTACTGGTTGACAAAGACAAAATTCCTCAGTATAAACGAAACACACACACTTCTAATCCTTCCAAAACACTTGGAAATGCAAAATAGAATAAAATAAAATTAGCCATCCTTTTTTTTTTTTTTTTCTCTTCTCAACTAAGCATCTGGAGACCATACTCTTACATAATCCACTAAAACAATTTTCACAGAGTAGCTAACTGCTCTTTCTTCTCTCTTGAAACTAAGCACCTGGCAATTCACACTGCAGGTGCTGTGCATCTTTGAGATGGCTTTCTAAAACATACAGAACACAGGAAAGCAAATCTGGAGCACAGATCTTTCCAAACACAGCAATTGAGGCTCGTGTTTCTTCCAGGCACACTATTACAGCAACAGAACTGACTAGAACTTGAAAAACACCGATGAAAGAAACTGAGAAACCTTGTAAGCATTATTCACCCTTATCAAAACAGCTCCAAACCACCTCCCTCCCAGAAAAAAACATGCAGATTAAAAATATTTTCAAACCAGGATTTTGGAGATTAGCTTTATTAATTCAAATTTAACCATCTAAAAGTTACTTATTTAGTACAGAATTCTATAGCCAATGAAGACAAAGATGACTCATTAGAGTAGTTTTCCAATTTAACAAAAAGGGGATGAATCACTCTTCTTACATCACACATGGATCTTGTATATATCTTCTTAAAAAGAATGTTCTTAAATATTGACTCTTAACTAGAAGCCTTACTTTTAGAATGGTCAAGAAGGGGTAAGTTAAATTGTACATTGGATTAAGAAAGAAACCTCTAAGTATCTTTTGTTTCAATAACAAACTCCTTCAATTAATATATGTATATATAAATCAGATTTCTCATATTCTTGGTGTATTTCATTACTCTTAATAATATGCAGTTGGATATTTTAACACCATTAAGGACTATTTTACAAGAAAATAACTTGCTATTATAATTGAAAACACATTGAATTAAAACAAAGACATTGTCTATAGAAATGAGACATTGAATGCAGTTTTGTATTCCTCTCAGGCCTTAAATCCACTGCCTTGGAATTCATACGTTTATCTGAATAAAATAATAAAAAATAAAAATAAAAAATAAAAATCCAAACCCAACACTAGAGGTGATTTAAGTCTAGTTTCTAAGCATCATATTAATAAATTTGGTGCTTGTGCAAATTCTACTGAAACTCATTAGAAATCTTTTAAGTGACTTTAACAAGTGTTCAATACTCTCAAAGTCCACCATAACTCATATGTGAGTTACACAGAAAGAACTCTGGAAATAATACTACTGCACATTTCACCAAGTATTAACCCTGCTTCTGCAGAACTATTACATCTACTGCTGACCCACAATCCAGAGAGAATAACGTATGAACTTTAGAAATGAAACAATATCTGTACTACTAGCGTTCCAAATATTAAAAACATATTTTTAGAGTAAAAAAGCTGAGAACCAATGGAATACTTTTTGTTCTTAAGTTCCAAGACCACAATCAAGTGGGACCACACAATGCCATATATAAAGGACATCTACTGGCTATAATTACTAGCACAATGGTGTTGACATAATGATTAACATTCTATACTGCAAAATAGTTGGGATAGAAATAGAAAAAAAAAACTCCATAACTGATCCTAAGAAAGATAATAATAAATCTGTATCTTGAGTACAGAAATATAACTTTATTCTCAAAAAACTATACATCTAACTATTTCAGTCGAATGACTACTTTTGCATTCCCATCCAGACTCTATCATCATTCTCTCTCAATTTCTTAATGATTCTCACCTCTTCCTAATTTCTGAATCCACAAGGAGCTGCCTCTTTTTGTGGGGTGGAGGTGGTGGGAGCTCTTCCTTGGCATGCTTAACCAGGATTTGTTCTCTCGTGGTCACCATAGTTACGGTTTCCATTACAGTTGTCTGTGTTAGTGATGTCTGAGTGGTAGTGACAGCCTGTGAAATCTGTGAGAAGTATTAAAACAGAGGTCACACATTGGTTGAAAGACTTCAGTAAAGACCGTTTGGACTAGCAATAGCAAATAATGAGAAACTGCCCCTGTCTGATTGTAGGCTGACCTTCAGAAAAAAATAACACTACGAACTCAGACAAAATTGTTTTATCTGACTCACGCTATGTGAATAAGATATCTGCAGAAGTCAATATCAAAATCAGAAAGAATCCTAAACAGGATGAACTTATGGCTCCCTCTTAAATCATGGTGAATGAAGAAAAGAAATAAGTGGTAACAAAAAGGTCAATTTTATGAGGGAATTGGATAATAGAAAATATATGAAATGTTACTATTGCTGAATGTTACTTTGCCACCATTCTGAAGATTTATTCCTTGAGAACTCATAAAGGCATTATAATGGCACTAAATTGCCAGTTGCTATTTTTACCGTTTATAATAATCTTTATACCAGAATATAGTTCATCATAGCCTACTTGCACAGAAAGGCAGTTAGCTTTCTGTCATGAAATCTTAAACTAGAAAACATGCACTAGAAGACAAGTAAATTTGCTTCAATTTCATTCTGTAATTAAAACGTAATAGGAAGAGGTCATAAGATATAGCAATACTTAAATATGTAACACCATAAAACACTACCAACATAATACACTTACTTTGCCCAGTAAAATGAAAGTTAACCCTTCAGATAGTTCAGTTGCATAATAATAATAAATCTGCTAATAGTTGAAAGATTTGAAATGCTGTACATGTATGTACTGCCTTTTTATATTTGGTTCCATGTAACACCAAACTAAAAACTTCCCACTTAAATATGGGCAGCTACTCTTAAGTACCTTAACTCATCAAAAACTGGTCATCTATTTTTTTTGTTCTCCCAGATGATGGGTTACTTGTCAAAATGCTCTAGTTACAGCTCCAGTAACCAACCATGGTTTAGGGCAGTGAAATCGAAAGTAAAAGGACAACATTATACCAGGACCAGGGAAAGCTGTGCACCAGAAGAGCTCTGCTTCTTCACTTATTGCCGATGTGCAAGAATTAAAAAGGCCCTCTAATACAGAGACAAGAATGCTAGTATCTAAAATTCCATGGAACTATATACATATACATAATATAACATAAACGGTCTATTAGTTCTTGCATCAGAATCTCAGAAAGAGTATGGAGTTACCTTATTTGAGACATCAGCATTTCTAAAAGAACAATGGACAACAGGTTTACCAGGTATTTAACTGTAATTCCTTTCCCACAACACTTCCTTATACTGAAAAAACAGTGTGACAAGGAAAGGGGCATACAACCAGCCTGTTTTCAGCAGGCAACATCAGTAAAGTTAACAAAAAAAAAGATAATAATACTGAAAATACTGCTAACTTCACCAAATATTTTACATAGTGTGCTAAACAAAAAAGTTTTGCTGTTCTTTGTCCAGTCTGCCAGTGGAAATTATGGGTAGGGAGGTCCATTACCACTGTAACTGTGACAATCTTAAAGCAGCCAGCTCAGTGCTGTGCCTCCCCCTCTAGAAATGACCAGCTATCTAGACTTTAGAGAAAGAATCTGAACTGCTCAGAACACAATGAAATTAAGATTCAAAAAAATTAGCTTTTTTGTTTGTTTGTTTTGTTTTTTTTGTTTTGTTTTGTTTTAATCTCTGGATTAATAACATCAAATGGGGTAAGCTGATTGTGAAATGTGGGGACTTAAATAACATATGAACTACATAAATTCTGTGGAAGAAAAAAAAATCCAGTTGGCTTTTTAATCACTGCAATATTATATATTAATACTTGGTTCCCTCAACAACATTGACTTTGATATCTTCAACTATACAAATCACAGCAATAAGGAAACACTTCGGTATAATTTTATTAACATAATTTTATTTATACAGCAACATTTTCAACATTTTTTTTTAATTAATTCTATTTCTGGGTAGGAAGAAAGAGCAAAATAAAGCTCCTGAGGTCCAGGGTACTATGAAATTTGAGGACAACACATGATGTCATCTTTCCCTTGGTTGTCTGTGCAGCTAAGAGCACTCCAAATCATTACTTGCTCCATATATGAAGCTTTGACTACAGTCACCTTTTCCTCTTGTCACAAAATTTGTATTGCACTGAGTTTTATCTAAAAATCAATGATAGGATGTTCCTGACACCTGAGGTCATATCCTGCCATGTTCCATTTGCCAGTCAATATCAGGGTACAGTTTACAGTGAAGCAGGTGTAAAACAGAATAAATCACAGCTAGGGTACTATAGGAACGATATGCAGCATACTGCCAATGGCACAGGAGAAGCAGTTTCAGCTGGTGATTTGGTACTGTGCTTCAAAAGCAGGCAGTATAATTATCATATGCTCAGAGCAGTCGAGTCACGATGCTGTTGGGAGTAATGACTCATGTCAAAACAGTAAAGAAGTATTTTTCATGCTTAATCAATAGGAGTGGAGTTTAAATACCATATACTTCAAAATGAAATGGGAGATATGAATTTGAAATTCATAATCATTCTAATTACAGAGACTGGGGAAGGCTAAAAGGTACTGAAGATTACACTGCAAGGTGAAGTTCAGGAACTTGGTATGTGTTTAAAGAGTGCAGAGACTTTAGTGGGTAAATGAAAATCCATAAAAAATTAGGAAATACAAAAAAGGAAATAGCTTTTGTTTGCCTCCCTAGCAAACACCTCTAAAACCTTTAAAAAATGAAGTGGTTTGTATCATGTATAGTTCAAGGATGGTCCAAATAATGACAATATAGTTTCCTTGTCTCTTTAAATTCCTGAAAGGCACATATAAATCCGAGAAGGGGCGATACAGACTGGTCCTTTAACCTGCTAGAGAATCATATGGAAGCGCTAAGGTGACTCACAAGGCTGCACATTAAAAGGCTTTCAAAATACAATGCTTGCCTTTGGTTTCACATCAGCAAACTCATCCTTTTTTTGGAGTGGACAAATTTCAACCTTCCTTTTCATCTTCTACAAATAAAGGTATGTACAATTTGTGTATAGCACTTCAGTAGTTTTATGTCATTTTATTTCTCTTTTATATGGCAGCCTACCTTTAACACCATCATTTATTTCTGCCTTTAGAAATGCCCTGAGTCCTGATATAGCCATAATTTTCCTTAACACTCACTTTTGGAGCTGTCGGGAGTTCTTTGATAAAATGTATGCATGTGAGTGGGGAAGTTCGGATGAAGAATGTTGTTTTTGTTAGTTTGGGAAGGCTTTCAGTACAATTTAGTGAAGCATAATGAAGTCACTAAAGGTGCATTTAGAGTTTCTGAAATTTATACATTTACTTTACAAAAGTTATCCTTGTCCTTGTTTCCAATGTGTGCTCAATGAAGAAAATCAGTCACTTTCATGATGAGAATAAACTGCTTTTTAGGGGTGTCTCTCACCCTTGCCATCCATTCATTGCAGCAGAAGCTTCAGCCATGATTTCAGATTAGATGCTTAGCTGAATTCAGTGCTGTGAAATTTAGATGTGGGAAGATTCACATTTTATCTTCTGCACATTTCCTTTGGGATGTATAACTGTTCTATGTCTAATTGGAGAAGCAGCTTTGATCTAAGGCTGAGATTGTCTGTTCTATATAATTTCGTATTTTGTTTGCTAGTTAATCATTTAGTGACGCTCCAGTAAGAGAAGGAAGGGAAATAACTAATGACAAAAATAGAAGTAAGAAGGTACTATAAGAATTATTAATGAAAGCAATAAAGTTCATTTTGAAGTCCATATCCAAGTTGGAAGAATAAGATCTGCATTTGCTGATAGATTTTAGTGAAAAATGTTATATTTATTGTCACCCTTTTCCAACTCCTCCTCAGTTCATGATTAGCCATAATAATTAGATCTTCTTTTAAAGGCATTTTTTTCTTGACGACTAAATATGTAAATAAGCTCTGTAATGAATAAACCACACTAGCATTATCTGTCCTGCCTAGATAGAAATACATGACAATAAGCACACCATCAATAATTCATAGTGCTAGGGTAAATGTGAGGACATACTTAAACTGTGTAACAGTGCTTTAGGAAGTGATCCTTTAGTTAGCACTGAATATGCAATGTCTCCAGAATTTGAAGCAATAAGCCCACATCACTGTACCGATTCTGTGCCAAGAAAAGTAGCTTCTCGGAGGAGGAAAAGATTATCAACTGAAGTGAGGTGTTATGATAAAGCATTTACACTGTTTTGGAAATCCAAAGCATCTCCCACCTGTGCTGCCCTGTGATCTCTGGATGTACAACCTTGGGATTGCTCACTTCACAAGGAGGCTATCTTTTCTGTAATCTAAGTTCTATTTAAGTTCCATTTTGAAAATGGAACTCAACTGCTTTTAGAACTGATCACCAATCTAAACCCTTGAATACTTTGGACTGGTTTCAAAATATTTTTTTTTTTTTTCCCCAACACATCATGACTGCAGGTTTTAGCGATTTTAGTGATATAAAATACCAGTAGTCTTGAGTTCTGAACCCTACTGTCTGTTCAGGAGAATCTCGACTGTTAATTGAAATGTGTTTTTTAACCTAATAACACAAATATGCCGAAACAAATGAAGCTATGCATGCTTTAGGGAGTGCAGACAAGTATAGAAAAGAAGGGCTTGCACCAACTTCTAATTAATCTTTCAAATTGACTTCAAAAATTTGCCATGGAAAGGGTGGGAACTTTACACATAACATGGATGCAGGTTTGAAATACTTGTCTTACCAATAGGACAAATATTTTAAGACAGCTATGCTACTAATATGGTTTAGAAAAAGAAACCAAGCAACAAAATATGAATGAAAATGTTATGTAACTTTTGTATCCAGAATATTGATTCTCACTGAATAGTTTATAGGACATGCACAGTTTATAATAAATTAGGCAGCCTTTATATGATTCTTTTTTTTTTTTTGTATACATGGCATTTGTATTATGTAGCTTCTACTCTTCTCAGTTTAGTAGGTGATTTATTTCAGCATACTCAGTTTATCTTATGAAAGTTTAACATTCCTCTCGTTCCTGTTGTTAAAGTAAATGAGAAAAGTTATAACACTTATTTGTTAAAATCAGAGATGTTAAGGTGTCAATTACTAGTGATATTTAACAAATATATGAAAGTAACAGAACATAATGAAGCCTGAATATGTGTTGTTTTTAAAAGGAGCTATTGAGTTCCTTTGTAAGAACATATTTATGTTCTTAAAGAGTACATACTGTGTAGGCTATAATGAATATAGTTCTACAATGCTTGCTTCTTTTGTAGGACACAACAGTAGTAGGAATACATAAGCCTATGACCTGGCATAATAATTTCTTGAAATCACATGACCCTAGCAGTCCCAAATTAATTTTCTTCTGCTTAGAAGCAACAGGTTTCATACCGCAAATATACACGAATTAAATCAATTTTTCAACTGTTACAAATACTATATAGCACAAACTGATTTTGACTTCTGTTATTAAGTAAAATTGCATCCCTTCTCAATTTTCTTCTCTCTCTTCTGTTGTCCCAAACTGATTTTTCCAACTTTAGCTAAACAAGGAACTACACCACAGACCAAACTAGAAGATTAATGTATATGGGTTGGAGTCAGTATTAAGGGGTACTTAGATCACTACAAAAAGTATAGCAGTTTCATTTAATTGACTTTCTCCAGTTGTGTCCAGAGTAAGTTTTTAGAAGCATAAGCATATGTCAGCAAAAGCATGCATCATGATAGAGGGGACTGAATTAAACTGACCAGAAATGCAACAAACACTGTAGGAACAGGACAGAGGTGCATGCAGTAGCATTCTTTATGTTATTATGAGAAAACACTTTAATGTCCATTTCCATTTCCCTAGTCGTATAATGCTAGTACAAAAAATAACTCAATATTAATAATATAAGTAAAGGAATGGGGAAAAAAAAAAAAAAAGTGAGCTGATTTGGGTTTAAATCCAACAAGAAAGAGATGCTGACAAATGGCCGGGAAAAACAGACGGATACATTTTTGGGTATTACACCAGAGCACTGATTTTTGTTACCAAGTTTAAAAAAACGTGAAACTTTAAACCTCAGTTTATATTTTAATATTATGGTAAACAGAAAGGAGCAGGACAGAATAATAATGGCTGATTTTTGTTTTTGTTTTTAACTTGGCATTTGGGCCAAAAGTATTGCTTGGTTTATTTTTCCAAGAAGCTTCTTTGGTTGTGGCCTCTCTTTTTAATCTTTATATCAGCAAAACATAAGCAGAAATAAACCAGTAATTGAGTAAGTGCTCACTGTTGAAAAGAAATAAATATAACTGCTGATTAACCAGCAAAAAGTTTTTACACCAATTTCAGGCTAAGTGCTATTCCACAGAGACAGACATAAAACAGTTCACTTGAAGTGACCAAATATTATAGATTAAAAATGTGCTAAATGGAATGAATATATAAAATATTCTAACAATCTGAGAATGTAATCAACATTGTAAAAAGAGACAAAAAAAAAAAGATAAATAATATTGTGGAAAGTTATATTACAGTTGTATTATGCTGTCCAAAAAATAAATTATTTCTTAACAAATCATGCAGGAAAAATATTTAAAACCATATAACAGTACCAACACTACTTCAAGCATTAGTCTGGCAAAGGATTTTATTGTCAACTGATGAAATGATTTTTTTACAAACCTGCTTAGAATTGCTTTCCAACTTCTGCACAAGGCTATCCCAACGCTGGGCAAAATTTTCAAGACGGCTTTCCAGCTTCTGAGCTACTGCTTTATTTTTCACAGCTACAAGGAGGTCTTGGCTGAGTGAGTTTAGCTTACTCATCATTTGCCTTTTCATTTCCAGATCTCCTTTTAGGATCTGTTAAGCAAAGCAACAGCAGGAAGACAAGTAATTCAAATGGGGAAAAAAAATCCTTAGAGGAAAAATCCTAAAAAGAGCATCACAGAATCATAGAATATCCTGAGCTGGATGGGACCCACAAGGATCATCGAGTCCAAATCCCGGCTCCACAAAAATCACCACACAAAATTCAGACCGTATGTCTGTGACCATTGTCCAGATGCTTCTTGAACTCCAGCAGGCTCGGTGCCATGACCACTGCCCTGAGGAGCCCGTCCCAGTGCCCGACCACCCTCTCAGTGAAGAGCCTTTCCCTACCACCCAGCCTGACCCTCCCCTGTCCCAGCCCCATGCCGTTCCCTCGGGTCCTGTCGCTGTCCCCAGAGAGCAGAGCTCAGCGCCTGCCCCTCCGCTCCCCTCGTGAGGGAGCTGCAGGCCGCCATGAGGCCTCCCCTCGGCCTGCTCTGCTCGGGGCTGAACAAACCCAGGGACCTCAGGTCCTCCTCATACACATTCTCCTCTAGACCTTTCACCATCTTTGCAGCCCTCCTTTGGATGCTCTCTAATAGTTTTTATGTCCTTCTTATATTGTGGCGCCCCAGACTGCACACAGTACTCAAGGTGAGGCCGCACCAGTGCAGACCAGAGCGGGACAATCCCTTTCCCTCAACCAGCTAGCAATGCCATGCCCGAGGCACCCTAGGGTATGGTTGGCCCTCCTGGCTGCCAGGGAACACTGCTGGCTTATGTTCAGCTTGCTGCCAACCATAACAACTGGATCCCTTTCCATGGGGCTGCTGGGCTGCTCCCCAGCCTCTTATCCCCCAGTCTCTACAAATGTCCAGGGTTGCCTCTTCTCAGGTGCAGAATCTGGCAATTGCTCTTGTGTATGCCTTTTTTTTTTTTTTTTTTTTTTTTAATTGCCCAGCCCTGTAGTCTGTCAAGAACTTTCTGCAAGGCCCCTTCACCCTCAAGGGAGTCAACAGCTCCTCCTAATTTAGTGTCATGGGCAAACTTAGTATGCATTTGAGTCCTGCATCCAGATCATTTATAAAAGCATTGAAGAGAACTGGCCCCAAAATGGAGGCCTGGAGAACCCCACTGGTGACTGGCCGCCAGCCTGATGTATCTCCATTTACTTTAACCCTCAACCCATCAGTCAACGTTCGCCCATTGTGTTATGTATCTGTCTGGCTATATACTGGACATTTTGTTCAGAAGGACACTGTGAGAAACAGTATCTAAAGCTTTGTTGAAATCCAAAAAGATTACATCTACTGGCTTCCCTTGGTAAAGAATTGAAAATGGTCAAGAATATTTCATACAAACTCCTATACTTCTGAGGTGCTGTTACTATAAAAACTGCTGGTAAAGCTGACATAGTGGAATGGACAGATTGCACTTCACAAAGCAATATAACATGACAGGTGGAGCAACTCCAGACATCAAAGCATGCCTCAGGTGGTGGTATAAATCAAAAAAACTAATAGCTGTGTGGCTTTATAACCTTAAAGCTGCACTAATGTTAACAACTATATCAACATTTCAAACAATGTTTCTTCAAACATTTGTTGTGCTTTGCCATATACTGCATATTAAAACTGGGGAAAAAAAAAAAAAGGTTTCGAGAAAACTAATTTTTAACCCCAAAGCAGGGTTTAAAAAAAAAAAGAAAAGAAGAAACAAACAACAACACAAAAGAACATCAAAATAAGTAACTTAGATTTGACAGTATTGAAGAACCATATATTCCTCATCTTTCTCAGATCTCAGCAGGTCCTCGTTATACAGCAGTCATCTCCCAAGGAATCCAGAAGGCTGGGGAGTCTTGGGAGCTCTCCTGAGTGTGCAAAGAACACGGCAACACAACTGGGAGTCTGGAAACCCCAGTGTGCAACCTCTGCCCCCTGGGCGTCACCATACAGCTTGACGGCATAGATGCTAATGGAAAACAAGGTATCTACAGTCTTCTTTACATCTCTACTGCAGGAAACTACAAAGGGAGCCAGAAACTCCTGGGATCTTTACATACAAACCTCTCTGTAAAGTAGGCTGTTCAAAGATCCAAGAGACATCCACAGCATCAGCTGCCACCTGGTTTTTTTTCATTTTAATTTTCTTAACTGTACAGGTGTACCTCATTCAGTTTTGTACATTAATTATTAATTCTCTGCATACTTATGGGTACTAACCAGGGCCAAATTATGAACTCTTTATGCAGCTGAGGGTTGCAATGTAAACCTCAAGTCTACACATTTCAAAAGGGGTAATTATACAATTATTATAGATAGATTATAGATAGAAGTAACCATACATATACTTTTCTGCAGCCATATGCTCCAAAACTATAATATAAAACACATCTAAGTAAATAAAAATTTGAAGCCTTTGTAAACATTATTATGCCATTTATGTGTGATTTGAAACATCGTAACCACTGATGTTAGGTACCATGAATACCAAAATTAAGTTGACATCTCCCTAAGAAATAGCTACTACCACAATTCATATTTAACAATCTGTTTACACAGTAGCAGATCTAACACAGGGAGCAGACTAGGTGTAAAATAAATTACCAGCTTAAATTTTGCAAGGATTACTATATTTTACCTTTCCCTGGGGCCTAAACTGTCAGAAAAAGCTTGTTTGAAAGCTCCATACCATCAAAACCATCAGAAGTTGTACTCAGTGAAACATCATTAAAAAATTCTGTCTTTCGATGTTTTATTTCCGACCTCTGTTGATGTCAACAGCTATGGAAAATGAGTTCAGCATCAAGCCAAGATACATAGAGTACAACCAATAAATGAAACAATACAAAAGGAAGGATGCTAAAACTTTCTGTCAAAGCTACTGCTCACAACTACCTAATGCTCTTTTGTGATAGTAACTGTTAAACTGAAAAAACATACTGGAGGATTCTGTTTTCACATTTCCTTACTGAAAACGTGCTGGTGTTCTACAGTAACCAATACATGCTCTAGTTTTGATTTTTTTTTTTTCCAGTACAAAGATAGACTTCAAGCTAATATCAAAATATGTAATTTAGCTATATGCAAGAAAATAAACAGGACTGTTTGCTGCAAGAAAATAAACAGGACTGTTTGCTTTATGAAATTAATTATCAAATAACTCAGTCATAACTTCTATCAAGTGCATACTGTAAACTCCAATATTTGAACATTATAAAGCAGTTTCCTTATTTGTGGTTAATGTGCTTTCACCAGTTGTTTTTTTTTTTGTTTTGTTTTGTTTCCAAGTTTTTACTTTAGTTATTACTGTTTTGCTTTTACTTAAACCTCACAAAAACATTCTTTGCTCATTGAAATATTATAGCAAGCAACATCTGCTGTAAATTAATTGGTTGGCTGCTGATTTATTCGAGTAAGAATCAGCGTTAATACAGTATCTTATTTATTTCTTCTAATAAGTAAAGAAATTTGCATTAAGTGAAGCAAGTGAAAATTTAACTATATGCTAATCAATTGAATTTATTAATTGAATTAACTTTTTTATACCTTTGCAGTAGTTCTCAGCATTTTATATTAAAAAAGAGTAATACCATCCCCTTCATTTTACAGGCTGCAAAACTTAAGCGCAGAACATGGAAACAGCCTATCAAGCCCATGCCATAACTGCCAATG